>NC_091282.1:822329431-822645264 GCF_032444005.1 Ranitomeya imitator | reverse complement strand
GTTCCCTTTAAATGAAGGGACAATATGAACATATGAGAAGTGACATCAATGAGCTGGGTATATGAGTGCATTTAATTTGGACATTTGATGCCACTTAATTATATCTAATGGAGCCTTTGTGTAGATAATTTGACTGTAAGAGTGAGAAGGGTACTTTCGCTGGGGTAATGTGCAATGCATAGGCACTTTAGTCTACTGACAGTCTGTTTGCCAATAGACTGATTAGTGAATAGGAATGATGTGGTGTTACAATTTTACCACAAGGATTTAGTGAATCAGCTTTCGGGTAATCATTTAGAGAAATGATATTTGGGATTTTTAGGAATCTGTAAATAGTGTCAATTATTTATATTAGTGTCCTTTAATAGGAGTCTTATCGGACAGACTGCACACAAGCATGATAATTAATAATTATTTAATCACGATTTATTTAAACTTGTTTTATCCACCACAGTCAGTGACTTTTTTTTTTAATGATTTGTATGTAAGGCAAAATAAATAACCTAAAACAAAAATGTTCCTCCACCACTTGGGCTATGTTCACATGTAGCGTTTTTGATGCGTTTTTCAACTTTTCATTGCTTTCAACCAAGACAAATGCATTCACTGGGAAATATAATTTTAACATTTTACAACCTTATTTGGCCATGTAGTGTGTGACACATCAGACACATCCTGTTTCATTTATGAAGGAGGGACTCTGAAAGTCTATTTTTATAGGGCCAGCCGTTGGCCCTCATTTTTCTTAGAGAGACATCAGCCGGCTATGCTTTGTTGTTCCCATTATTAAACAGTGGGTCCCTTATACGGTTATTGCGTATGCAGAGAGTGGCAGGGCTGCCCAAAATTTGGACGCACCCCAACAACCCATTCAACAGACGTCATGGATGACCACATGCCACCAGTTCCTAGTATTCATTTGGTACTCCCATACTGTTTGCTTATGCATTGAATGCACGGCCTGCCCTTCCCCAAAGTTGTACGCACCCCAATAAGCTTTTGAACACACGTACTACATGGCCACATGAAACCAAAGTTCCCATTATTTTGATTTTTTTTTTTTTTTGTCACCTAAAGTTTGCCCATGAAGTGAATACAAGGCCTGAAGAAATGTGGAGGATTGCCTCTGAAAAAAGTTTTCCCAGTTTAGAGGAGTGGGTCTCCTATACTTGCAAAGCCCATACATTAAGTATATGGGCTGCCAAACATTTCCCTCTGGGAGGGATACACCTCAACATACTGTATAAACTTTTTTTTTTTTTAAAGGGCATCAAAAGCATCCTTTTACACAATAAGTTGGCTGTTGCATCGCGGACCACGGTCACCATGGTGATCGATGATGAGGATAACACCAAATAACCAAAATCAGGAAGTGTATACCCATGTGACTGTGAAGAGGTGCATGGGAATACACATTCCAAAAAGACACTGTATTGGAGGTTACGTTTCACTGTTATCATTCAGTGGTGTAGAGAAGTCTAGCCCAATCCAGCCCTTGTTCATTTTTATAAGAGTCTGCCTGTCGGCATTTTCAGTTGCCAAGCGGATGCCCTTATGAGTTATAATTCCTCCAGCGGCACTAAAAACCCGCTCTGACAAAACGCTAGCGGCAGGGCAGGTCAGTTCATGCCACGTGTCCAACTTGGATACCCAATAATTAAAAGGCACAGAGGAATCACGGAGGTGGTTGGTACGGTCAGCAAGGTACTCCCTCAGCATCTTCCCAAACTTTACACTCCTTGTGAGAGTACCCTGCGCCTTTGGGCCAGGGCGATGGGAGGGTCTGAGAAAACTCTCCCAGAACTTTGCCAGTGTTCCTCTGCTGGATTGGAGTTGAGTCTCTCTCGCCTGTATTCCTTGGTTGTCCAACGAACTGTGCCCTCTGGTACTGAAACATTTTAGTACACCTATCTGCCTCTGGAAGAAGAGATTGAAAGTTCTCCTTGTAGCGTAGGTCTAGAAGTGTCACCAACCAGTAATGACTGTCACCCAAAATTTTGATAATGCGAGGGTCACGAGAAAGGCAGCGCAACATAAAGTCAACCATGCGTGCCAGACTGCTAAGGCTATATTCACACTTTGCGGATTTTGCTGCGGATCCGCAGCGGATTTGACCGCTGCGGATCCGCAGCAGTTTCCCATGAGTTTACAGAACAATGTAAACCTACGGGAAACAAAAAACGCAGTGCACATGCTGCGGAAAAAAACGCGCGGAAACGCTGCGGATTACATTCCGCAGCATGTCACTTCTTTTCTGTGGATTTTCACCTGCTCCAATAGAAAACTGCAGATGAAAATCCGCAGAAGAAACCGCAGTAAAAACCGCGATAAATCCGCAGTAAAAACCGCGACGGGTTTTCACTGCGGATTTAGGAATTCTGCGGAAAAATCCGCAGTGGAATCTGCAAAGTGTGCACATAGCCTAAAAGGCAAGACTTCCGTATCCTCGCCAAAAGGACGACTGACCAATTATGGCATCATCGCCGCTCACCATAATGGTGGAGTACTTAAAGTTTTGGAGGATGGTACATATGTCTGACATCCATGTCCACTCCTGAGGTCTTATGTGTAGCGCCTGAACTGAATAACGACAGCCTTGTTGATGCTGGTTGTCAACAACTGTCCTCTTCTGCTCACAAATCCTTGCAACATATGCAGTGTAAAGTTCCAATGCGTGGGGACATCACAAACCAGTTTGTGAGCTGGAAGCTGCAAACGCTGCTGAAATACAGCAAGGGCGGCTGAAGCTGTAGCTGACTTTCTAAAATGGGCACAAAGGTGGCGTACTTTCACAAGCAGATCCGGCAGCTCCTTATAGCCTTTGAGAAACCGTTGAACAACGAGGTTAAGCACATGGATCAGGCATGGCACATGTGTGAGCTCGTCTTGCCTCAGAGCCACCACCAGGTTCTGGCAATTGCCACACACAACCATGCCTGACTGTAGGTTCAGCGGTGTCAGCCACAGATTTGCTTCTCTTTCAGAGCTGTCCACAACTCTTCAGCATTGTGCGGTTTGTCACCTAAGCACAGGGCCGCCATCAGGGCATGACAGCCGTGACTGGCGTATGGGGCCCGGTGAGCAGAGGGGGCCCGCATAGGGCCCCATCTCATCTGCTCACCGGGCCCCCCCTGCAGGCGCTGCGGCAGCGGCACACTATTGACGTGCGGGCCCGCGCCCGCACGTCAATAGTTAACAGCCGCCAGCCAGTCTGAGGCTGGCAGCTGAATAGGGCCGCAGTGCGCACTCGCCGGCGTCTGACGTCATTGTCAGCCGCCGGCGGGCCCGGTGAGTGCGTCTGTGTGGAGCCTGGGGGGATCTTTGCCCGGCGCAGGAGCATGGCCAGGTAAGAAGTTGTGTTTTTTTTTTTTCTTTGAGAGCTGCGATCTAGGGGGGCCCGGGGGGCAGGATGATGGACACACAGGGGCAGAAATGCTGGACACAGTGGGACAGAAATGCTGGACACACACAGGGGCAGAAATGCTGGACACAGTGGGACAGAATGGTGGACACACACAGGGGCAGAATGCTGGACACAGTGGGGCAGAATGCTGGACACAGTGGGACAGAAATGCTGGACACAGTGGGGCAGAAATGCTGGACACAGTGGGGCAGAAATGCTGGACACAGTGGGGCAGAATGCTGGACACACACAGGGGCAGAAATGCTGGACACAGTGGGACAGAATGGTGGACACACACAGGGGCAGAATGCTGGACACAGTGGGGCAGAATGCTGGACACAGTGGGACAGAAATGCTGGACACAGTGGGGCAGAATGCTGGACACACACAGGGGCAGAAATGCTGGACACAGTGGGACAGAATGGTGGACACACACAGGGGCAGAATGCTGGACACAGTGGGGCAGAATGCTGGACACAGTGGGACAGAATGCTGGACACACAGGGGCAGAAATGCTGGACACAGTGGGACAGAATGGTGGACACACGGGCAGAAATGCTGGACACAGTGGGACAGAATGGTGGACACACAGGGGCAGAAATGCTGGACACCGTGGGGCAGAATGCTGGACACAGTGGGGCAGACTGCTGCACACAGTGGGGCAGAATGGTGGACACACAGGGGCAGAAATGCTGGACACAGTGGGGCAGAATGGTGGACACACGGGCAGAAATGCTGGACACAGTGGGACAGAATGGTGGACACAGTGGGGCAGAATGCTGGACACAGTGGGGCAGAATGGTGGACACGGGCAGAAATTCTGGACACAGTGGGACAGAATGGTGGACACACAGGGGCAGAAATGCTGGACACAGTGGGGCAGAATGCTGGACACACAGTGGGGCAGAATGCTGGACACACAGTGGGGCAGAATGCTGGACACACAGTGGGGCAGAATGCTGGAGACAGTGGGGCAGAATGCTGGAGACAGTGGGGCAGAAATGCTGGACACAGTGACAGGGGCAGAATGCTGGACACAGTAACAGGGGCAGAATGCTGGACACGGGCAGACTGTGAGACCCAGGGGCAGAATGCTGGACACAGTGGGGCAGAATGTTGGAGACAGTGGGGCAGAATGCTGGACACAGTGACAGGGGCAGAAATGCTGGACACAGTGGGGCAGAATGCTGGACACAGTGACAGGGGCAGAATGCTGGACACCGGGGCAGAATGCTGGACATTGGGGCAGAATGCTGGACACAGTGGGGCAGAATGCTGGACACAGTGGGGCAGAATGTTGGAGACAGTGGGGCAGAATGCTGGAGACAGTGGAGCAGAATGCTGGACACAGTGACAGGGGCAGAATGCTGGACACAGGGGCAGACTGTGAGACCCAGGGGCAGAATGCTGGGCATTGGGGCAGAATGCGAGACACGGGGCAGAATGGAGATACGGGGCATGATTGGAGACACGGGGCAGGATGAAAGACATGGGGGCATGACTGGAGACAGATGGGGCAGGATTGGAGACAGATGGGGCAGAATGGAGACACGGGGCATGATTGGAGACAAGTGTCAGGATTGCAGACATGGGGGCATGGTTGGAGACATAGGGGGCAGAATGGAGACATGGGGCATGATTGGAGACACTGGGGGCAGAATTGGAGACATCGTGCAGGATCATGGCGCAGGATGGATATGATGGAGACAGATGGGGCAGGATGGAGAGATCACATGGGGCGATCATATGGGGCAGGATGGGGAGATCATATGGGGCAGAATGGATACTCATGAGGGCAGGATGGGAGAACATCTGGCTGACGCCAGGAATGAGACACACAGGGCCAGGCTGGGGGATATTATTAATACCATAGGGGCTAATTTAGGGATATTATTACTGCAGTGATGTATTTATTTTATTTTTTGAGTATACTGTTTTAAATGGGGGGCGGTCCTGTTACTGTATAGAGTGATACTATGTCGCCTTCTTCATGTGGTGTAATGTAGAAGTTGTTAAAAATTAAGTAATGTGTTCTGCAAGCGGAGCTCGAGATAACTGTGTTATTTCCTGCAGAGAGAAGTCCTGGCTGGATGAAATGATGGCGGTCTGTGCTGGATGAAAGATGAAGGACTTCACCTAGAGACGTCACTGGTGAGTCAGTGTGTTACCTATACACTGACACTATACACTGTATACAGAGCTCCTGTGTATAATTTCACTAGTGATCACTATATTATCTGTACACAGACACTGCATACTAAGTACAGATCTCCTGTGTATAATGGCACTTATGGTGATAGTATGGTGCTTTTTTTTAAATTACTGATCAGAATTGTAGTATTCAGTCACTATGTGGTGGTAGTATGTGATCTGGACATGGTGTTGTGGTATTTGTTCCTTCTATGTGATATTATTGGGCATTTTAAAAATTGAAAAATAAATAAAAATATACCTAAATTGTATTGCATATTTTAACAAATATTTAATAGGTTACAGTAGAGTAGGGCCCGGCCAAAAGTGTCTACCGTGTTATGGTGGCGGCTTAAAAAATCTTTTGGCCAAAACAAAAGCTGCCTGCTATGTATGTGATCTGGTGATGGGAACTGTCAATGTGTGATTGGTGAGAAGTGGAGTTTTTCCAAGAGAGAGCGGTGGGACTGTGGACAGTTTGAGGGGTGGAGCCCGGAGGCGGGGCTGGGGTGGAGCCTGGGCGGAGTCTCAAGGGGGCCCCGAAAATTTTGCCAGTATGGGGCCCTGAAATTTCTAGTGGCAGCCCTGCCTAAGCATATTCGCTTCAGCACAGCCTGTTGACGCTTGGTTGAGACACTGCTGAAGTGCTTCCAGCTTGTGACTGATGTGCTCATTTCGGAGATGGAGGCTGAAGAGGAGGAGGTGCAGGAGGTGTAGACTGGGAGCAACCCTGATTGACGTAGGGCCCGCAATCCTCGGCATCGGGAGGACGTGTTCCATCCCAAGGTCCGACTGGGTCCCGGCTTCCACTATGTTAACCCAGTGTGCCGTCAGTGAGATGTACCATCCCTGCCCACAAGCACTTGTCCACGTGTCCGTAGTTAGGTGGACATTTCCAGTAACAGCATTGTTGAAGACATAGGTAATGTTGTGGGGCACGTGCTTGTGTAATGCCGGGATGGCACACTGGGAGAAATAGTGGCGGCTGGGGACCGAGCACCTTGGCACGGCCACTGCCATCAGGTTGCGGAAAGTTTCTGTCTCCACGAGCCTAAAAGGCAACATTTCGAGTGCAAGCAGACAAGAAATGTGTGAATTTAGTAGTGTTGCCTGTGGGGCATTGGCAGTGTATTTACGATTGCGTTCCAAGGACTAGGGTATGGACAATTGAGCGCTGCGCTGGGACAAGGATGTGCTTGATGATGGTGCTAGTTGAGTGTGTGCAAGGACAGGTGCAGGGCAGGAGGCATCTTTGCATGCACCAAGGACAGGGAGTGTCCAAGTGTGGGATCAGTTGTCTTCGGGCACTCGGCATTGTGGGAGGAAGGAGGATCAGGGTGAGGAATATGCGGTCCACATTCACGGCTACTCAGACTTGACCGTGTGGAAGACAGGGTGGTAGTGGCAAAGTGACTGGAAGCATTATCCGCTATACAACCAATGACCTTTTGACACTGCTCTGGGTTCAATAATGGTGTGTACTGCGGTCCCCTAGTAATTGTGACAGGAAGGTCAAGCGAGATGTTGTAGGTGTTTGTTGTGGCTCAATTTCAGCTTGCCCACGGCCTCTGCATTGCACCATCACGTCCACTTCCCCATCCCTTGCCACGCGCCTTGCCCAATTTAAGTGTAGTACAATATTTTCCACATTCTGATTTGTATGCGGGAAAACCACAGTTTAAAAAATCTGGCCTGTAGGTTACAATTTTTTTTCCTACAAACTGGTGTCAATAACTAGACTAAAACACAGCAAAAACAGATCAATGGAACCCTCAAATGGCACAAGTTTTAGTCCACAGATAGATGAGGCATGTGACGAAGATACCCCACTTTAAAATATCTGGCCTGTATTTTTTTTTAAACAGCAAACTTGTGTCAATAAGTAGGCTAAGACACAGCAAAAAAAGTTCAATGGAGCCAAAAAACAGCAAAATAGTGTCAGTAACTAGGCTAAGACACAGCACTAACAGTTTAATGGAGCACAAAAAATGCAAAAATGCCCTAATTGTTAGACCACAGATAGGTGAGGCATGTGACGGAGATACCCGACTTTAAATTTTCTGGCCTGTATTTTTTTTTCACAGCAAAATAGTCTAATTATTGACACTAAGACACAGCAAAAAAATTCAATGTAGGCCTGAAATTACCCCACAGATAGGTGAGGTGTGTGACTGAGATACGCGACTTTAAATTATCTATTTTTTTTTTTTTACAGCAAAATAGTGTCAATAACTAGGCTAGGACACATTAACCCATTCCCGACCTTTGACGCCACATAGGCGTCATGAAAGTCGGTGCCAATCCGACCTGTGCAAAAAATGTATATTAAGCCGCTCTACCAAACGTCAAGGTATACCCATATCAGAGCAGTCCTAACTAATGTATGTGATCCCTATCTGATGTATTTAAAACCTGGTCATATGTACAATACCTGTATGAGCAGGATTCAGAAAAGGAATGTCCATGTGGACACGCTGGACAGAACGGCTTTTTTGAGCTGTGCGTTTGGTAGAGCGGCTTAATATACATTTTTTGCAAAAAACGTATCAACCAATTACCCTGTTTTTTCCATCTTTTTACTACCACTTGCTGTCCACTGTGGTTTTTTTTGCAACAGAGTGTTTTTAGTTTTACTGTGCTTTTTTGTGTTTTCAAGTCTCTTGGTGGTGTGAACATGTCTCTACGGGCTTGTTCACTGTGCGCGCAGCTCATGTGTTCTGGTTTCACATACCGTATATACTCGAGTATAAGCCGACCCGAGTATAAGCCGACCCCCCTAATTTTGCCACAAAAAACTGGGAAAACTTATGGACTCAAGTATAAGCCTAGGGTGGAAATGCAGCATTTACCGGTGAATTTCAAAAATAAAAATAGATCATTATTTCCCCATAGCTGTGCCATATAGTGCTCTGCACCGTTCATATTTCCCCATAGCTGTGCCCCATATACAGTGCTCTGCACCGTTCATTGTGCCCCATAGCTGTGCCCCATACAGTGCTCTGCACCGTTCATTGTGCCCCATATCTGTGCCATATAGTGCTCTGCACCGTTCATTGTGCCCCATAGCTGTGCCCCATATACAGTGCTCTGCACCGTTCATTGTGCCCCATAGCTGTGCCCCATACAGTGCTCTGCACCGTTCATTGTGCCCCATATCTGTGCCCCATATAGTGCTCTGCACCGTTCATTGTGCCCCATAGCTGTGCCCCATATACAGTGCTCTGCACCGTTCATTGTGCCCCATAGCTGTGCCCCATATACAGTGCTCTGCACCGTTCATTGTGCCCCATAGCTGTGCCCCATATACAGTGCTCTGCACCGTTCATTGTGCCCCATAGATGCTCCACATAAATTTGTGCCGCCGCTGCTGCTGCAATAAAAAAAAAAAAACACATACTCACCTCTCTTGCTTGCAGCTCCCAGCGTCCGGTCCCGGCGCCTCCATCTTCCCGGCGTCTCTGCTCTGACTGAGCAGGCAGAGGGCGCCGCGCACACTATATGCATCATCGCGCCCTCTGTCCTGAACAGTCAGAGCGCAGACGCCGGGAAGATGGAGGCGCCGGGAAGATGGAGCGACGCCCGGCGGCTGGAACGCGGACAGGTGAATATGACATACTTACCTAGTCCCAGCGATCCTCTCCCTCTGCCTGTCACAGCTGGTCTTCGGTGCCGCAGCCTCTTTCTCTATCAGCGGTCACCGGCACCGCTGATTAGAGAAATGAATAGGCGGCTCCACACCTATGGGAGGTGGAGCCGCCTATTCATTTTTCTAATGAGCGGTCCCACGTGACCGCTGAAGAGGGGAAGACGCTGCAGCACAGAAGACCGTGGGACGGCAGGGACAGCGCCAGGATCGCTGGGACTAGGTAAGTATACCTCAGCGCCCTCACCCCCTCACCCGCCGACCCTGCCACCCACCTTGACTCGAGTATAGGCCGAGAGGGGCACTTTTAGCCCAAAAATTTGGGCTGAAAATCTCGGCTTATACTCGAGTATATACGGTAATTGTTTTCTTGTGTCCACAAGACTGGGGAGGCCTCCACCCCTCTTTTTTGAGCTGTGCGCACAGGAGCCGTTCTGTCCAGCGTGTCCACATGGACATTCCTTTTCTGAATCCTGCTCATACAGGTATTGTACATATGACCAGGTTTTACATACCGTATTTTTCACTTTGTAAGACGCTCCGGATTATAAGACGCACCCCAAATTTTGAGGAGAAAAATAGGAAAAAACTTTTTTTAATAAATTCGTGGGGCGTCTTATAATCCATGCGTCTTATTACTTACCAGGGGTTGTGGCTGCGGTGGATCAGGGTCCCAGGGTCGTTGCTGGAGGCAGGAGTGGAGCATTGCTGCAGGCTGGGATGAGGGGGGGCGGCAGGGGGGCTTCTGTGCTGCAGGGGGCTACTGTGCTGCAGGCTGGGATGACAGGATCTGCAGGGGCGCTCCAGTGCTGTGGGGGGCTCTGGCGACATTTTGCGAAAGATCAGAGCCCCCCGGCACTTCTTCCATGCGTTCCTGTATGACTGACTCCGGGAAAATGGCCGCCGGAATCTTGAGAGATGAGATCTCAGCGCTGAAATCTCATCTCCTGAGATTCCGGCGGCCATTTTCCCGGAGTCAGTCATACAGGAACGCATGGAAGAAGTGCCAGGGGGCTCTGGTCTTTCACAAAATGTCGCCAGTGCCCCCCGCAGCACCGGAGCCTCCAGCATCACCCGGGGCAGCAGCGGTGGCGGGCGAGGTGACAGCGGTGGCGGGTGGCAGCGGTGGCGGGCCGCAGTGGCGGTGGACACCCCCTCATCCCAGCCTGTAAGTAGAATATCCGCTTTGTAAGACGCACCCCCATTTCCCCCCCAAATTTGGGGGAAATAAAGTGCGTCTTACAAAGCGGAAAATATGGTACATCAGATAAGGATTACATACATTAGTTAGGACTGCTCTGATATGGGTATACCTTGACGTTTGGTAGAGCGGCTTAATATACATTTTTTGCAAAAAACGTATCAACCAATTACCTTGTTTTTTCCATCTTTTTACTAGCACTTGCTGTCCACTGTGATTTTTTTGCAACAGAGTGTTTTTGGTTTTACTGTGCTTTTTTGTGTTTTCACATATACACTGCCTGCATGCGTAGCACGGATATATACAGCCACATACACTGCCTGCCTAGCTAGCATTGATATCTACAGGTCCTTCTCAAAAAATTAGCATATAGTGTTAAATTTCATTATTTACCATAATGTAATGATTACAATTAAACTTTCATATATTATAGATTCATTATCCACCAACTGAAATTTGTCAGGTCTTTTATTGTTTTAATACTGATGATTTTGGCATACAACTCCTGATAACCCAAAAAACCTGTCTCAATAAATTAGCATATTTCACCCATCCAATCAAATAAAAGTGTTTTTTAATAACAAACAAAAAAACCAACAAATAATAATGTTCAGTTATGCACTCAATACTTGGTCGGGAATCCTTTGGCAGAAATGACTGCTTCAATGCGGCGTGGCATGGAGGCAATCAGCCTGTGACACTGCTGAGATGTTATGGAGGCCCAGGATGCTTCAATAGCGGCCTTAAGCTCATCCAGAGTGTTGGGTCTTGCGTCTCTCAACTTTCTCTTCACAATATCCCACAGATTCTCTATGGGGTTCAGGTCAGGAGAGTTGGCAGGCCAATTGAGCACAGTAATACCATGGTCAGTAAACCATTTACCAGTGGTTTTGGCACTGTGAGCAGGTGCCAGGTCGTGCTGAAAAATGAAATCTTCATCTCCATAAAGCATTTCAGCCGATGGAAGCATGAAGTGCTCCAAAATCTCCTGATAGCTAGCTGCATTGACCCTGCCCTTGATGAAACACAGTGGACCAACACCAGCAGCTGACATGGCACCCCACACCATCACTGACTGTGGGTACTTGACACTGGACTTCAGGCATTTTGGCATTTCCTTCTCCCCAGTCTTCCTCCAGACTCTGGCACCTTGATTTCCGAATGACATGCAAAATTTGCTTTCATCAGAAAAAAGTACTTGGGACCACTTAGCAACAGTCCAGTGCTGCTTCTCTGTAGCTCAAAAGTGGCTTTACCTGGGGAATGCGGCACCTGTAGCCAATTTCCTGCACACGCCTGTGCACGGTGGCTCTGGATGTTTCCACACCAGACTCAGTCCACTGCTTCCTCAGGTTCCCCAAGGTCTGGAATCGGTCCTTCTCCACAATCTTCCTCAGGGTCCGGTCTCCTCTTCTCGCTGTACAGCGTTTTCTGCCACATTGTTTCCTTCCAACAGACTTACCATTGAGGTGCCTTGATACAGCACTCTGGGAACAGCCTATTTGTTGAGAAATTTCTTTCTGGGTCTTACCCTCTTGCTTGAGGGTGTCAATGATGGCCTTCTTGACATCTGTCAGGTCGCTAGTCTTACCCATGATGGGGGTTTTGAGTAATGAACCAGGCAGGGAGTTTATAAAAGCCTCAGGTATCTTTTGCATGTGTTTAGAGTTAATTAGTTGATTCAGAAGATTAGGGTAATAGGTCGTTTAGAGAACCTTTTCTTGATATGCTAATTTATTGAGACAGGTTTTTTGGGTTATCAGGAGTTGTATGCCAAAATCATCAGTATTAAAACAATAAAAGACCTGACAAATTTCAGTTGGTGGATAATGAATCTATAATATATGAAAGTTTAATTGTAATCATTACATTATGGTAAATAATGAAATTTAACACTATATGCTAATTTTTTGAGAAGGACCTGTATATACCCCATAATTAGTCCTTAGAAGGACTGTTGGTTTAGCTGGGTTTGTGTATTCAATAATGGTATACCCACACTAACTGATACACCACCTATTCTGTCCCTATCGCTGCAGCACACTACACTGCTTAAGTCCGGAGCTGAGTGGGACGAGCAGGGCAGCCCCAGGTCTGATATAGAGCTGATGACGCTCTGCGGCCAGCCAATTACTGTAATTCCACAACCAACATGGCTGCCGCATTACAGTGCGTGGCAGACAATCCCTGCATGTTGATTGGAGATCTAAAGTGCACCAAACATGCAGGGCGGTGACCCGAACTCCCTCCGAACAACCCCGGAAATGCTCGCCGAGCATCGCTCATCACTCTTGGTAAGTCATTATCTGTGTGTTACAGTCCTGTTTATTTGTACATTTGCTGTATTAGCCCTTAGTGACAGAGCCAATATGGTACTTAATGACCAAGCTAATTTTTACAATTCTGACCACTGTCACTTTATGAAGTTAAAGCTCTTGAATGCTTCAACGTATCCCATGGATTCTGAGATTGTTTTTTCGTGACATATTGTACTTCATGTCAGTAGTAAAATTTCTTTGATATAACTTGCGTTAATTTATGAAAAAATTTTGTAATTTTCAAACTTTTAATTTTTGTACCCTTAACCCCTCTGTGACCTTGGACGTACTATCCCGTCGAGGTGCCCTGGGCCTATCTGACCCTTGACGGGATAGTACGTCCTGCCCTTTAATGCGATACCGCGACTTAAGTCGCGGTGATCGCATTAAAATTCCGACGCCATCTCACCTGGGGGGAGATGGCCTCGGTATCCAGGGCATTGTCGCCGCCCACCCGCCCTCTCGATCGCTGTGATTGGCTGTTCAATTCTGAACAGCCAATCACAGCCATTCTCATTGTTTCAGCCAATCGGAGCGGCTGAAACAATGAGGTCACAGGCTAGGATCGAGTACCGATCTACTCGATCCTAGGTCCATCACAGGGCGCAGCGGCGATCACGCTGTGACCGCTCTGTACCCTGCAGGTGACCTGGCTGTGACCTGCCTAGGATGGCGCGAACAGATCCGATCCTAGGCAGGTCACAGCCAGGTCACCAGGAAAGCTCTGATTGGTGGGATCGATGTTATGGTCGATCCCACCAATGACAGGTCACAGCAGCAGCATGACCGCTCTGTGACCTGTCTGTGTCACCTGCCTGACCTGTGTATGACCGCTCTGCAGGGTCCTCATTCTAGCTGAGGATTCCTACAGAGCGGTCATACTGCTGGATCTCCTGGCTTGATGTCTCTGCTGGATCTACCTTCTGTGCTGGGTATTGTGGTGCCACAGCAGCCTGTAGCACCACAATCCCTGCTAAAGAAAGAAGACAACTAAACGTAAGTTTTATCCCTGATCCCTGCCCAATCCCCGTTCATCCGTGCCCAATCCCCGTTCATCCGTGCCCAATCCCCGTTCATCCACCCCAATCCCCGTTCATCCACCCCAATCCCCCCTTCCCCCTCTTTTTACCCCCTCCACCCCCATTTGTGCCGCCTCCGTGCGCACATTTAGTAGCCGCCGAGCGTTGATTGGTGACGCAGTTCACCGATCAACGCTCGCGCTCGCTTTTTTTCCCTCGCCCCCGTTGCGCCAACTCCGTACACACATTCCGCAGCCGCCAAAGTTTGATAAGTGACGCAGTTCACTTATCAGAGTTTGTGCCTGCCGTTTTCCTTTTTTTTTTTTCACCCCCCTTTTGCGCCACCTGACTACAACCGTACGTTTTGATCACTGATCCCTGCCCAATCCCCACTTCCACCCCCATCTCCCTTCCCCCTCTTTTTACCCCCCTTTGCACCTCCTTCCGTGCGCCCATTTAACAGCCGCCGAACGTTGATTGGTGACGCAGTTCACCGATCAACGCTCGCGCTCGCTTTTTTTCCCTCACCCCCGTTGCGCCAACTCCGTACACACATTCCGCAGCCGCCAAAGTTTGATAAGTGACGCAGTTCACTTATCAGAGTTTGTGCCTGCCGTTTTCCTTTTTTTTTTTTTCACCCCCCTTTTGCGCCACCTGACTACAACCGTACGTTTTGATCACTGATCCCTGCCCAATCCCCACTTACACCCCCATCTCCCTTCCCCCTCTTTTTACCCCCCTTTGCACCTCCTTCCGAGCGCCCATTTAACAGCCGCCGAACGTTGATTGGTGACGCAGTTCACCGATCAACGCTCGCGCTCGCTTTTTTTCCCTCACCCCCGTTGCGCCAACTCCGTACACACATCCCGCAGCCGCCAAAGTTTGATAAGTGACGCAGTTCACTTATCAGAGTTTGTGCCTGCCGTTTTCCTTTTTTTTTTTTTCACCCCCCTTTTGCGCCACCTGACTACAACCGTACGTTTTGATCACTGATCCCTGCCCAATCCCCACTTCCACCCCCATCTCCCTTCCCCCTCTTTTTACCCCCCTTTGCACCTCCTTCCGAGCGCCCATTTAACAGCCGCCGAACGTTGATTGGTGACGCAGTTCACCGATCAACGCTCGCGCTCGCTTTTTTTCCCTCACCCCCGTTGCGCCAACTCCGTACACACATCCCGCAGCCGCCAAAGTTTGATAAGTGACGCAGTTCACTTATCAGAGTTTGTGCCTGCCGTTTTCCTTTTTTTTTTTTTCACCCCCCTTTTGCGCCACCTGACTACAACCGTACGTTTTGATCACTGATCCCTGCCCAATCCCCACTTCCACCCCCATCTCCCTTCCCCCTCTTTTTACCCCCCTTTGCACCTCCTTCCGTGCGCCCATTTAACAGCCGCCGAGCGTTGATTGGTGACGCAGTTCACCGATCAACTCTCGTGCTCGCTTTTTTCCCCTCAGCCTTTTTGCGCAACCTCCGTACACACATCCCGCAGCCGCCAAACTTTGATAAGTGACGCAGTTCTCTTATCAGAGTTTGTGCCTGCCTTTTTTTTTTTTACAGGTTTTTCTTCTCCTTTTAGCATTTTCTTTTCAGATAAGTTTGCACAAATCACTATCCCCCCACACATACAGTTATCAATAAAGTGCACCCAATCACCATATTCACACAAAAATGTCCCGCTCGTCCCGTTCGTCCCAACAGCGCTATTCATTGGAGGAGGCATATGCTTTCCTTGCCTCCGACACTGATAGCGAGGGAGAGGATCCCACTTTTCTTTACTTTTCTGATTCTTCATCCTCTTCCTCCTCCTCCTCCTCCTCCTCTTCCTCCTCATCTTCCTCCTCGGGTCCTGCGGAACCACCACGCAGACGCCCCAGGACAGAAGATGAGGCAGCCCCCACCACTCCTGAACCAGCGCTCCCCACTGCGGAACCCACATGGACCTCGCCCCCCGAAAATTACGAGCCACTGATTCCTGATTTTGTGGCAGAATCAGGAATCAAGTTTGACACCACGGGCCTCACAGAAAAAGACTTTTTCAAAGTCTTTTTCTCTGAGGATTTTATTAACCTCATGGTGGAGCAAACTAATTTGTATGCTCGTCAATTTTTGGAGCAAAACCCCGGTACATCATTTTCCAACTGGTCTCCTGTAGACGCAGTTGAAATGATGCAGTTTTGGGGCCTGGTCCTCCACATGGGGATCGTGAAGAAGCCAGAAATGCGGCAATATTGGAGTGTAGATGTTTTATATAACACTCCAGTATTCCGAATGGCCATGGTTCGGAGACGTTTTGAGGCCATCCATAAATTCCTGCATTATTCCGATAATGCACAGTGTCCCGCACGAGATGACCCCAACTTTGACCGTCTGTTCAAAGTTCGGCCGGTCATCGAACACTTCAACAAAAAGTTTTCTGAAGTGTACATGCCCAAAAGGGACATCTGCGTGGATGAGTCCTTGGTCCATTTTAAGGGGCGGCTCGGATTCCGTCAATACCTGCCCAACAAAAGGGCCAGGTACGGAATCAAACTCTACAAGCTGTGTGAGAGTGCCTCAGGGTACATCCACAGGTTTAGAGTGTATGAAGGGAAGGACAGCAGGATTGAACCCCCTGAGTGTCCTCCTGTCCTGGGAGTGAGTGGGAAGATCGTGTGGGATTTGGTGCACCCACTGCTGGATAAAGGTTATCACCTCTATACTGATAACTTTTATACCAGCATCCCACTCTACAAATCCCTCTCTGCGCGAGGTACCGCAGCCTGCGGTACTATGCGCAAAAATCAGAGAGGCCTCCCAAAGACGCTACTTCGGCAGATGCTCAGAAAAGGTGAGAGCAAGGCCCAATGTAGCGACCACCTGCTGGTGGTCAAGTACAAGGACAAGAGGGATGTCCTTCTCTTGACCACCATACATGGTGATGGCAGAGCCCTCAGCACTGTACGGGGTACCTCTACACAGGTCTGCAAACCGGATTGTGTACTGGGCTACAACAAAAGCATGGGGGGGGTTGATCTCTCTGATCAACTCCTCCAACCATACAGTGCTTTGAGAAAGGCCAAGGTGTGGTACAAAAAGTTGGCCGTCCACATCGTACAAATGGCAATGCTCAACGCTTTCCTGCTGTTATGATGTGCACGCCACACCGATACGTCGTACCTTCAGTTCCAGGAGGTAGTGGTTAAGGCCCTGATATTTGGTACTCCGGAAGGAGAGGGCCCCAGTACTTCCGGAACTGAAGGTGCTCGTATCGTACCAGGCCAGCATTTTCCGGGGGTGGTCCCGCCAACCGGCAGAAAAGGTAAGCCGCAAAAAAGGTGCCGAGTGTGTTACAAAAGGGGAATATGCAAGGACACCATTTATCAATGCGACACCTGCCCCGAAAAACCTGGCCTGTGTATGAAGGATTGCTTCAGATTGTACCACACCTCCATGCACTACTAATTTACTTTACAAGAAAGCGTACATTAGTTCCAAAAAGGGGGCACATCTAGATAAGTTCCTTGGGGGGGGGGTCTAGGTTCCAAAATGATGTCACTTGTGGATTTTTTTTACTGTTTAGGCACATCAGGGGCTCTGCAAACGGAACATGACGACCGCAGACCATTTCTGCATTCCAAAACGTCACAACTTCCCTTTCGAGCCCCAACGTGTGCCTAAACAGTTTTTTCCCACATATGGCGTACCAGCGTAATCCGGACAATTTGGACAACAACTTTTGATGTCCAATTTCTCCTGTTACCTTTGGGAAAATTAAAAATTGGGGACTAAAATATCATTTTTGTGGGAAAAAATAGGATTTTTTATTTTCACGCCTGGGCATTATAAACTTTAGTGAAGCACGTGGGGGTTCAAATTTCTCACCAAACACCTAGATAAGTTCCTTAGGGGGTACAGTTTCCAAAATGGGGTCACTTGTGGGGGGTTTCTACTGTTTAGTCACATCAGGGGCTCTGCAAATGGAACATGATGCCAGCAGAACATTCCATCAAAGTCTGCATTCCAAAACGTCACTACTTCCCTTTCGAGCCCCAACGTGTGCCCAAACAGTAGTTCCTCCCCACATATGGGGTATCAGCGTACTCAGGACAAATTGGACAACAACTTTTGGGGTCCAATTTCTCCTGGTACCCTTGGGAAAATTAAAAATTGGGGACTAAAATATCATTTTTGTAGGAAAAAATAGGATTTTTTATTTTCACGCCTGGGCATTATAAACTTTAGTGAAGCACGTGGGGGTTCAAAATTCTCACCACACAACTAGATAAGTTCCTTAGAGGGTCTAGTTTCCAAAATGGGGTCAATTGTGGGGGGTTTCCACTGTTTAGGCACATCATGGGCTCTCCAAACGCGACATGGCGTCTGATCTCAATTCCAGCCAAATTTAGCTTGAAAAAGTCAAACGGCGCTCCTTTCCTTCTGAGCCTTGCCATGCGCCCAAACAGTGGTTCCCCCCAAATATGGGGTATCAGCGTACTCAGGACAAATTGGACAACAACTTTTGGGGTCCAATTTCTCCTTTTACCCTTGAGAAAATAAAAAATTGGGGACTAAACGATCATGTTTGTGGAAAAAAATAGGAATTTTTTTTTTCACGCCCGGGCGTTATAAACTTTCGTGAAGCACTTGGGGGATAAAAGTGCTCATGACACATCTAGATAAGTTCCTTAGGGGGTCTAGTTTCCAAAATGGGGTCACTTGTGGGGGGTTTCCACTGTTTAGGCACATTAGGGGGTCGCCAAACGCGACATGGCGTCCGATCTCAATTCCAGCCAAAGTTAGCTTGAAAAAGTCAAACGGCGCTCCTTTCCTTCTGAGCCCTGCCATGCGCCCAAACAGTGGTCCCCCCCCCCACATATGGGGTATCAGCGTACTCAGGACAAATTGGACAACAACTTTTGGGGTCCAATTTCTCCTTTTACCCTTGAGAAAATAAAAAATTGGAGACTAAACGATCATGTTTGTGGAAAAAAATAGGAATTTTTTTTTTCACGCCCGGGCGTTATAAACTTTCGTGAAGCACTTGGGGGATAAAAGTGCTCATGACACATCTAGATAAGTTCCTTAGGGGGTCTAGTTTCCAAAATGGGGTCACTTGTGGGGGGTTTCCACTGTTTAGGCACATCAGGGGGTCGCCAAACGCGACATGGCGTCCGATCTCAATTCCAGCCAAAGTTAGCTTGAAAAAGTCAAACGGCGCTCCTTTCCTTCTGAGCCCTGCCATGCGCCCAAACAGTGGTCCCCCCCCACATATGGGGTATCAGCGTACTCAGGACAAATTGGACAACAACTTTTGGGGTCCAATTTCTCCTTTTACCCTTGAGAAAATAAAAAATTGGGGACTAAACGATCACGTTTGTGGAAAAAATAGGAATTTTTTTTTTCACGCCCGGGCGTTATAAACTTTTGTGAAGCACTTGGGGGATAAAAGTGCTCATGACACATCTAGATAAGTTCCTTAGGGGGTCTAGTTTCCAAAATGGGGTCACTTGTGGGGGGTTTCCACTGTTTAGGCACATCAGGGGGTCGCCAAACGTGACATGGCGTCCGATCTCAATTCCAGCCAAATTTAGCTTGAAAAAGTCAAACGGCGCTCCTTTCCTTCTGAGCCCTGCCATGCGCCCAAAAAGTGGTTCCCCCTCACATGTGGGGTATCAGCATACTCAGGATAAATTGGACAACAACTTTTGAGGTCCATTTTCTCTTTTTACCCTTGGGAAATTAAAAAGATTATTGCTGAAAGATCATTTTTGTGACTAAAAAGTAAAATGTTAATTTTTTCCTTCCATGTTGCTTCTGCTGCTGTGAATCACCTGAAGGGTTAATAAACTTCTTGAATGTGGTTTTGAGCACCTTGAGGGGTGCAGTTTTTAGAATGGTGTCGCTTTTGGGTATTTTCTGCCATATAGACCCCTCAAAGTGACTTCAAATGTGAGGTGGTCCCTAAAAAAAATGGTTTTGTAAATTTGGTTGTAAAAATGAGAAATTGCTGGTCAAATTTTAACCCTTATAACTTCCTTGAAAAAAAAAAGTTTGTTTCAAAAATTGTGCTGATGTAAAGTAGACATGTGGGAAATGTTATTTATTAACTATATTGTGTCACATAACTCTCTGGTTTAACAGAATAAAAATTCAAAGTTGGAAAATTGTGAAATTTTCAAAATTTTCGCCAAATTTCCGTTTTTTTCACAAATAAACGCAAGTTATATCGAAGAAATTTTAGCACTATCATGAAGTACAATATGTTACAAGAAAACAATCTCAGAATCGCTAAGATCCGTTGAAGCGTTTCGGAGTTATAACCTCATAAAGGGACAGTGGTCAGAATTGTAAAAATTGGCCTGGTCATTGACGTGCAAACCACCCTTGGGGGTAAAGGGGTTAAATCAGAGTGGTGTCACACAAAATAGCTAACAAATATCATTTCACATATGTCAACTTTACATCAGCACAATTTTGGAAACATTTTTTTTTGTTGGGAAGTTATAAGGGTTAAAATTTGACCAGCGATTTTTTTATTTTTCCAACAAAATTTACAAAACCATTTTTTTAGGGACCACCTCATATTTGAAGTGAGTTTGGGGGCGAATATAACAAAAAATACCCAAAAGTCACACCATTCTAAAACTGCACCCCTCAAGGTGCGCAAAACCACATTCAAGAAGCTTATTAACACTTCAGATGCTTCACGAGAACTAAAGCAATGTGGAAGGAAAAAATGAACATTTTACTTTTTCACAAACAATTAACTTTGGAACCTAATTTTATTTTCACAAGGGTATATGCACCAAAACCGCAGTTCAGCAGCATCTTCAGACCACAGGAGGTGGAGATTTCATGAAATCTTCACATGTAGCATAAATGCTCCATATTTTCTGCACAAAAATTTGGCTGTTTAACTTCTTAATGACCGCCGATACGCCTTTTAACGGCGGCAGTTAAGGGTACTTAAACCACAGCGCCGCTTTTTAACAGCGCTGAAGTTTAAGTGTATAGTGCCCCCCAGAGCCGGGGGGTAGCTAAGACCCAGGAGAACATGATTCGGGTCGGTTTTTACTGACCCCGATGTTGCGATCGCCATTGTTAATGGTATAACGTCGACCGCAAAAAAAAGTCCGATTTGCCATTTAATTTCTCCTCTGATGATCGCACATCAGTGGAGAGAGAAATAGGGTCCGCCGATCACTCCCTGGTACCTCTGGAGTCCCTCCATGCCCCCGTGATGTCCCCCGGGCCGACGGCATCTTCTTCTGAGAGAAAATGGCAGACGCATGCGCGTCTCGGCCGGCACCCGGCAACAATAGGAAATTTTTCCTATTGGTTCATTTTGAACACTGTGATAGACCCTATCACAGTAATCAAAATAAAAAAATAAAAAATAAAACACCCCTTTTATCACCCCTTTAGTTAGGGAAAAATAATAAAATAAAAATATATATTTATTTCCATTTTTTCATTAGGGTTAGGGTTGGGCTACAGTGAGTTGGGCTAAAGTTAGGGTTAGGGCTAAAGTGAGTTGGGGTTAGGTTTGTGGTTAGGGTTATGGTTAGGGTGTGTTTGGGTTAGGGTTGGAGTTAGAATTGGGGGGTTCCACTGTTTAGTTACATCAGGGGGTCTCCAAACGCGACATGGCGCCACCATCGATTCCAGCCAATTTTGCGTTCTAAAAGTCAAACGGTGCTCCCTCCCTTCTGAGCCCTGTCATGCACCCAAACAGTGGCTTTTCCCCACGTATGGGTTATCGGCGTACTCAGGAGAAATTTCACAACAAATTTTGTAGTCCATTTTCTCCTGATAGCCTTGTGAAAATAAAAAAAAAAATTTGTTCCAAACTAAATTTTTGGTGAAAAAAGTAAAATGTTCATTTTTTCCTTCCACATTTCTTTAGTTCTCGTGAAGCACCTGAAGGATTAATAAACTTCTTGAATGTGGTTTTGCGCACCTTGATGGGTCCAGTTTTTAGAAAGGTGTCACTTTTGGGTATTTTCTGTTATATTGACCCCCCAAACTCACTTCAAATATGAGGTGGTCCCTAAACAAATGGCTTTCTAAATTTTGTTGGAAAAATGAGAAATTGCTGGTCAACTTTTAACCCTTATGACGTCCTAACAAAAAAAATGTTGCTTCCAAAATGGTGCTGATGTAAAGTAGACTTGTGGGAAATGTTATTTATTAACTATTTTGCGTGACATATCTCTCTGATTTAAGGGCATACAAATTCAAGGTTTGAAAATTGCAAAATTTTCAAGATTTTTGCCATATTTCCATTTTTTTCATAAATAATAATTCTTATCGAAGAAATTTTACCACTAACATGAAAAACAATATGTCAAGAAAAAACAATCAGCGGGATTCTTTAAAGCGTTCCATAGTTATAACCACATAAAGTGACAGTGGTCAGAATTGTAAAAATTGGCTCGGTCATTAAGGTGAAAATTGGCTCTGTCATTAAGGGGTTAATTGTCTAAGCAGCGTGGATGTGATTTCATGAGAACTGCGCCTGGTATTAGAATTCAACAAACAGCACTTTACATTATGTAACAGTCAGTATTTATCTCTATGATTGTTTCTCCATCTGTTTTCCAGGTGTTCTTCTTTTCCCTTTTTCTTTTCTTAACCGTCCTACCTATTAAATGTTTTATATATACACTATGGTTCCAAAGTTTAGAGTCACACAATTTTATGTTTTCCATGAAAACTCATACTTTTATTAATCTAATGAGTTGCCAAATTAATTGAAAATCTAGTTCAGACATTGACAAGGTTAAAAAAAAAAAAGATTTTTATTTGAAATAATTTTCTCTTCAAACTTTGCTTTCGTCAATGAATTCTCCCTTTGCAGCAATTACAGCATTGCAGACCTTTGGCATTCTAGCAGTTAATTTGCTGAGGTAATCTGGAGAAATTTCACCCCATGCTTACAGAAGCCCCTCCCACAAGTTGGTTTGGCTTGATGGGCACTTTTTGTGTACCATACGGTCAAGCTGCTCCCACAACAGCTCAATGGGGTTGAGATCTGGTGACTGTGCTGGCCACTCCATTACAGATAGAATACCAGCTGCTTGCTTCTTCCCTAAATAGTTCTTGCATAATTTTGAGGTGTGCTTTGGGTCATTGTCCTGTTGTAGGATGAAACTGGCTCCAATCAAGCGCTGTCCACAGGGTATACCATGGCATTGCAAAATGGCGTGATAGCCTTCCTTATTCAAAATCCCTTTTACCTTGTACAAATCTCCCACTTTACCAGCACCAAAGCAGCCCCAGACCATCACGTTACCTCCACCATGCTTGACAGATGGCGTCAGGCTCCCTTCCAGCATCTTTTCAGTTGTTCTGCATCTCACAAATGTTCTGTGTGATCCAAACTGTTATGATCCGGTGACCTTGGAGCCGCATGAAACTTTCTCTGGAGTAGGTGGAAACTGTACTGACCGCAAATCCTGAACTAACACCGCAACTAGAAGTAGCCATGGGGTGTGCCTAACAAACCCTAGACACCTCGAGACAGCCGGAGGACTAAATACCCCTATAGACAAAATTACCCCCTCTTTGAGAATACCCGCCGGCTCAGGAACACCCGGAGAGTCAGGCACAAAACTCCTTGACAGGGCATCAGCCTTCACATTCTTAGAGCCTGGAAGGTACGAAACCACAAAATCAAAACGGGAGAAAAATAGCGACCAACGAGCCTGTCTCGGATTCAACCGTTTGGCAGACTCAAGATAAGTCAAATTTTTGTGATCTGTCAAGACCACCACGCGATGCTTCGCTCCTTCCAGCCAATGACGCCACTCCTCGAATGCCCACTTCATGGCCAACAACTCACGATTACCAACATCATAGTTACGCTCAGCAGGCGAAAACTTTCTAGAAAAGAAAGCACATGGCTTCATCACCGAGCCATCAGAACTTTTTTGCGACAAAACAGCCCCTGCTCCAATCTCAGAAGCATCAACCTCAACCTGAAACGGAAGCGAAACATCTGGCTGGCACAACACAGGGGCAGAAGAAAAACGACGCTTCAACTCCTGAAAAGCCTCTACAGCTGCAGAAGACCAATTGACCACATCAGCACCCTTCTTGGTCAAATCAGTCAACGGTTTAGCAACAGTAGAAAAATTAGCGATGAAGCGCCGATAAAAATTAGCAAAGCCCAGGAACTTTTGCATGCTCTTCACAGATGTCGGCTGAGTCCAATCGTAAATGGCCTGGACTTTAACAGGGTCCATCTCGATAGTAGAAGGGGAAAAAATGAACCCCAAAAATGAAACCTTCTGAACTCCAAAGAGACACTTTGACCCCTTCACATACAAGGAATTCGCACGAAGGACCTGGAACACCATTCTGACCTGCTTCACATGAGACTCCCAATCATCCGAAAAGACCAAAATATCATCCAAATACACAATCAGGAATTTATCCAGGTACTCTCGGAAGATGTCATGCATAAAGGACTGAAATACTGATGGAGCATTGGAAAGCCCGAATGGCATAACCAGGTACTCAAAATGGCCCTCGGGCGTATTAAATGCTGCTTTCCATTTATCGCCTTGTTTAATACGCATAAGATTATACGCCCCTCGAAGATCTATCTTGGTGAACCAACTAGCCCCTTTAATACGAGCAAACAAATCAGACAGCAATGGCAAAGGATACTGAAATTTGACTGTAATTTTATTAAGAAGGCGGTAATCAATACAAGGTCTCAAAGAACCATCCTTCTTGGCCACAAAAAAGAACCCTGCTCCTAACGGTGATGACGACGGGCGAATATGGCCTTTCTCCAAGGATTCCTTTATATAACTCCGCATAGCGGCGTGTTCTGGCACAGATAAATTGAACAATCGGCCCTTAGAAAACTTACTACCAGGAATCAAATTAATTGCACAATCGCAATCCCTATGAGGAGGTAGGGCACTGGCTTTGGGCTCATCAAATACATCCCGATAATCCGACAAAAACTCTGGAACTTCAGAAGGAGTGGAAGACTAAATAGACAAAAATGGAACATCACCATGTACCCCCTGGCAACCCCAGCTGGACACAGACATAGATTTCCAGTCCAATACTGGATTATGAACCTGTAGCCATGGCAACCCCAAAACGACCACATCATGCAGATTATGCAACACCAGAAAGCGGATATCCTCCTGATGTGCAGGAGCCATGCACATGGTCAATTGGGTCCAGTACTGAGGCTTATTCTTGGCCAAAGGCGTAGCATCAATTCCTCTCAATGGGATAGGATACTGCAAGGGCTCCAAGAAAAAACCACAGCGCCTAGCATACTCCAAGTCCATCAAATTCAGGGCAGCGCTTGAATCCACAAATGCCATAACAGAATAGGATGACAAAGAGAAAATCAGAGTAACAGACAATAGAAATTTAGACTGTACCGTACCAATGGTGGCAGACCTAGCGAACCGCTTAGTGCGCTTAGGACAATCGGAGATAGCATGAGTGGAATCACCACAGTAAAAACATAGCCCATTCCGACGTCTGTGTTCTTGCCGTTCAGCTCTGGTCAAAGTCCTATCACATTGCATAGGCTCAGGCCCATGCTCAGATAGTACCGCCAAATGGTGCACAGCTTTACGCTCACGCAAGCGTCGATCGATCTGAATGGCCAAGGACATAGACTCATTCAGACCAGCAGGCATGGGAAACCCCACCATGACATCCTTAAGGGCTTCAGAGAGACCCTTTCTGAAGATTGCTGCCAGGGCACATTCATTCCACTGAGTGAGCACAGACCACTTTCTAAACTTCTGACAATATATCTCCGCTTCATCCTGACCCTGACACAGAGCCAGCAAGATTTTCTCTGCCTGATCCACTGAATTAGGTTCGTCATAAAGCAATCCAAGCGCCAGGAAAAACGCATCAACATCACGCAATGCCGGATCTCCTGGCGCAAGGGAAAATGCCCAGTCTTGAGGGTCACCACGTAACAAAGAAATAATGATCTTTACTTGTTGAACAGGGTCACCTGAGGAGCGAGGTTTCAAGGCAAGAAACAATTTACAATTATTTTTGATATTCAAGAACTTAGATCTATCACCAAAAAACAAATCAGGAATTGGAATCCTAGGCTCCGACATCGGGTTCAGAACCACAAAATCTTGAATGTTTTGTACCCTTGTAGTGAGATTATCCATCCAAGAGGACAGACCTTGAATGTCCATGTTTACACCAGTGTCCTGAACCACCCAGAGGTAAAGGGGAAGAGAGAGACAAAACACACTGCAAAGAAAAAAAAAATGGTCTCAGAACTTCTCTTATCCCTCTATTGAGATGCATTAGTACTTTGGGCCACCTGTACTGTTATGACCTGGTGGTCAGGACAATGGTTAAGAGCACACGGAATGACCTGATAGTTTCTGATAATAAAGGACGAGCTCTGGGACGTGGGAACTCTGCTGACCGCAATCCCTAATCCTATCAAACACACTAGAAATAGCCGTGGATTGCGCCTAACGCTCCCTATGCAACTCGGCACAGCCTAAGGAACTAGCTAGCCCTGAAGATAGAAAAATAAAGCCTACCTTGCCTCAGAGAAATTCCCCAAAGGAAAAGGCAGCCCCCCACATATAATGACTGTGAGTAAAGATGAAAAGACAAACACAGAGATGAAATAGATTTAGCAAATTGAGGCCCGACTTACTGAACAGACCGAGGATAGGAAAGGTTACTTTGCGGTCAGCACAAAAACCTACAAAAAGACCACGCAGAGGGCGCAAAAAGACCCTCCGCACCGACTCACGGTGCGGAGGCGCTCCCTCTGCGTCCCAGAGCTTCCAGCAAGCAAGACAACAATAAAAATAGCGAGCTGGACAGAAAAATAGCAAACCAAAGAAATACAAGCTGGAACTTAGCTTCTGCTGGGAAGACAGGTCACAAGAACGATCCAGGAGTGAACTAGACCAATACTGGAAAGTAGTGTAGCAGAGCTAGGTTTCGTCAAACTCAATCTGACAGGTGCCCCGCCCCTATCAAAGTGTATCAAAGTGTGTAACCCCTCCCCTCCTCCTGTCAGCCAGCTGTCCCTGAGGCTGGCTGATTTCCCCTTTTGATATAGTTTGATATATTTTAATTTGTTGCAGTTTGATATTATTCCCGTATTTGTCGGATAACACATGTTTATAATTATATCCTAGTCGTGTATTTATTTTACACGTGGTTTATAACACCTTTCTCATTTGTTTTATATTAGATTTTATACGTAGCTCGAGTTTGATTCTGTAAGCTGTGTTTTATTCACAGTGTACAGATATAGTGCAGAACTTTGTTTTATAACACAACCAGCTGTTTATTTGTGTTTCTACTGACCATTAACTAAATGTTTATTTTCACAAACAGAAAAGACAGATTTTCTGTTTGTACCTGTATTGTACCTGTAGGGTTATGTAGGGTTATCTGCGGGTCAGAGGTTTATAACACCTAGGTCATTTGTTTTCTGTATTCGCTTTCTCAGAAAAGTTATTTGATGTCTCTACTGACCATTAACTAAATGCTTATTTTCACAAACAGAAAAGACAGATTTTCTGTTTGTACCTGTAGGGTTATCTGCGGGTCATGTGCACATTATGTATGCGGCCAAATTACAACACACGCAAGTAAGAAGCGGTGTGTTTTATACGAATATAAAACCAAAGACACGATATTGTAAAAATGTAAAAAAAAATTATTTCTCACAATAAAACAGCATCTCAAATTTTAAGTTAGCTAACAGCATGATGCTGACAAATGCATCTTTGCGGAATCTGATAACAACGCGCTGAACAAAGGGCTGAGCCTGAAAATCTTGATGTCACAAAATCTGATACGATTCGATCATTATTCTGCAAGTCAGACGTGAAATGCTGTAAAACCTTCTTAAATGGAAAGCCTCGCGCTAAATGGTATAATATATATATGCAATAATGACCGCATACACGGCTATACAAATCTTGAATTTGTGCGCTCTGATAACAATAAGAATAACAATTCTTGTTCAGGAATGTCACAAAAGCGCGTGGAAAGATAATATTATCCGCACGGAAGCCGTAACTGTAAAAAAATATGCCCGTCTTATCGTCGCAGAGTACGATTAATATCCAGTGGCGACCAGCTTGATTCACCGGGTCTGTATTCACAATATATGCCGCGGGTCTCTGAGTCACTCTTTCTTCCGGAAGCAAATCACACGGAAACACACCGGCGAATATGCGGTCTGTATAATTATCGGACCGCGCTACAACTGTAAGCTGCAGACTGTCCATCGTTGCTTAATTAAAATCGTACAAGATCTCTCGCCTGTTATTAATTTCCAGAATGGTGTGGTTGACTGCAAAGACAATCATATTTATCGTGTGGGGTGTCGCTATCGCAAAGCGGACTTCAGCACGCAGATTACCTGTTTTAATGAGCGAGAAATGGCCTCCAGGCTCTTGATCAGGCGATAAATCAAAAGCAAATAGCGTGAAGCCAGCCATAAATTCTTCACGATCTATCGCCATGGCACAATCAGCCTTTTGCTTGCCCGATATATGGGCAAGCGCCATATATTCTCTGATGGCTAAATCAGCATTAAAATTAGGATTATAAGGCCTCGCGGGTATCTGCTGACCATCCAGATATAATGCCGCGTGGTTGACGTGGTAGTGGTGAAAGTCCAGTGGGTTTTTTGTATAAGAACCGCTGAAGCCCTCATTATCTACAAACCCCAATATAACAGTTTTTGGTATCTGTCCTAGGAAGAGGTTCTCGTGGTTCGTGATCCGTGTCCCTGCGGCGATGCTGTACACTTTCAGGCATGTTCGGTCAACAGCGTACTTGGCGGTTGCTGCTAGGAGGGCCTGGCTGTGGCCGATTCGGACAGCCGGAGATACCTGCACTCTTTTCACATTGAGAGCCGCCTGCGAGATTTGTACCTTCAGCGGCTCGGCTTCTGCGGACATGAGGCAGAAAGTATCCTTATTTCTTGACAGCTTAACCTTAAGGTCAAGGCCGTTCAATATTAACTTTGGCTGGTTAAATATATCCCCAAAAATGGGCCCCAAAAGGTCGATGGGTTTTGAGCGAGAAGCAGCACTGGCTCTTTTGATAAATCCCGCATTTGCGCCATCCAGGCGCCTGTCATTATGATGCCCCGCAGTGTCTTTATAGAACAAACCAGCTGTAAATTGTGATGCCAGCGTCTGTGAACTGTAATTTAAAAGGGTCTCTATGTACGCTCTATAGCTGTAGAGATTGTCCGATTGTGAGATAAGTCGGTCTCCCAGAGTAATATCCACCTGGTTAAAAAGAGTGGCTAGAGGGTAGTTTATGAGCGCCACACGCGCACCATCGGCGATGGCCGTATTATCCTGCTTCACGATGCGACAGCTTATGTACAGCAGCGTGTTGTTCAGATCATAATAATAATCACCGCTACCAGATATGTAAAACTCCAACGGTCCATTATCTGCCAGAGCAGCAACCGGCTGTACTTCTACAAATAAGAGATTTCTCGCTGCTTGTTTGAGTCGGTGGTACGGCAAAAATATCCAGTTCAGATTTTGCGCACTCTACAGAAGCGTCATGCAGGAAAGCCATGATAACTGATTAGAAGATGTCGTCCGCAGAGCGTCTTACTCGTTTCTGACGGGGGCGTCTCTTGGATGTAGTTTTATTCATGAGCATCGGCGGTAAAGGAGGGCAAACGCGCCGCTTTCTTTTTTGGGCTTTTTTAGCGACATAGATTATCCCAGAGCCGTCTTGCTGGGTTGGTGTATTTATCCTTTTCATAAGGGCCGTCGATGCTGATGTCACGGCATCTGCAGCGATGTTCCGGGCAGCCGTCCGAACGTGTGGTTTTACTAATTCTAAGCCTTTTCTGAAAAGCGGCACGGCGCGACGAAATAAGCCTTTAAATAGCCCTGCCAGGCCAGAGCCATACATGTACTCGCTCCCGCGGAATCCCTCTAGCCCGTGCCCCGACTGGGCAGTATAGTAGCGGGCATAAACAGCAGGATCTCCATACACCCTTTGAGACAGCATTTTATCGTGTCAATGCTGGCGAGGTCTAAAATGTAATCGCACTGTACACTTGCCGTATCTGAATTTAACCGGCGTGCCCTGGTCCGATATGACTGTAATGTTTATGGAGTCAAAGTGTTGCTTGCACAGCGGTATGTAATCGGGCCGTGAGTAGCGCACCGTGACAATATCATTATCATCGCCGCTAACTTATACGGTTCATAGCAGTTGAACGTAACTGTCACCTACAAGTTGATGTTGAATTATATCAGTGTATACAAAAAGCGAATAAAAACCAGCCTTTGAATCGGGGTAAAAGCAGCGATTCCACGGCATTAAAGCAACGGGGGAGTCATCGACGGTCTGCAGTCCGAAAATAAATTTTAGCTTAGTACCCAGAGCAAACTGTATAGGGGATGGGTCGGGCAGGATCACCTCGCGGCGTAGCTCATCATACCGTATTCTGTAGGCAGGCGTAGATAAATACAGCGCTTCTATTCGGGCATTGACCGCGCCAACTAGCTTAGGAATGGACGAGTAAAATCCTGATTTTATGTGATACTGTACTAACGGTTCGCCGTGTTTAGCCGCGTAGAAGCTCCCTTCCAAAGCATCAAACGTGTTCCACGTATGGGGGTACTGTATTTCCGTTAACGCCACCTCATAATCTGCTGAAAGATGAACGGCCCGCGCTAACTTGGTATTGTACTCCGATATTGTGTTTTCGGGGTACATTTTAATTGACGAATTACTGGGTAATGTCACGAAAAACGAGCCCGCTTCCATTGTTATATATCTGTCAACTCCGAGGCCGGGATCCAACTATTGAATTTTTCGGGGTAGCCCAGCCATTTGACAAAGCAGTGACTCACACCCCTGACACGTTTTTTTCTCAAAATCTTTTCTACTCTGTAGACACGATCCTCATCCATAGGTATTTTTTGCAGCTCTTCCTTATAAAATGACCCCTCTACAGCCTCCCCGGCTAAATCACTGATTTTATAAAGGGGTTTATGAAATTTATTGGAGACGGCGGTAATTAAAAAAATCTCTTCGCTGTACGTCTTCTCATAGCCCTTACAGAAGGGCGACTTATAGCGCGATATTCTGACATGAGAGCCAACCGTTAAAGACGGTTTAATCGGTTTATTAGTAATAGTAGAACTGTAAATATTGCGCCAGATTTGCATCGCGTTTCTCTCTGACACAGACGCGGGACTACAGCGGATCGTTGAGTGGTACGTATGGTTGTAGCTATGCAGCAAATCCAGTAAAATATCAATATACCTAAAGGTATTATGATGCTTAAGATAGCGCCACATACGGGTTTTTAATGTGCAATTAAAACGCTCGACCATAGCGGCTTTTACATCATTGTTTGTAAAAAAGTGATGAATATTGTGCGTATTACATAGTTGCTTGAGTGATGAATTTATAAATTCTTTGCCGCGATCCGTCTGCAGTTTCTTCGGTATGCGCTTATCATTTTGAAATATTAATTCGAACGATCTGGCGACACTAGCGCCTGTCTTGTTTGTCAAGGCCACGCACCATGCGTATCTCGATAGAACATCAATCACCGTCAGGATGTATTTGACATTATCATTTTCCCTTGAATAGTCAATTAAACTTACGAGATCCGCCTGCCACTGCGCATCAATGGCCGAGACGTAAATTTTATTTGTCAAAAAGCGTTTTCTAGCAGGCTTGTGTAGCGTGTAGGTGTCTTGCTTATTCAACCAAGCAATCACATCAGATTTCTTTATTCCGCGCGCTCTTGCAGCTCTAAATAATTTGTCAATACCCGAGAATGATCCGGGTGCCTTGCTTGTAAAATATTGTTTTTCTAATATGGCATCATACGATTTAGACGTCATGATTGATTAAAATGATTGTGGCTCGTTAATCAACAGCCTGCTTCTTTCAGAAATTCAGCTGTATAAAAATTCCTGTTTTAATCCGGCTATATCATGCGTGAGTTAATGCATGCATTAATTGCATGTATGGTTGTGTTCTGGGTGTTAACAGAAGGCGTGTGATGGGGCGTAACTGGGTGTGTTTCTGGGTGTTAACAGGTGAGCTGTTTTCTGACACTCAGGATAAATACAGCTGACTGTACCACTAAGTACAGCAGACATCCACCAGAAGTCAGACTAGACTAAAAAGCAGAGCTATTCTAAATGTAAGTATATAAGACAGTTGTCTTATTATTCGCAAATGCTTAATTATATTTAACTATGCATCTCTAAAACCATAATTAAGGATGTTATTTGTTTAATAAGTTAGTGTTATACTGGAGGCTAGCTGCATATTTAGTAGCGTTGTATAATATAGTTTTACTGCATAAACATATTTGTGGTACATAATTAATATAGAAAGACTTATCCGCGGGCAACTATTATAACATAATTTATGTAATACAGTAGTTAATAACTGTTAATACGCCCTAACTAGCGTATGCAGCGCTTACTTACTACCTGTGTTTTGTTTAACATAGACATATTTATAGTCATATTTATACAGTAGCGGTATATTTAGTTGGGTTGTATAATATAGTTTTACTGCATAAACCATATTTGTGGTACATAATTAATATAGAAAGACTTATCCGTATTACCCATGATTTGCTTAGTATAAATATATTTATACACGGGGCGCCGTTTTATTTGTTGGAGTATATAAATGAGTTTGACGAGTGGTAGTTTGTGATTAATATAGATTGCACAAAAAATTTACACAGATAATTTATTTTAGATGGAATCCCAAAATTTTTCGGCTTTTTCCAGTCAAGTTGCGGATTCGGTATTCGGTATGTTTCAAGATTTATATAAATGTATCTGTTAGTGCCCCATTCTAAGTAAGGACTGTTTTATATATTAACTTTACATTGTTTTATTCTTTCTTGTTTAAGATGAATTTATCAGGGGCATCCCCGATAATGTAGATGAATTTATCGGGAACGCCGACGATGATGTAGATGACTTTATCAGGAACATTCCCGATGAGTTTTTAAACAGCTTCAGCGTGCCTACTCTGGAGTGTGATACACCTGGAGCTGAGTATAGTAACACTAATGCAGGTGACGCTGCTGTGTGGGATTTGGCTCAGGACATCATAGGTGCGTTGTGTGTCTGCGTGTATGTGTGTGTGTGTATATAGCTTTTAAGTATTTAGACGTGTAAATATATATATATTAATTCTTTACAGATGTCGACATGTTTCCAGAACCAACCACCTCGGAACACAATCAGATGCCTGTTGAGGAACTGATGTACCAGACCCCCACACCGCGAAACAGCCCTGTTTCTAGAGCCCCTAAAAAACAGCTCGGACCGGAGGGCAAGAAAGGAAAAGGTAAGAATCATATGAAAACGTGTTTTTGCACAACAGCTCTGAGAAAATCCACCACGCCTCTACTAAGGCCTATATCTTTATTTATAGCTTGTAAACTCAAGCCTAGAAGAATTTTCACAAAAGAGAATATACCGCAGCTAATGGAGAGCCTCACAGACGCTACAGAAGACGCCACGGCAATCATTCACCACATATCGCTAGCCCGTAAGTGTATATTTTGGTATACATGCACAGTCTCTGTACAATCAATGATGCACATGCTTCACCATTGAGATCCAGGGCCCACACATATCTGACACATGTTTAATCTTTCCTGCAGGTAAGCGCAGCGACCTGCGGCGGTCTCACACATATCTGACACATGTATAATCTTTCCTGCAGCTAAGCGCAGCGACCTGCGGCGGTCTCACACATATCTGACACATGTATAATCTTTCCTAAGCGCAAAGTCATGAGAAAAACGCCACCAGCACCACTACAACCGCTACAGCTCTCCGTGAATGCTGCAGCACCAGCGTGGCCGGCAATACAGACGGCTAATGGAGCTGTTAGAACATATCCGCTATCACCGATCTGCGTGGTGCAGGACGCAGGAAACCCTGTACCGTCGGACCATCGTGAAATACTCCATTCAAGCACCGGACAGCCATCAACCATCCGTGTGAATGACCCCGCGCTACTATATCCAGAAGTGGTCGAGGCACCCCGAAAACATAAGCGAAAAACAAAACATGTTACAGAGCCACCAACCACATCCTGCGCCGTGGGTGCCGCAGCCACGATGACTCGTGAAGAGCTTGATCGCGAGATTGCTCAGCTCGCTGATGGTAAGCAAGCATCCGTAGAACCGCTCATTTTACATATGCCCCACACTATGCAACCGTCAGCGCCATGTGTAACTGGACCTGCTAATGCCTCTGGGGCCGGACCCTCAGGAACCTCTAATTTGGGTGACATATCTCATGTCTGTGTATCTAACTCTGTTAATGTTAAGAAACGGGCAAAGAGGTCGCGGCCAGCGGATGTTAAGGTGTGTAAAGAGCTTAAGGTGTGTAAAAAGCCACGGATTCATGCGCCAGCTATAGATCTGCCGCATGAATCCCGCAGCTGGGGCCCCGCTGAAATGCTTGTGTTTCAGGAACACATCGCCCGCTACTTACGCTACAAACGCTGGGTCCCCAAAATAATGTTTTTTTGTGATACTTTTGAAAAATTATTAACAACACAAAGCCCAACACAGGCTAATAAGGCCGAACTATACGCACTCCGGAGCCTGCTACTGGATGGCGAGATAACAACTACAGCGACCCCATTATGACTAAATATGGTCGGCTACGGCATGCATAAACCACCTAAACTAACACTACCCAGGTATAATAGGGCTAGAGTTATAAAGAGGGCTCTAAAATTGTTGGTCAGCGCTAGACGGGTGCTATGCTCTAGGAGGCGTCGTGGTGGCATGTGTCCAGCAGTGGCTCTACAGACACTCCTGCCGTCGTCACAAGAGCCAGAACAGCACTCACATAGCCCAGGCAGCTCTGCAGATGCCGCACATGCATCTACACAAAATTCACAAGCCTCAGACGCTGACGCTGCTGGTAATGTGCGGCGCCCCGATCATACAGTATTTTTGCAACACATCCATCATCATGAAAGGGCCCTCCGCAATTTCAACGGCCATATACATACAGATCATTTTAGATTTGTAAATTTGGAGCGTGTACGATCATTTGAAGAGGGCTTGAATATTGTTCATGAAGGCATTCAGGCATTACTGGATAGAATCATCAGGGACATTGAACCTGGCGACTTTGTACAGTTAAGGTTTGATGCCGGCGATACTTTAGACCCTATTTTCACTACAAAACAGACCTGTAAAGATTTTAATTCTGAATCTTTTTTAAATGCTGTTGCCAGCGCACTTCAAAGTAACAATGAATGCATAGCATCCAATTCGCTAAAGCTAGTCGTCACCATCATTAAAAACCGACGCGGTGGTGTAAAACAAAATAGGCGCTTGAAATCTATAGCGAGCAGTCAGATCATTAAACAAAAGAGACAATGGCTGTATGATTTTAACAATTACACGACAAATCTGTGTTTGGCTGCTAGTGTGTGCGCCCTGATGGACGACACGGATGTCACTGATGGTGTTTTACTGAGCCGCTCTAAAAACATACACGCAGCACTGGGCATCCCTGATGATCAATTAGTGAGTTTTAGCGACATCCCGGCATTTGAAAAATATTTGGGGGTCACCATTAAAGTACTGTACTATAGTCAGGGCGATTGGCGTTACTTTCAGAGCGGTAATACACCTAATGACAAGACAGTATTCATATTGTTCCATGATAATCACTACTACGGGATCAAAAATATGAAGGGTTTTATCGGCGCTAAGCACTTTTGTGAGCTCTGCAATTCAGTGTTTCACCACAAAAACAACCACTCCTGTCAGTATTTTTGTAAAGCCTGTCAGAGAGAGAATTGTGAAGAAAGCAGTTCCGACCAGCAGCCCAGATGTCCTGTTTGCAGAGTTTATTGCCGCTCGAGCGAGTGCTTAGATTATCACAAACAATTGGGTTTAGGCGACCCGGCATTCTGCAGACTTAAAACATTTTGTGATAAATGCAACCGTTTTGTCCCCAGAAATAGCGAAACAGAGCATAAATGTAATGGTTTGCGCTGTCCTGTATGTCGCAGACATATAAATAAATTCGATGCCCATCTTTGTTACATGTGGAAGTATGTAGCACAGGATGAGTCAGATTGTTATATCTTTTATGATTTTGAATGTATGCAGGAGACAGGCACGCACGTCCCGAATTACATTTATGCTACAACGCTATATGGCCACCCCTCCTGGGAATTTGAGGGTGATACCTGTACACATGACTTTGTACAGTTCTTTACAAGCGGCAAATTTTCAGATCATACATTTATTGCCCACAATGGTGGAAGATACGACGCATACTTTATTGTTAAGGAGCTGATTTCTGAAAAACTACAAGTACAGTTGATAACCCAAGGTGGCCGTCTCTTGTGTGTGTCGCTACCCGATTTGTCTATAAGGTTCATAGACTCACTAAATTTTATCCCCATGAAACTCAGTAAATTACCACAGGCCATGGGCTTTTCAGGCGGCAAAGGACATTTTCCACACTTTTTCAATACCAGAGAAAACCAAAACTATGTAGGTCCCATACCTGATGTAAAATATTATGGGGTGGAGTACATGTCACCTGGTGAGAAGGTAGAGTTCCTGGAGTGGTATGAGACACAGGTAAATACAACTTTTGACTTCAAGGCCGAGCTAAAATCTTATTGCAAACAAGATGTTGAAATTTTGAGACACGCCTGCGAGATCTATAGAGAGCGTATTATGCAGATGACGCAGAAAAATGTTAAAAAATACTGTAAGCGACAAAAGCAAAGGATTGTAGTGAGCAGATGTGTTGATCCTTTTCAGCTCATAACCCTGGCCTCGGTGTGTATGACAATGTACCGGTTTAAATTTCTTCCAAAAAAGACAATCGCCATTTTACTTGGTGATAATTATCACAAGGCAAAAAAGCGCTACTCGACACCCGCTATACAGTGGCTCATGTATGTAGCCCACTCCGAGAACATCGACATACAGCACGCTTTGAGAGGCGGTGAAAAACAGGTCGGGAAGTATTTTCTAGATGGTTATGCCTATGTTAGCGGCCAGCACATAGCCTTTGAATTTCAGGGGTGTTTTTACCACGGATGCCCCGTGTGCTATAATGAAAATGACACAAATAAGGTCACAAGTACATCCTACGGCCAGTTATATTACACCTTTTTAGCTAAAAAGCGTTACTTACAGTGCTGCGGGTACACAGTAAGACTGATGTGGGAGCATGAGTGGAATGAAATGGTTGAAAATGATTCTAATCTTCAAGCATTTCTCCGCCAGATGGAATTTCCCATTCCTTTAGACCCCCGTGATGCGCTTTATGGCGGGCGAACTAACGCCATTAAGCTCTATCACCATCTGGAAGCAGGGGAGACTTTACACTACTACGACTTCACCAGTCTGTACCCCTTTGTAAACAAAACTAAAACATACCCTGTAGGCCATCCAGACATCATCTATGACAATTTTGGATTCATTAAAAAATACTTTGGCATTGCTAGAGTCAAGGTCTACCCGCCGAGAGATTTATTTTTTCCAGTTCTACCAGTAAAACTCAACAAAAAATTAATGTTTCCCCTTTGCTACACATGTGCTGCAAATTCCCAGACAGATATTTGTGACCACAGTGATGAAGAACGGGCGCTGACAGGCACCTGGTGCACTATAGAGCTCGAGATGGCTATAGAAAAAGGGTATCGGATCGCCCACATCTATGAAATATGGCATTTTCCTAAAACCACTGATGATCTGTTTGCGCCTTACATTAAATTACATCTTAGGGATAAGCAGGAAGCCTCTGGTTATCCTAGCTGGTGCACTGATGACGCCAAGAAAAGGCAGTACATTGACTCTTTTCTTGAAAAAGAAAGTGTCCAATTACGGCCTGAAAATATAGCTGTCAATCCTGCTAAGCGACAGATCTCCAAGCTTTTCTTAAATTCTTTATGGGGAAAGTTTGCTCAGAGATCTAATCTATCATGTACCAGCATTGTTCGGGATCCAGATGAGCTTTTTAAGTATTTGTTCCTGCCTTACTATGACATTTCGATGTTACATTTCCTTGATGATGACACCGCAACCATTAACTGGAAATATGCAAAAGGCCACCACACACTCAACAAAAACACAAACATTTTTATAGCGTGTTTTACAACAGCGTATGCTCGGTTAGAGCTCTATTCGCTGCTGGACCGACTGCAGGAGAGGTGCCTTTATCACGACACAGATTCAGTTATTTTTGTACAGAGAGATGGTGAGTGGCAACCGCCTTTAGGCGATTACCTGGGGGAGCTGACCAGTGAAATACCCGATGGTACACACATCACAGAATTTGTACCCGCTGGACCCAAAACTTACGGCTACAAACTCAACACCGGTAAAACTGTCTTAAAAGTTAAGGGCATAACACTAAATGTTGGTAACTCTCAATCTATTAATTTCAACAGTCTGAAAGATCTAGTTCTGGACTACCTGCGTAATTCTGCCGCAGAAACTCAGAAACGTATTGTCGTACAGCAGGCGTCCATTGTGAGAAATAAAAAGTACTGGGATATTGAAACAAGGCCATTACGCAAAACACAAAAGTGCGTTTATACAAAGCGGCGACTATTAGACGATTTCACAACATTACCTTTTGGATATTAGTCGAGTATTGTGATGGATACGCGTCTGCAGCACCCATTCTCATGCATTCTAGCAGGCCCGTCTAATTCTGGAAAGAGCTATTTTGTAAAACAGTTGCTATATAATACTGAAGCTAATTTTTCTCAGAAACCTGATAATATTGTATGGTTTTATTCGTGTTGGCAAAAACTATATGATGAAATCTCTCTCTCTTTTCCCCACGCCAGATTTGTGGAGGGTCTGCCGAATACATTCGTAGATGACGAATTATTCCCCCCCAGAGAAGGTGAATTTGGCGGTTGTTGATGATCTCATGGAGAGTGCTAGTGAGAATTGTGAGATAGAAAAAGCCTTTACCAAGTATGTGCACCACAGAAATCTCAGCATTTTCTACCTGGTGCAAAACATATTTTGTCAGGGCAAGAAAAGCCGTACGATAAATTTAAACACAAAGTACATGGTGCTTTTTAATAACCCCCGAGATAAATTACAACTTTTAACTCTAGCTCGTCAGATGTATCCCGGAAAAACACGTTTTTTCCTAGAAGCTTTTGAGGATGCCACGCGGGAGCCTTACGGGTATTTGCTTGTAGATTTGCGAGCTAATACGCCTGAGGATCTGCGTTTAAGGACTGGGTTGTTTCCACCCGCGTTGCCCGCTGTCTATGTTCAAAAGAAAAACACTTCTAAAAAGTGAATTTTACCCGGTATCAGACATTCTACGCTGTGAGCGTTGTGATGTAAAGATGTCTGAGAGGCTCCGGCGTAACTGGGCTCTCTTAAAAACCCTAGTGAAAGCAACCCCCGCTGTCAGAAAGTCTATTTTGCGCGATGCAAGCAATGATTTAATTACAGCCATAGGCGAGATTGCTTTAAATATCTTAAAAGGCAGGATTCCGCTGAAAGAGCGCCAAAAAGGTATATTAAAGAAGTGGCGTAAAGCTATAAGAACCCTGAGCGACAGATCTCAGCCCATAAAGAAAAAGAAGCGACTACTAAAACAGGCCGGCGGGTTTATCGGTCCTCTTTTAGCTTTTGCAATTCCAATAATAACAAGCCTGATCGCCGGAAGATAATGGAGCATGCAGCGAAAATGTATCTAGTCCCCAAACAGGAGCTAGACAAACTAAGATCCGGTACTACAGATAACATACGCGACAGTGTTATTCGACGCCTTGATGGTGAAATTAGTGACATTTTACATCGTCGTGACATTCCCGATGATGTGAAAATTAAAATGTATAGCTCTGTGCTACAACGCTACTTGGTACATACGAGGCACAGCTCAAAATAAGTAACGGCTTTAAACCTCGTTAGTCCTCCTGATCCTGATCAGCAGCAATTGCCAAATACCGACTCTGATAAAAATCATGAGATCGCTGAAATTGTCGGCCATATAAACCAAAGATATAAAAAGAATGCTGAATTTTTACTAAACAGGCTGCTGCAGAATAAAAATGTCACAGCATGGAATAATAATGCTGAATTTATTTTCAAAGGATCCGTAATACCAGGGTCTAACTTACTGGATTTGGTATGTAGTACAACGCAGAGCCATGCTCTGAACAGTAGAAATTTACCGCCGGGTTGGGATTCATTTATGCAGGCTATGGCCGAGCTAAATATGCCGTCTACAGTTGTGGGTAACCCCGCTACTAGGAAGCTTTTAGATGAATTAAAAATTACCAACAGTGAGACACGCTCTGTATCTACACCGCTGAAGTTAGCGGCGGCGCCCCGTACAATTCAATCTTTACATTCCCCGTCATTAGGTACCACACGTGGAACTTTGCTACCTAAAAAAAGGTCTCTACCGATGCTACAAACCATGTGGCTCACGATGTAAAGAATGTACTGGCTAAAATGCTGTACTCGCCTTATAACGCTATATTAATTATTTTGTAAGAAGTGTAATGATGTATGTTCATTGTACTATTTAATGTTTTTACTTTTTATATTCTGTAAGAATTTTTATAGTATTGAAATGTCTTTGAGATGTATTAATGTTTTTACTTTTTATCGAATCGTATCAGATTTTGTGACATCAAGATTTTCAGGCTCAGCCCTTTGTTCAGCGTGTTGTTATCAGATTCCGCAAAGATGCATTTGTCAGCATCATGCTGTTAGCTAACTTAAAATTTGAGATGCTGTTTTATTGTGAGAAATAAATTTTTTTTACATTTTTACAATATCGTGTCTTTGGTTTTATATTCGTATAAAACACACCGCTTCTTACTTGCGTGTGTTGTAATGTGGCCGCATACATAATGTGCACATGACCCGCAGATAACCCTACAGGTACAAACAGAAAATCTGTCTTTTCTGTTTGTGAAAATAAGCATTTAGTTAATGGTCAGTAGAGACATCAAATAACTTTTCTGAGAAAGCGAATACAGAAAACAAATGACCTAGGTGTTATAAACCTCTGACCCGCAGATAACCCTACATAACCCTACAGGTACAATACAGGTACAAACAGAAAATCTGTCTTTTCTGTTTGTGAAAATAAACATTTAGTTAATGGTCAGTAGCGACACAAATAACTTTTCTGAGAAATGTAGAGACACAAATAACTTTTCTGGGAAAGCGAACACAACAACAATTGACCTAGGTGTTATAAACCTCTGACCCGCAGATAACCCTACATAACCCTACAGGTACAATACAGGTACAAACAGAAAATCTGTCTTTTCTGTTTGTGAAAATAAACATTTAGTTAATGGTCAGTAGAAACACAAATAAACAGCTGGTTGTGTTATAAAACAAAGTTCTGCACTATATCTGTACACTGTGAATAAAACACAGCTTACAGAATCAAACTCGAGCTACGTATAAAATCTAATATAAAACAAATGAGAAAGGTGTTATAAACCACGTGTAAAATAAATACACGACTAGGATATAATTATAAACATGTGTTATCCGACAAATACGGGAATAATATCAAACTGCAACAAATTAAAATATATCAAACTATATCAAAAGGGGAAATCAGCCAGCCTCAGGGACAGCTGGCTGACAGGAGGAGGGGAGGGGTTACACACTTTGATACACTTTGATAGGGGCGGGGCACCTGTCAGATTGAGTTTGACGAAACCTAGCTCTGATACACTACTCTGGAACATTGACAGGTGGCATGGAGCAAAGATCTAAGTGGAGTTAAATAGAGCAGCCAGCTAACGAATTAACCTCGTCACCTGAGGAAGGAAACTCAGAAACACCCACCAGAGGAAGTCCATGGACAGAACCAGCCGAAGTACCATTCATGACCACAGGAGGGAGCCCAACAACAGAATTCACAACAGCTGTCTCTGCCTTTCAGGAGCTTAAACGCCGATTTACTTCTGCTCCGGTGTTGCGCCAACCGGATGTTTCTCTTCCGTTTCAGGTTGAGATTGACGCTTCTGAGATTGGGGCAGGGGCCGTTTTGTCTCAGAGGGATCCTGTTGGTTCCTTGATGAAACCGTGTGCCTTCTTTTCCCGTAAGTTTTCGCCTGAACGCAATTATGATGTCGGCAATCGGGAGTTGTTGGCTATGAAGTGGGCGTTTGAGGAGTGGCGACATTGGCTTGAGGGAGCTAAGCACCGTATTGTGGTCTTGACCGATCATAAGAATCTGATTTACCTCGAGTCTGCCAAACGGCTGAATCCTAGACAGGCTCGATGGTCCTTGTTTTTTTCCTGTTTTGATTTTGTGGTCTCGTATCTTCCGGGTTCTAAGAATATTAAGGCTGGTGCCCTCTCTAGGAGTTTTTTGCCTGATTCTCCTGAGGTCCTTGAACCGGTCGGCATTCTGAAAGAAGGGGTGGTCCTTTCTGCCATTTCCTCTGATTTACGACGGGTTCTTCAGGAATATCAGGCTGACAGACCTGACCGCTGTCCAGTGGGGAAACTGTTTGTTCCTGACAGATGGACTAGTAGAGTGATTTCTGAGGTTCACTGTTCTGTGTTGGCTGGTCATCCTGGTATTTTTGGTACCAGAGACTTGGTTGGTAGGTCCTTTCGGTGGCCTTCTTTGTCACGTGATGTGCGTTCTTTTGTGTAGTCTTGTAGGACTTGTGCGCGGGCCAAGCCTTGTTGTTCCCGTGCTAGTGGGTTGCTTTTGCCATTGCCGGTCCCTGAGAGGCCCTGGACGCATATTTCTATGGATTTTATTTCTGATCTTCCGGTTTCCCAGAGGATGTCGGTTATCTGGGTTGTTTGTGACCGGTTCTCTAAGATGGTTCATTTGGTGCCTTTGCCTAAATTGCCTTCCTCTTCAGATTTGGTTCCATTGTTTTTTCAGCATGTGGTTCGTTTGCATGGTATTCCGGAGAATATTGTGTCCGACAGAGGTTCCCAGTTTGTTTCTAGGTTTTGGCGGGCCTTTTGTGCTAGGCTGGGCATTGATTTGTCTTTTTCTTCTGCATTTCATCCTCAGACAAATGGCCAGTTGTACTGTTATTATCCGGTGACCTTGGAGCCGCATGAAACTTTCTCTGGAGTAGGTGGAAACTGTACTGACCGCAAATCCTGAACTAACACCGCAACTAGAAGTAGCCGTGGGTTGTGCCTAACAAACCCTAGACACCTCGACACAGCCGGAGGATTAAATACCCCTATAGATGGAAATAGGAATTCTACCTCAGAGCAGAACCCCAAAGGATAGGCAGCCCCCCACGAATATTGACTGTGAGTAGGAGAGGAAAGACACACGCAGGCAGAAAACAGGATTTAGCAAAAGAGGCCACTCTAGCTAAATAGGAAAGGATAGGACAGAATACTAAGCGGTCAGTATTAAAACCCTTCCAAAAATATCCACAGCAGATAATACAAAAAATTCCACCATCCAACTAAAGACGTGGAACATATATCTGCAACTCCTGAGAATCCAACAAGACTGAGAAAATACTGACACAATCTAAGCTGGACAAGAAAAAACAAATGAATAGCACTGAATTATCAAGCACACATGTGTGTCACAGAAACAAACCAGACACTTATCTTTGCTGATTTGGCAGCAAGGCAGGAGGAACCAGACAGAGGTCCAACACCTCCCAACAACCATGGACAACTGGCAAGGACTAATGAATCCTGCACACCTAAATACCCCAGTCAGAACTGCAATCAGCAGATACACCTGACCAGGACTGCAACCCAGGGACAACTGCATTACCACCTACAACCACCGGAGGGAGCCCAAAAGCAGAATTCACAACACCAAACACCTGAAATCACAAACACAGAGATGAAATAGATTTAGCAAAGAGAGGCCCGACTTACTGAACAGACAGAGGATAGGAAAGGTCACTTTGCGGTCAGCAAAAAAAAACCTACAAAAGCCACGCAGAGAGTGCAGGGAAAAAACCCTTCCGCACCGACTCACGGTGCGGGGGGGTGCCCCTCTGCGTCCCAGAGCTTCCAGCAAGCAAGGCAATATTTAACAATAGCAAGCTGGACAGAAAAAATAGCAAACAAGCAAAATAGCAAAGAGGAACTTAGCTTCTGCTGGAGTAACAGGAAACCAGTACGATCCAGGAGCAAACTAGAGCCATAGTACAACATTGACAGCTGGCATCTAACAATGATCCAAGTGGAGTTAAATAGAGTAGCCAGCTAACGAATTAAGCTCGTCACCTGTGGAAGGAAACTCAGAAACACCCACAGCCACCAGAGAAAGTCCATGGACAGAACCAGCCGAAGTACCGTTCCTGACCACAGGAGGGAGCTCAACAACAGAATTCACAACATCTGGGTGATGAGGGGAGAGGTGACTGCTGGGACATTGTACAGGACTGGAGGATTCTGGGTGATGAGCGGAGAGGTGACTGCTCAGACATTATACAGGACGGCACTGGAGGATTCTGGGTGATGGGCGGAGAGGTGACTGCTGGGACATTATACAGCACTGGAGGATTCTGGGTAATGAGGGGAGAGGTGACTGCTGGGACATTATACAGCACTGGAGGATTCTGGGTGATGAGCGGAGAGGTGACTGCTGGGACATTGTACAGCACTGGAGGATTCTGGGTGATGAGCGGAGAGGTGACTGCTGGGACATTATACAGCACTGGAGGATTCTGGGTGATGACGGTGTCGCTGTTGTCAGGTTCCTATAAGGTGTCAGGACGTTGCTGTCTATCTCTCCATGGAGGAGTGGGAGTATCTAGAAGGACATCAGGATCGGTACCAGGACGTGATCATGGAGGAGCTCCGGCCTCTTGCACCACGAGGTGAGAAGCGAGGCTCCTTGTTGGTTCCGGTGGATGTGATGACGTCTCTTCGGCGTCGTCCTATAATAGATGAGTTTTCTCCAGACTTGCTCCGGTTTTCTCTACATTTTCTCCGTCTGACAACAGCTTTCATTTCCTGATTATTTCCTTCTGATCTGTGAGTCGCGGTTTCTCCGCTGTCGTCTCGTCTTCATCAGTCTTGAGTCTTCGTTCTCGGCGGCTTCTTTCAGAATCTTTCTCCTTCCTTAGAGCATCGGTCACATTTTCTCTGCAGATGTCCCGTCCTTCTGTCCGTTCTCTCCTGTGAGTTCTTTCCCTAAGTCTGTCGTGGATTGTTACTCAGCAGAGTCGGGGTTAATTTCTAGGTGATTTTCCCCGTAATCTGCTGTCGCTCGTCCGTCCCTCAGAATCGGTGCAGGCTCAATGTCGTCATCAGTCGTGGTCGGCGTCCGGCTCCTCCCTCTTGGCTGACACTTGTGTCTCTTTCCTCGGTCTCCTCCTTCATTCTCGCTCTTCTTTGTGACAAATCACTTTCTTCGTTCTGCGCACAAAGTCCTGGATAAATATCGGCACCGGACCGTCCCTCAGACCTGGAAACACATAAAGATGGGACGTGGTGGAGCCGATCACCCGTCAGTCTGACTTGGAGGCTTTCCAGCTGTTCTCCGGCTCCGCGTCTGTTCACCACTCGCTCTGCAGGTGTAGAAGCCAGAACTTTCCGTTCTGGAGGAGAAGGTCGGGTCACCGCGCACTGCTCCCTATAGGTCAGGGGTCCCCAACCTGTAGCTCCAGAGCCTCCTGTGGCTCCCGGCCTGTGACGTGTGGTTCGCTCCTGCTTACTGCTTTAGCACCGGATGTAGCTACACACTATTAAGAGTAGATCTCTAGATGACTGTTGGGGGTAGTGCTGAAGAGAAGATCTGAATGAGGGTAAGAGAGGACACCCTGGAGCTTGGCATACGGCCGTGGCTGTGATTATACCGGTAATAGAGGGCTCTGGGAGTCACTGCTGTGAGTGGTGCAGGAGCTGAATGCAGCTGTCAAGGCCTGGAAGGTTGGGGACATCGGCTGCAGGCGGTCATGTTCCTCTTTGAGGAGCGCATCAGTTCACAGCACGGAGCGTTATAGGCCATGCAATGCCCCATGGGAAATAATTTCATCTTCCCAGATGCGTCGTACATGTTCTGGTCATCACGCTGAATCACATGGTGGTAGAGTAAAGATGGCTGCTGTTTCTGGCAGCAGACCATCCCTGCATGTCACTACCGGGGACTGTCCCGCCTCGCCATGTCTGCCATCGCTGTGATTGGCCAGTCTATTCTGAGCCGCCAATCACTGCATGTTAGCAATAAAGTTGCCCAAAAATAAAATGTGGCGAACTATGATTGGTAATGTCTGATAGGGCACCAGTGACAATAGATGGGGTGATCGCAGCGTCGCCTGTTTATTAACCCTTTTTGTTCCAATTGGCCTATTGGTAGTTACTGGCTGATCGCCATCAAGAGTGCATTTAACCCCTTTCTGACATCTGACGTAATATTCCGCCCATGTGCCCTGGGCCTATTTGACCAGGGACAGATTATTCCTTCATTGCGATCTGCACACATGGGGGAATGCGCGGGCGATCACCGCCAGTTGTCAGCTGATTCTGACTGCAGACACCCGGCACTAAGTGCCAGGAGCGGATGCAGCATTTTGGGACATGGCAGAGGATTGACAGCCCCTCTGCTTTTGTATTGGAGACCCTGCAGCGTGATGCAAGGTCCCAATCATTGCCATGGTGACCAGATATCGTCATGACAACATCCGGATCACCAGATCTAGGAAACTTGCTGATCATCCCCAGTGCATGATGAGCAAGTTTCTCTGTCAGTGCAGCGCTGACAGTTTCTGCAGCATTGGGATGCTGCTGCATCTCCATGCTATACAAGCGCTTAGCCTGAAAAAAATTATTGTCCCATAGTGGGACAAAGTAAAAAAATAAATAAATAAAAGTAAAACTTTTTTAAATATGTGTAAAAATATTTTAAGAAAAGATAAAAAATAATGGAAAAATCAAAAGATTTATATCTATAAATATCATAAATATCTATAAATATTTGTATGAAAAAAATCTAAACAATTAAAGTACACATATTTGGTATTGCTGCGTCCGCAACAAACCGACCTATAAAACTGTCCCACTAGTTAACCCCTTTAGTGAACACCATAAAAAAAAAAAAAAAAAACAAGGCAAAAAACAATGCTTTATCATCATACTGCCGAACAAAAAGTAGAATAAAACGCGATCAAAAAGACGGATATAAATAAACAAGGTACCGCTGAAAACGTCATCTTGTCCCGCAAAAAACGAGCCGCCATGCAGCGTCATCAATGTAAAAATAAAAAAGTTATAGTCTCAGAATAAAGCAATGCAAAAATAATAATTTTTTTCTATAAAATAATTTTTATTGTATAAAAGCGCCAAAACATTAAAAATGATATAGATGTGAGATCGCTGTAATCGTACTGACTGAAACAATAAAGCTGTTTTATCAATATTACCACACATGGAACGGCATAAACACCCGTTATAGCTCTCAAAATGTGATGCAAAAACTTGTTTTTGCAACAAAAAACTGTTTTTTAGTGTGTGATGGCAGCCAAACATTAAAAACTCACTATAAATGTGGTATCGCTGTAATAGCAGAGACTCGATGAATAAAGTCGCCTAGTCACTTATATCGCACGTGGAACGGTGAAAAAAATAAATCCAATTCTTCTCCTACTTTTGATTTTTTTTTTTTTTTTTTTTATTCTGTCTCCCAAAGATCGCAGTAAGGCTCGGTGCACATTTATTCTGCGCTGAGCGCTTACCCCGGGGTTTCCGTGTAAATCTCTGAGATACGTGTATCAGACGGAGCCTCCGTTGGAAGATTCCCTATAATGAGGCAGATGGAGGCACTACGGACGCCATAGATCCTGTGGTCTGGCGGTGTCAGTCTTTTTAGGATTTCATAAAAGTGCTGTCGACCACAGTTTTTTGCACTTCTGTAAAGAAGTATACCACTGAACAGAGGCCAGACTGAGCCCAGAGTAACTCTGCTGCCTCATTATAGTGAATGGATCCCTCGGGGATTTCATCTGTGAATGAGTTTTAGATGGAAACTGCAAAGTAAGTGCTCAGCTTAGAGCGCAGGATAAATGTGATCATAAATGTTATGTAAAATGTTCCCAATAAAAGCTTCAACTCAATCCACAAAAAAAGCAAGTACCCACTCAGGTCCATCATCTGATAATGGAAGTATAGGGGCTTCCACGTTACTGGTAGCACAAAGGCTCTGGAAAAGCAAAATGGCTCCTCACCCTCCAAAAGAAATTCAGAAAATTCTCCGCTCCCAAATCCATATGCCCCCTCCCTTCTGATCCACAGCGTGCCTAACCACTTATTGCGTCCACATTTGGCATTTCTGTAGTGATGAGAGCCTGCCTAACTTACGGGTGCATGCCTCCAGTAGCACGGGCTGGGCATAATGTACTGGTCACTACAGTGTACTGGTCACTACAACGTACTGGTCACTACAACGGCAGTTTGCAATTTTCACTCGGCAGCATTCATTGCTGCTTGTTTTTGGAAAATACACATGGAGTCAAAATCGCCGCTACACCTGTAGATAAATTCCCAAGGGGTATAGTTTCCAAAATGGGGTCACTTGAGGGGTGATTCTGCTCTTCTAGCGATTAGGGGCTCTGTATATGGAGTCCGCAAACTTCTAGGAGAGGAAAATAGCGCTCCGTCCCCCCTGAGTCTCTCCGTATGGCTAAGTAGCACTGTACCGCCACATATGCGGTATTGCCACGTTCAGTAGAAATTGTGGGACAAATTTTGGCGCCATTTTTACCCACTTGTGTAAAAATGTAAAATCTGGGGCTAAAACTAAATTTTGATTTTTAAAGACACAGCTCTTTCATCGGTTGATATTCTTTTCATTTTTATTTTCAGATGTTCAAAATATTTCATCCAAATTAAAGAGAAATTTTACAGGAATAATTGTAACTTGGGAATAACTGTGACTTTTTCAATATACGACGTTTCTGCTCCTCCCGAGCCTTTCTCACATATAGGCACTATAAATAAAAACACATTTATATTAATATCCTATAATAACTGAAGGCTAACAATTATGGGAGGATAAGGATGTAAGGGAATGGTTCTCCACAAGGACTATGTGTCCATATATTTGTTTCGGAAAATATAATCGAATTGTGACGTGGCCCCTAAAAGAATTGGTTTTATGAGTTTTGTTGAGAAATTGCTGATGAACGTTTAACCCTTCTAACCTCCTAACAAATGCACTACAGGGTGCATCAAACCCATGTTGTGAAGATGGCGGCAGCACAGGTGCAAGATACTGATGAGACGCCACTCACCGCTTCCCAACTCATGGAGGGGGGATTGCTTAGTAATACATATTCATGTGCCGACTCTCTGACTTAGATGCGGGCTCGCACGCTGAGCCTGCAACTTTCCCGGCAGATTATGGCTGATCATCTTGTGCCTCTAAAAGCTGCAATTGGAGCTGAGCCCCACCAGCAACTATTAACCTGTCAGGATATAATGGAACTAGAGAGAGTACAAAGGAGGGCAACAAAATTAATAAAGGGGATGGGAGAACTACAATACCCAGATAGATTAGCGAAATTAGGATTATTTAGTCTAGAAAAAAGACGACTGAGGGGCGATCTAATAACCATGTATAAGTATATAAGGGGACAATACAAATATCTTGCTGAGGATCTGTTTATACCAAGGAAGGTGACGGGCACAAGGGGGCATTCTTTGCGTCTGGAGGAGAGAAGGTTTTTCCACCAACATAGAAGAGGATTCTTTACTGTTAGGGCAGTGAGAATCTGGAATCTCTTGCCTGAGGAGGTGGTGATGGCGAACTCAGTCGAGGGGTTCAAGAGAGGCCTGGATGTCTTCCTGGAGCAGAACAATATTGTATCATACAATTATTAGGTTCTGTAGAAGGACGTAGATCTGGGGATTTATTATGATGGAATATAGGCTGAACTGGATGGACAAATGTCTTTTTTCGGCCTTACTAACTATGTTACTATGTTACTATGTTACCTCAAACTTGGATATGTCTGTCCATAACACTTTTTTCCACTCTTCCTCTGTCCAATGTCAGTGTTCTTTTGCCCATATTAATCTTTTCCTTTTATTAGCCAGTCTGATATACCTTTTTCTTTGCCACTCTGCCCTGAAGGCCAGCATCCCGGAGTAGACGTTGACACTGGCATTTTGCTTGTACTATTTAATGAAGCTGCCTGTTGAGGATCTGTGAGGTGTCGATTTCTCAAACTACAGACCCTAATGTACTTGTCTTGTTGCTCAGTTGTGCAGCGGGGCCTCCCACTTCTCTTTCTACTCAGGTTAGAGCCTGGTTGTGCTCTGCTCTGAAGGGAGTAGTACACACCATTGTAGGAAATCTTCAGTTTCTTGGCAATTTCTCGCATAGAATAGCTTTCATTTCTAAGAACAATAGACTGTCGAGTTTCACATGAAAGTTCTTTTTTTAATTCCATTTTTCCATTAAAAGAATTTAATGGAACCAACAAATGTAATGCTCCAGATTCTCAACTAGCTCAAAGGAAGGTCAGGTTTATAGGTTCTCTTATCAGCCAAACTGTTTTCAGCTGTGCTAACATACTTGCACAAGGGTTTTCAAGGGTATTCTACCATCTATTAGCCTTCTTACACAGTTAGCAAACACAAAGTACCATAAGAACACTGGAGTGATGGTTGTTTGGAAATGGGCCTCTATACACCTATGAAGATATTGCATTACAAACCAGACGTTTGCAGCTAGAATAATCATTTACCACATTAACAATGTATAGAGTGTATTTCTGAATCATTTAACGTTAGCTTCATTGGAAAAAAACTGTGCTTTTCTTTAAAAAATAAGGACATTTCTAAGTGACCCTAAACTTTTGAACGGTAGTGTAAGGTATCTTATATGTGTATGGTAACCCCTTTCCCTTGCTTATCCTGTACATAACAATCTTTTTTATTTTCCTTCTATCCCGTTAATTTACTTATATCTTTCATCCCTTTAAATGTTGTTTTTATTTTCATCTTGTTTGCGTCTGTATTACTGTGTATTTATAATGTGTCTCCCCGTTTTTGTTTACCCCAATTATGTAAAAAATCCTTAAAGTAGTTTTTATTAACAAAAAAGGTACCCAAGGGCACTGCTGAACTGAGCGGTTTTGGTGCTTTTTTTTTTTTCTTTAGATGTGTCTCTGTGGATCTCTGAAAAAAAAAATGCATGCAAAAAGCTGCAGATACATAATTAAATGGAACCTGTAAAGTGGTTGATGAAATCCGTCTTGTGCTAGTTAATCTTTATTTTCAGTTTTGAGTTAATGATATGCTCGTGCCCCAGGGCGGCCTGTGGGGGGCTTCATGTGGTGCTCTGCTTAGGTATTCATACTGATGGCTTATGACAGGTCACTGATCTCTCGCTGACCTGCCCCCTAGTCTGAATATTGCAGGTAATAGTGTGGGCATTGAAATTTTTTTTTTCTTTTTTTTACTTACCGATAGATGCTACTGTGCACGCGCCGCCGCCATCTTGCTGGAGCGAAATTATTTTTTTTTTCGCTTCAACTGAACGGTGCCAGCGCAATCATAGTAGCATGTAAAGCAATCCTCGTAACCTGTGCAAGCCCTGCATACTGTCAAGGAGAATATTTGGTAAATGGTTGTGCATTGTGGTGTGGCCAGGGTCATAGCCATGGCCAAAATTTGCTGGGGCGCGCAGCTATATCTATCCCTCTCTCTGTTCATAAGTTGGGAGGTATGTATTATACACGGGTTAGGACATACACCATCTGCTGGACATTAATGCGGGTTCACAAGCAGAGCTTGCATCTTTCGGGCTGATGATGACTGTGATAATCAGCCATCATCTGCCTATAACAGCAGCAGGTGGAGCAGAGCTTTGTCCGTATGTTCGATCCATGTTTTGCCACATTTGCAATTTTTTTCCCATTTTGCAGTACATTACATGATAAAATGAATGGTGTCAATCGAAAGTGCAACCTGTCCTGAGAAAAATCAAGCCATGTCTGTGTGGAAGGAAAAATACAAATTTTATAGCTCTTGGAAGACAGGCAGAAAAAAAATTAGGAATCGCCCGAAGTGTGGATATCAGAATCTGTGTAGTGGACCGGACTGGTGCAGACAACGGCTTCGGCGTTTGGGAGCGCTAATTCACAGGCGATGTACAGTGCAGGCTCTGTCACACGGAACACCACCCAAGTCGCTCCCACATGAGGAGAGCTTGGCCTGCGCTGCTCAACTCAAGAGCTGACATTAGTGGCGCTGTACTGCAGAACATAAGCGCTGACGTTGGTGGTGCTGCCTGCAGAGCATAAGAGCTGACGGTAGTGGCTCTGCCAGCAGAGCATAAGCGCTGACGTTGGTGGTGCTGCCTGCAGAGCATAAGAGCTGACGTTAGTGGCGCTGCACCGCAGAACACAAGAGCTGACATTGGTGGCGCTGCACCGCAGAACATAAGAGCTGACGTTAGTGGCGCTGTACTGCAGAACATAAGAGCTGACGTTAGTGGCGCTGTACTGCAGAACATAAGAGCTGACATTGGTGGCGCTGTACTGCAGAACATAAGAGCTAACGTTGGTGGCGCTGCACCGCAGAACATAAGAGCTGACGTTAGTGGCGCTGTACTGCAGAACATAAGAGCTGATGTTGGTGGAGCTGTACTGCAGAACATAAGAGCTGACATTGGTGGCGCTGTACTGCAGAACATAAGAGCTGACGTTGGTGGCGCTGCACCGCAGAACACAAGAGCTGATGGTGGTGCTGCCTGCAGAACCTAAGCGCTGACGGTGGTGCTGCCTGCAGAACATGAGAGCTGACATTGGTGGCGCTGTACTGCAGAACATAAGAGCTGACGTTGGTGGCGCTGTACTGCAGAACATAAGAGCTGACGTTTGTGGCGCTGTACTGCAGAACATAAGAGCTGACATTGGTGACGCTGTACTGCAGACCATAAGAGCTGACGTTAGTGGCGCTGTACTGCAGAACATAAGAGCTGACGTTGGTGACGCTGTACCGCAGAACATAAGAGCTGACGTTAGTGGCGCTGTACTGCAGAACATAAGAGCTGACGTTGGTGGCGCTGCACCGCAGAACATAAGAGCTGACGTTGGTGGCGCTGTACTGCAGAACATAAGAGCTGACATTGGTGGCTCTGTACTGCAGAACATAAGAGCTGACGTTGGTGGCGCTGTACTGCAGAACATAAGAGCTGACGTTGGTGGCTCTGTACTGCAGAACATAAGAGCTGACGTTGGTGGCGCTGTACTGCAGAACATAAGAGCTGACGTTGGTGGCTCTGTACTGCAGAACATAAGAGCTGACGTTGGTGGCGCTGTACTGCAGAACATAAGAGCTGACGTTGGTGGCGCTGCACCGCAGAACATAAGAGCTGACGTTAGTGGCGCAGTACTGCAGAACATAAGAGCTGATGTTAGTGGTGCTGCCTGCAGAGCATAAGAGCTGACGTTGGTGGCGCTGTACTGCAGAACATAAGAGCTGACGTTGGTGGCGCTGTACTGCAGAACATAAGAGCTGACGTTGGTGGCGCTGTACTGCAGAACATAAGAGCTGACGTTGGTGGCGCTGCACCGCAGAACATAAGAGCTGACGTTGGTGGCGCTGCACCGCAGAACATAAGAGCTGACGTTGGTGGCGCTGTACTGCAGAACATAAGAGCTGACGTTGGTGGCGCTGTACTGCAGAACATAAGAGCTGACGTTGGTGGCGCTGTACTGCAGAACATAAGAGCTGACGTTGGTGGCTCTGTACTGCAGAACATATGAGCTGACGTTGGTGGCGCTGTACTGCAGAACATAAGAGCTGACGTTGGTGGCGCTGCACCGCAGAACATAAGAGCTGACGTTAGTGGCGCAGTACTGCAGAACATAAGAGCTGACGTTAGTGGTGCTGCCTGCAGAGCATAAGAGCTGACGTTGGTGGCGCTGTACTGCAGAACATAAGAGCTGACGTTGGTGGCACTGTACTGCAGAACATAAGAGCTGACGTTGGTGGCGCTGTACTGCAGAACATAAGAGCTGACGTTGGTGGCGCTGTACTGCAGAACATAAGAGCTGACGTTGGTGGCGCTGCACCGCAGAACATAAGAGCTGACGTTGGTGGCGCTGTACTGCAGAACATAAGAGCTGACGTTGGTGGCGCTGCACCACAGAACATAAGAGCTGACGTTGGTGGCGCTGTACTGCAGAACATAAGAGCTGACGTTGGTGGCTCTGTACTGCAGAACATAAGAGCTGACGTTGGTGGCGCTGTACTGCAGAACATAAGAGCTGACGTTGGTGGCGCTGCACCGCAGAACATAAGAGATGACGTTAGTGGCGCAGTACTGCAGAACATAAGAGCTGACGTTAGTGGCGCTGCCTGCAGAGCATAAGAGCTGACGTTGGTGGCGCTGTACTGCAGAACATAAGAGCTGATGTTGGTGGCGCTGTACTGCAGAACATAAGAGCTGACGTTGGTGGCTCTGTACTGCAGAACATAAGAGCTGACGTTGGTGGCGCTGTACTGCAGAACATAAGAGCTGACGTTGGTGGCTCTGTACTGCAGAACATAAGAGCTGACGTTGGTGGCGCTGTACTGCAGAACATAAGAGCTGACGTTGGTGGCGCTGCACCGCAGAACATAAGAGCTGACATTAGTGGCGCAGTACTGCAGAACATAAGAGCTGACGTTGGTGGCGCTGTACTGCAGAACATAAGAGCTGACGTTGGTGGCGCTGCACCGCAGAACATAAGAGCTGACGTTAGTGGCGCAGTACTGCAGAACATAAGAGCTGACGTTAGTGGCGCTGTACTGCAGAACATAAGAGCTGACGTTGGTGGCGCTGCACCGCAGAACATAAGAGCTGACGTTAGTGGCGCAGTACTGCAGAACATAAGAGCTGACGTTGGTGGCGCTGTACTGCAGAACATAAGAGCTGACGGTGGCGCTGTACTGCAGAACATAAGAGCTGACGTTGGTGGCGCTGTACTGCAGAACATAAGAGCTGACGTTAGTGGCGCTGTATTGCAGAACATAAGAGCTGACGTTGGTGGCGCTGTACTGCAGAACATAAGAGCTGACGATGGTGGCGCTGTACTGCAGAACATAAGAGCTGACGTTGGTGGCGCTGTACTGCAGAACATAAGAGCTGACGTTGGTGGCGCTGTACTGCAGAACATAAGAGCTGACGTTGGTGGCGCTGTACTGCAGAACATAAGAGCTGACGTTGGTGACGCTGTACTGCAGAACATAAGAGCTGACGTTAGTGGAGCTGTACTGCAGAACATAAGAGCTGACATTGGTGGCGCTGTACTGCAGAACATAAGAACTGACGTTGGTGGCGCTGCACCGCAGAACACAAGAGCTGATGGTGATGCTGCCTGCATAACCTAAGCGCTGACGTTGGTGGTGCTGCCTGCAGAACATGAGAGCTGACATTGGTGGCGCTGTACTGCAGAACATAAGAGCTGACGTTGGTGGCGCTGTACTGCAGAACATAAGAGCTGACGTTTGTGGCGCTGTACTGCAGAACATAAGAGCTGACATTGGTGACGCTGTACTGCAGACCATAAGAGCTGACGTTAGTGGCGCTGTACTGCAGAACATAAGAGCTGACGTTGGTGACGCTGTACCGCAGAACATAAGAGCTGACGTTAGTGGCGCAGTACCGCAGAACATAATAGCTGACGTTGGTGGCGCTGCACCGCAGAACATAAGAGCTGACTTTGGTGGCGCTGTACTGCAGAACATAAGAGCTGACGTTGGTGGCGCTGTACTGCAGAACATAAGAGCTGACGTTGGTGGCTCTGTACTGCAGAACATAAGAGCTGACGTTGGTGGCGCTGTACTGCAGAACATAAGAGCTGACGTTGGTGGCTCTGTACTGCAGAACATAAGAGCTGACGTTGGTGGCGCTGTACTGCAGAACATAAGAGCTGACGTTGGTGGCGCTGCACCGCAGAACATAAGAGCTGACGTTAGTGGCGCAGTACTGCAGAACATAAGAGCTGACGTTAGTGGTGCTGCCTGCAGAGCATAAGAGCTGACGTTGGTGGCGCTGTACTGCAGAACATAAGAGCTGACGTTGGTGGCGCTGTACTGCAGAACATAAGAGCTGACGTTGGTGGCGCTGTACTGCAGAACATAAGAGCTGACGTTGGTGGCGCTGCACCGCAGAACATAACAGCTGATGTTGGTGGTGCTGTACTGCAGAACATAAGAGCTGACGGTGGCGCTGCACCGCAGAACATAAGAGCTGACGTTCGTGGCGCTGTACTGCAGAACATAAGAGCTGACGGTGGCTCTGTACTGCAGAACATAAGAGCTGACGTTGGTGGCGCTGTACTGCAGAACATAAGAGCTGACGTTAGTGGCGCAGTACTGCAGAACATAAGAACTGACGTTAGTGGTGCTGCCTGCAGAGCATAAGAGCTGACGTTGGTGGCGCTGTACTGCAGAACATAAGAGCTGACGTTGGTGGCGCTGTACTGCAGAACATAAGAGCTGACGTTGGTGGCGCTGTACTATGTACAGCAAAACTATGTAAAGCAGTTAATACAAGAGAAGATAGTATTCTGCTACAGATGGATCTGGATAAGTTGGAAACTTGGGCTGAAAGGTGGCAGATGAGGTTTAACAATGATAAATGTAAGGTTATACACATGGGAAGAAGGAATCAATATCACCATTACACACTGAATGGGAAACCACTGGGTAAATCTGACAGGGAGAAGGACTTGGGGATCCTAGTTAATGATAAACTTACCTAGAGCAGCCAGTGCCAGGCAGCAGCTGCCAAGGCAAACAGGATCATGGGGTGCATTAAAAGAGGTCTGGATACACATGATGAGAGCATTATACTGCCTCTGTACAAATCCCTAGTTAGACCGCACATGGAGTACTGTGTCCAGTTTTGGTCACCGGTGCTCAGGAAGGATATAATGGAACTAGAGAGAGTACAAAGGAGGGCAACAAAATTAATAAAGGGGATGGGAGAACTATAATACCCAGATAGATTAGCGAAATTAGGATTATTTAGTCTAGAAAAAAGACGACTGAGGGGCGATCTAATAACCATGTATAAGTATATAAGGGGACAATACAAATATCTCGCTGAGGATCTGTTTATACCAAGGAAGGTGACGGGCACAAGGGGGCATTCTTTGCGTCTGGAGGAGAGAAGGTTTTTCCACCAACATAGAAGAGGATTCTTTACTGTTAGGGCAGTGAGAATCTGGAATTGCTTGCTTGAGGAGGTGGTGATGGCGAACTCAGTCGAGGGGTTCAAGAGAGGCCTGGATGTCTTCCTGGAGCAGAACAATATTGTATCATACAATTAGGTTCTGTAGAAGGACGTAGATCTGGGGATTTATTATGATGGAATATAGGCTGAACTGGATGGACAAATGTCTTTTTTTGGCCATACTAACTATGTTACTATGTTACTGCAGAACATAAGAGCTGACGTTGGTGGCGCTGCACCGCAGAACATAAGAGCTGACGTTGGTGGCGCTGTACTGCAGAACATAAGAGCTGACGTTGGTGGCGCTGCACCGCAGAACATAAGAGCTGACGTTGGTGGCGCTGTACTGCAGAACATAAGAGCTGACGTTGGTGGCTCTGTACTGCAGAACATAAGAGCTGACGTTGGTGGCGCTGTACCGCAGAACATAAGAGCTGACGTTAGTGGCGCAGTACTGCAGAACATAAGAGCTGACATTAGTGGCGCTGCCTGCAGAGCATAAGAGCTGACGTTGGTGGCGCTGTACTGCAGAACATAAGAGCTGACGTTGGTGGCGCTGTACTGCAGAACATAAGAGCTGACGTTGGTGGCTCTGTACTGCAGAACATAAGAGCTGACGTTGGTGGCGCTGTACTGCAGAACATAAGAGCTGACGTTGGTGGCGCTGTACTGCAGAACATAAGAGCTGACGTTGGTGTCGCTGTACTGCAGAACATAAGAGCTGACGTTGGTGGCGCTGTACTGCAGAACATAAGAGCTGACGTTGGTGGCGCAGTACTGCAGAACATAAGAGCTGACGTTGAGCTGACATTGGTGGCGCTGCACCGCAGAACATAAGAGCTGACGTTGGTGGCGCTGCACCGCAGAACATAAGAGCTGACGTTAGTGGCGCAGTACTGCAGAACATAAGAGCTGACGTTGGTGGCGCTGCACCGCAGAACATAAGAGCTGACGTTAGTGGCGCAGTACTGCAGAACATAAGAGCTGACGTTAGTGGCGCTGCCTGCAGAGCATAAGAGCTGACGTTGGTGGCGCTGTACTGCAGAACATAAGAGCTGACGTTGGTGGCGCTGTACTGCAGAACATAAGAGCTGACGTTGGTGGCTCTGTACTGCAGAACATAAGAGCTGACGTTGGTGGCGCTGTACTGCAGAACATAAGAGCTGACGTTGGTGGCGCTGTACTGCAGAACATAAGAGCTGACGTTGGTGGCGCTGTACTGCAGAACATAAGAGCTGACGTTGGTGGCGCTGTACTGCAGAACATAAGAGCTGACGTTGGTGGCGCAGTACTGCAGAACATAAGAGCTGACGTTGAGCTGACGTTGGTGGCGCTGCACCGCAGAACATAAGAGCTGACGTTGGTGGCGCTGCACCGCAGAACATAAGAGCTGACGTTAGTGGCGCAGTACTGCAGAACATAAGAGCTGACGTTGGTGGCGCTGCACCGCAGAACATAAGAGCTGACGTTAGTGGCGCAGTACTGCAGAACATAAGAGCTGACGTTAGTGGCGCAGTACTGCAGAACATAAGAGCTGACGTTGGTGGCGCTGTACTGCAGAACATAAGAGCTGACGTTCGTGGCGCTGTAATGCAGAACATAAGAGCTAACGTTGGTGGCGCTGTACTGCAGAACATAAGAGCTGACGTTGGTGGCGCTGTACTGCAGAACATAAGAGCTGACGTTGGTCGCGCTGTACTGCAGAACATAAGAGCTGACGTTAGTGGCGCTGTACTGCAGAACATAAGAGCTGACGTTGGTGGCGCTGTACTGCAGAACATAAGAGCTGACGTTGGTGGCTCTGTACTGCAGAACATAAGAGCTGACGTTAGTGGCGCTGCCTGCAGAGCATAAGAGCTGACGTTGGTGGCGCTGTACTGCAGAACATAAGAGCTGACGTTAGTGGCGCAGTACTCCAGAACATAAGAGCTGACGTTGGTGGCGCTGTACTGCAGAACATAAGAGCTGACGTTGGTAGCGCTGTACTGCAGAACATAAGAGCTGACGTTGGTGGCGCTGTACTGCAGAACATAAGAGCTGACGTTGGTGGCGCAGTACTGCAGAACATAAGAGCTGACGTTGAGCTGACGTTGGTGGCGCTGCACCGCAGAACATAAGAGCTGACGTTGGTGGCGCTGCACCGCAGAACATAAGAGCTGACGTTAGTGGTGCAGTACTGCAGAACATAAGAGCTGACGTTGGTGGCGCTGCACCGCAGAACATAAGAGCTGACGTTAGTGGCGCAGTACTGCAGAACATAAGAGCTGACGTTGGTGGCGCTGTACTGCAGAACATAAGAGCTGACGTTGGTGGCGCTGTAATGCAGAACATAAGAGCTAACGTTGGTGGCGCTGTACTGCAGAACATAAGAGCTGACGTTGGTGGCGCTGTACTGCAGAACATAAGAGCTGACGTTGGTCGCGCTGTACTGCAGAACATAAGAGCTGACGTTGGTGGCGCTGTACTGCAGAACATAAGAGCTGACGTTAGTGGCGCTGTACTGCAGAACATAAGAGCTGACGTTGGTGGCGCTGTACTGCAGAACATAAGAGCTGACGTTGGTGGCTCTGTACTGCAGAACATAAGAGCTGACGTTAGTGGCGCTGCCTGCAGAGCATAAGAGCTGACGTTGGTGGCGCTGTACTGCAGAACATAAGAGCTGACGTTAGTGGCACAGTACTCCAGAACATAAGAGCTGACGTTGGTGGCGCTGTACTGCAGAACATAAGAGCTGACGTTGGTAGCGCTGTACTGCAGAACGTAAGAGCTGACGTTGGTGGCGCTGTACTGCAGAACATAAGAGCTGACGTTGGTGGCGCTGTACTGCAGAACATAAGAGCTGACGTTGGTGGCGCTGTACTGCAGAACATAAGAGCTGACGTTGGTGGCGCTGTACTGCAGAACATAAGAGCTGACGTTAGTGGCGCAGTACTGCAGAACATAAGAGCTGACGTTGGTGGCGCTGTACTGCAGAACATAAGAGCTGACGTTGGTGGCTCTGTACTGCAGAACATAAGAGCTGACATTAGTGGCGTTGCCTGCAGAGCATAAGAGCTGACGTTGGTGGCTCTGTACTGCAGAACATAAGAGCTGACGTTGGTGGCGCTGTACTGCAGAACATAAGAGCTGACGTTGGTGGCTCTGTACTGCAGAACATAAGAGCTGACGTTGGTGGCGCTGTACTGCAGAACATAAGAGCTAACGTTGGTGGCGCTGCACCGCAGAACATAAGAGCTGACGTTAGTGGCGCAGTACTGCAGAACATAAGAGCTGACGTTGGTGGCGCTGTACGGCAGAACATAAGAGCTGACGTTGGTGGCGCTGCACCGCGGAACATAAGAGCTGACGTTAGTGGCGCAGTACTGCAGAACATAAGAGCTGACGTTAGTGGCGCTGTACTGCAGAACATAAGAGCTGACGTTGGTGGCGCTGCACCGCAGAACATAAGAGCTGACGTTAGTGGCGCAGTACTGCAGAACATAAGAGCTGACGTTAGTGGCGCAGTACTGCAGAACATAAGAGCTGACGTTAGTGGCGCAGTACTGCAGAACATAAGAGCTGACGTTAGTGGCGCAGTACTGCAGAACATAAGAGCTGACGTTAGTGGCGCAGTACTGCAGAACATAAGAGCTGACGTTGGTGGCGCTGTACTGCAGAACATAAGAGCTGACGTTAGTGGCGCAGTACTGCAGAACATAAGAGCTGACGTTAGTGGCGCAGTACTGCAGAACATAAGAGCTGACGTTGGTGGCGCTGTACTGCAGAACATAAGAGCTGACGTTGGTGGCGCTGTACTGCAGAACATAAGAGCTGACGTTGGTGGCGCTGTACTGCAGAACATAAGAGCTGACGTTGGTGGCGCTGTACTGCAGAACATAAGAGCTGACGTTGGTGGCGCTGTACTGCAGAACATAAGAGCTGACGTTGGTGGCGCTGTACTGCAGAACATAAGAGCTGACGTTGGTGGCGCTGTACTGCAGAACATAAGAGCTGACGTTGGTGGCGCTGTACTGCAGAACATAAGAGCTGACGTTGGTGGCGCTGTACTGCAGAGCATAAGAGCTGACGTTAGTGGCGCTGCCTGCAGAACATAAGAGCTGACGTTAGTGGCGCAGTACTGCAGAACATAAGAGCTGACGTTGGTGGCGCTGTACTGCAGAACATAAGAGCTGACGTTGGTGGCTCTGTACTGCAGAACATAAGAGCTGACGTTGGTGGCGCTGTACTGCAGAACATAAGAGCTGATGTTGGTGGCTCTGTACTGCAGAACATAAGAGCTGACGTTAGTGGCGCTGCCTGCAGAGCATAAGAGCTGACGTTGGTGGCGCTGTACTGCAGAACATAAGAGCTGACGTTGGTGGCGCTGTACTGCAGAACATAAGAGCTGACGTTGGTGGCGCTGTACTGCAGAGCATAAGAGCTGACGTTAGTGGCGCTGCCTGCAGAACATAAGAGCTGACGTTAGTGGCGCAGTACTGCAGAACATAAGAGCTGACGTTGGTGGCGCTGTACTGCAGAACATAAGAGCTGACGTTGGTGGCTCTGTACTGCAGAACATAAGAGCTGACGTTGGTGGCGCTGTACTGCAGAACATAAGAGCTGACGTTGGTGGCTCTGTACTGCAGAACATAAGAGCTGACGTTAGTGGCGCTGCCTGCAGAGCATAAGAGCTGACGTTGGTGGCGCTGCACCGCAGAACATAAGAGCTGACGTTAGTGGCGCTGTACTGCAGAACATAAGAGCTGACGTTAGTGGTGCAGTACTGCAGAACATAAGAGCTGACGTTAGTGGCGCAGTACTGCAGAACATAAGAGCTGACGTTGGTGGCGCAGTACTGCAGAACATAAGAGCTGACGTTAGTGGCGCAGTACTGCAGAACATAAGAGCTGACGTTGGTGGCGCTGTACTGCAGAACATAAGAGCTGACGTTGGTGGCGCTGTAATGCAGAACATAAGAGCTAACGTTGGTGGCGCTGTACTGCAGAACATAAGAGCTGACGTTGGTGGCGCTGTACTGCAGAACATAAGAGCTGACGTTGGTCGCGCTGTACTGCAGAACATAAGAGCTGACGTTGGTGGCGCTGTACTGCAGAACATAAGAGCTGACGTTAGTGGCGCTGTACTGCAGAACATAAGAGCTGACGTTGGTGGCGCTGTACTGCAGAACATAAGAGCTGACGTTGGTGGCTCTGTACTGCAGAACATAAGAGCTGACGTTAGTGGCGCTGCCTGCAGAGCATAAGAGCTGACGTTGGTGGCGCTGTACTGCAGAACATAAGAGCTGACGTTAGTGGCGCAGTACTCCAGAACATAAGAGCTGACGTTGGTGGCGCTGTACTGCAGAACATAAGAGCTGACGTTGGTAGCGCTGTACTGCAGAACATAAGAGCTGACGTTGGTGGCGCTGTACTGCAGAACATAAGAGCTGACGTTGGTGGCGCTGTACTGCAGAACATAAGAGCTGACGTTGGTGGCGCTGTACTGCAGAACATAAGAGCTGACGTTGGTGGCGCTGTACTGCAGAACATAAGAGCTGACGTTAGTGGCGCAGTACTGCAGAACATAAGAGCTGACGTTGGTGGCGCTGTACTGCAGAACATAAGAGCTGACGTTGGTGGCTCTGTACTGCAGAACATAAGAGCTGACATTAGTGGCGCTGCCTGCAGAGCATAAGAGCTGACGTTGGTGGCTCTGTACTGCAGAACATAAGAGCTGACGTTGGTGGCGCTGTACTGCAGAACATAAGAGCTGACGTTGGTGGCTCTGTACTGCAGAACATAAGAGCTGACGTTGGTGGCGCTGTACTGCAGAACATAAGAGCTGACGTTGGTGGCGCTGCACCGCAGAACATAAGAGCTGACGTTAGTGGCGCAGTACTGCAGAACATAAGAGCTGACGTTGGTGGCGCTGTACGGCAGAACATAAGAGCTGACGTTGGTGGCGCTGCACCGCGGAACATAAGAGCTGACGTTAGTGGCGCAGTACTGCAGAACATAAGAGCTGACGTTAGTGGCGCTGTACTGCAGAACATAAGAGCTGACGTTGGTGGCGCTGCACCGCAGAACATAAGAGCTGACGTTAGTGGCGCAGTACTGCAGAACATAAGAGCTGACGTTAGTGGCGCAGTACTGCAGAACATAAGAGCTGACGTTGGTGGCGCTGTACTGCAGAACATAAGAGCTGACGTTAGTGGCGCAGTACTGCAGAACATAAGAGCTGACGTTAGTGGCGCAGTACTGCAGAACATAAGAGCTGACGTTGGTGGCGCTGTACTGCAGAACATAAGAGCTGACGTTGGTGGCGCTGTACTGCAGAACATAAGAGCTGACGTTGGTGGCGCTGTACTGCAGAACATAAGAGCTGACGTTGGTGGCGCTGTACTGCAGAACATAAGAGCTGACGTTGGTGGCGCTGTACTGCAGAACATAAGAGCTGACGTTGGTGGCGCTGTACTGCAGAGCATAAGAGCTGACGTTAGTGGCGCTGCCTGCAGAACATAAGAGCTGACGTTAGTGGCGCAGTACTGCAGAACATAAGAGCTGACGTTGGTGGCGCTGTACTGCAGAACATAAGAGCTGACGTTGGTGGCTCTGTACTGCAGAACATAAGAGCTGACGTTGGTGGCGCTGTACTGCAGAACATAAGAGCTGATGTTGGTGGCTCTGTACTGCAGAACATAAGAGCTGACGTTAGTGGCGCTGCCTGCAGAGCATAAGAGCTGACGTTGGTGGCGCTGTACTGCAGAACATAAGAGCTGACGTTGGTGGCGCTGTACTGCAGAACATAAGAGCTGACGTTGGTGGCGCTGTACTGCAGAGCATAAGAGCTGACGTTAGTGGCGCTGCCTGCAGAACATAAGAGCTGACGTTAGTGGCGCAGTACTGCAGAACATAAGAGCTGACGTTGGTGGCGCTGTACTGCAGAACATAAGAGCTGACGTTGGTGGCTCTGTACTGCAGAACATAAGAGCTGACGTTGGTGGCGCTGTACTGCAGAACATAAGAGCTGACGTTGGTGGCTCTGTACTGCAGAACATAAGAGCTGACGTTAGTGGCGCTGCCTGCAGAGCATAAGAGCTGACGTTGGTGGCGCTGCACCACAGAACATAAGAGCTGACGTTAGTGGCGCTGTACTGCAGAACATAAGAGCTGACGTTAGTGGTGCAGTACTGCAGAACATAAGAGCTGACGTTAGTGGCGCAGTACTGCAGAACATAAGAGCTGACGTTGGTGGCGCAGTACTGCAGAACATAAGAGCTGACGTTAGTGGCGCAGTACTGCAGAACATAAGAGCTGACGTTGGTGGCGCTGTACTGCAGAACATAAGAGCTGACGTTGGTGGCGCTGTACTGCAGAACATAAGAGCTGACGTTGGTGGCGCTGTACTGCAGAACATAAGAGCTGACGTTAGTGGCGCTGTACTGCAGAACATAAGAGCTGACGTTAGTGGCGCTGTACTGCAGAACATAAGAGCTGACGTTAGTGGCGCTGTACTGCAGAACATAAGAGCTGACGTTAGTGGCGCTGTACTGCAGAACATAAGAGCTGACGTTAGTGGCGCAGTACTGCAGAACATAAGAGCTGACGTTGGTGGCGCTGTACTGCAGAACATAAGAGCTGACGTTGGTGGCGCTGTACTGCAGAACATAAGAGCTGACGTTGGTGGCGCTGTACTGCAGAACATAAGAGCTGACGTTAGTGGCGCTGTACTGCAGAACATAAGAGCTGACGTTAGTGGCGCTGTACTGCAGAACATAAGAGCTGACGTTAGTGGCGCAGTACTGCAGAACATAAGAGCTGACGTTAGTGGTGCAGTACTGCAGAACATAAGAGCTGACGTTAGTGGCGCAGTACTGCAGAACATAAGAGCTGACGTTGGTGGCGCAGTACTGCAGAACATAAGAGCTGACGTTAGTGGCGCAGTACTGCAGAACATAAGAGCTGACGTTGGTGGCGCTGTACTGCAGAACATAAGAGCTGACGTTGGTGGCGCTGTACTGCAGAACATAAGAGCTGACGTTGGTGGCGCTGTACTGCAGAACATAAGAGCTGACGTTAGTGGCGCTGTACTGCAGAACATAAGAGCTGACGTTAGTGGCGCTGTACTGCAGAACATAAGAGCTGACGTTAGTGGCGCTGTACTGCAGAACATAAGAGCTGACGTTAGTGGCGCTGTACTGCAGAACATAAGAGCTGACGTTAGTGGCGCTGTACTGCAGAACATAAGAGCTGACGTTAGTGGCGCTGTACTGCAGAACATAAGAGCTGACGTTAGTGGCGCTGTACTGCAGAACATAAGAGCTGACGTTGGTGGCGCTGTACTGCAGAACATAAGAGCTGACTTTTGTGGCGCTGTACTGCAGAACATAAGAGCTGACGTTAGTGGCGCTGCCTGCAGAGCATAAGAGCTGACGTTGGTGGCGCTGCACCGCAGAACATAAGAGCTGACGTTAGTGGCGCTGTACTGCAGAACATAAGAGCTGACGTTAGTGGTGCAGTACTGCAGAACATAAGAGCTGACGTTAGTGGCGCAGTACTGCAGAACATAAGAGCTGACGTTGGTGGCGCAGTACTGCAGAACATAAGAGCTGACGTTAGTGGCGCTGTACTGCAGAACATAAGAGCTGACTTTGGTGGCGCTGTACTGCAGAACATAAGAGCTGACGTTAGTGGCGCTGCCTGCAGAGCATAAGAGCTGACGTTGGTGGCGCTGCACCGCAGAACATAAGAGCTGACGTTAGTGGCGCTGTACTGCAGAACATAAGAGCTGACGTTAGTGGTGCAGTACTGCAGAACATAAGAGCTGACGTTAGTGGCGCAGTACTGCAGAACATAAGAGCTGACGTTGGTGGCGCAGTACTGCAGAACATAAGAGCTGACGTTAGTGGCGCAGTACTGCAGAACATAAGAGCTGACGTTGGTGGCGCTGTACTGCAGAACATAAGAGCTGACGTTGGTGGCGCTGTACTGCAGAACATAAGAGCTGACGTTGGTGGCGCTGTACTGCAGAACATAAGAGCTGACGTTAGTGGCGCTGTACTGCAGAACATAAGAGCTGACGTTAGTGGCGCTGTACTGCAGAACATAAGAGCTGACGTTAGTGGCGCTGTACTGCAGAACATAAGAGCTGACGTTAGTGGCGCTGTACTGCAGAACATAAGAGCTGACGTTAGTGGCGCAGTAATGCAGAACATAAGAGCTGACGTTGGTGGCGCTGTACTGCAGAACATAAGAGCTGACGTTGGTGGCGCTGTACTGCAGAACATAAGAGCTGACGTTGGTGGCGCTGTACTGCAGAACATAAGAGCTGACGTTAGTGGCGCTGTACTGCAGAACATAAGAGCTGACGTTAGTGGCGCTGTACTGCAGAACATAAGAGCTGACGTTAGTGGCGCAGTACTGCAGAACATAAGAGCTGACGTTAGTGGTGCAGTACTGCAGAACATAAGAGCTGACGTTAGTGGCGCAGTACTGCAGAACATAAGAGCTGACGTTGGTGGCGCAGTACTGCAGAACATAAGAGCTGACGTTAGTGGCGCAGTACTGCAGAACATAAGAGCTGACGCTGGTGGCGCTGTACTGCAGAACATAAGAGCTGACGTTGGTGGCGCTGTACTGCAGAACATAAGAGCTGACGTTGGTGGCGCTGTACTGCAGAACATAAGAGCTGACGTTAGTGGCGCTGTACTGCAGAACATAAGAGCTGACGTTAGTGGCGCTGTACTGCAGAACATAAGAGCTGACGTTAGTGGCGCTGTACTGCAGAACATAAGAGCTGACGTTAGTGGCGCTGTACTGCAGAACATAAGAGCTGACGTTAGTGGCGCTGTACTGCAGAACATAAGAGCTGACGTTAGTGGCGCTGTACTGCAGAACATAAGAGCTGACGTTAGTGGCGCTGTACTGCAGAACATAAGAGCTGACGTTGGTGGCGCTGTACTGCAGAACATAAGAGCTGACTTTGGTGGCGCTGTACTGCAGAACATAAGAGCTGACGTTAGTGGCGCTGTACTGCAGAACATAAGAGCTGACGTTGGTGGCGCAGTACTGCAGAACATAAGAGCTGACGTTAGTGGCGCTGTACTGCAGAACATAAGAGCTGACTTTGGTGGCGCTGTACTGCAGAACATAAGAGCTGACGTTAGTGGCGCTGTACTGCAGAACATAAGAGCTGACGTTAGTGGCGCTGCCTGCAGAGCATAAGAGCTGACGTTGGTGGCGCTGCACCGCAGAACATAAGAGCTGACGTTAGTGGCGCAGTACTGCAGAACATAAGAGCTGACGTTAGTGGCGCTGTACTGCAGAACATAAGAGCTGACGTTAGTGGCGCAGTACTGCAGAACATAAGAGCTGACGTTGGTGGCGCTGTACTGCAGAACATAAGAGCTGACGTTAGTGGCGCTGTACTGCAGAACATAAGAGCTGACGTTGGTGGCGCTGTACTGCAGAACATAAGAGCTGACGTTGGTGGCGCAGTACTGCAGAACATAAGAGCTGACGTTGAGCTGACATTGGTGGCGCTGCACCGCAGAACATAAGAGCTGACGTTGGTGGCGCTGCACCGCAGAACATAAGAGCTGACGTTAGTGGCGCAGTACTGCAGAACATAAGAGCTGACGTTGGTGGCGCTGCACCGCAGAACATAAGAGCTGACGTTAGTGGCGCAGTACTGCAGAACATAAGAGCTGACGTTAGTGGCGCTGCCTGCAGAGCATAAGAGCTGACGTTGGTGGCGCTGTACTGCAGAACATAAGAGCTGACGTTGGTGGCGCTGTACTGCAGAACATAAGAGCTGACGTTGGTGGCTCTGTACTGCAGAACATAAGAGCTGACGTTGGTGGCGCTGTACTGCAGAACATAAGAGCTGACGTTGGTGGCGCTGTACTGCAGAACATAAGAGCTGACGTTGGTGGCGCTGTACTGCAGAACATAAGAGCTGACGTTGGTGGCGCTGTACTGCAGAACATAAGAGCTGACGTTGGTGGCGCAGTACTGCAGAACATAAGAGCTGACGTTGAGCTGACGTTGGTGGCGCTGCACCGCAGAACATAAGAGCTGACGTTGGTGGCGCTGCACCGCAGAACATAAGAGCTGACGTTAGTGGCGCAGTACTGCAGAACATAAGAGCTGACGTTGGTGGCGCTGCACCGCAGAACATAAGAGCTGACGTTAGTGGCGCAGTACTGCAGAACATAAGAGCTGACGTTAGTGGCGCAGTACTGCAGAACATAAGAGCTGACGTTGGTGGCGCTGTACTGCAGAACATAAGAGCTGACGTTCGTGGCGCTGTAATGCAGAACATAAGAGCTAACGTTGGTGGCGCTGTACTGCAGAACATAAGAGCTGACGTTGGTGGCGCTGTACTGCAGAACATAAGAGCTGACGTTGGTCGCGCTGTACTGCAGAACATAAGAGCTGACGTTGGTGGCGCTGTACTGCAGAACATAAGAGCTGACGTTAGTGGCGCTGTACTGCAGAACATAAGAGCTGACGTTGGTGGCGCTGTACTGCAGAACATAAGAGCTGACGTTGGTGGCTCTGTACTGCAGAACATAAGAGCTGACGTTAGTGGCGCTGCCTGCAGAGCATAAGAGCTGACGTTGGTGGCGCTGTACTGCAGAACATAAGAGCTGACGTTAGTGGCGCAGTACTCCAGAACATAAGAGCTGACGTTGGTGGCGCTGTACTGCAGAACATAAGAGCTGACGTTGGTAGCGCTGTACTGCAGAACATAAGAGCTGACGTTGGTGGCGCTGTACTGCAGAACATAAGAGCTGACGTTGGTGGCGCAGTACTGCAGAACATAAGAGCTGACGTTGAGCTGACGTTGGTGGCGCTGCACCGCAGAACATAAGAGCTGACGTTGGTGGCGCTGCACCGCAGAACATAAGAGCTGACGTTAGTGGTGCAGTACTGCAGAACATAAGAGCTGACGTTGGTGGCGCTGCACCGCAGAACATAAGAGCTGACGTTAGTGGCGCAGTACTGCAGAACATAAGAGCTGACGTTGGTGGCGCTGTACTGCAGAACATAAGAGCTGACGTTGGTGGCGCTGTAATGCAGAACATAAGAGCTAACGTTGGTGGCGCTGTACTGCAGAACATAAGAGCTGACGTTGGTGGCGCTGTACTGCAGAACATAAGAGCTGACGTTGGTCGCGCTGTACTGCAGAACATAAGAGCTGACGTTGGTGGCGCTGTACTGCAGAACATAAGAGCTGACGTTAGTGGCGCTGTACTGCAGAACATAAGAGCTGACGTTGGTGGCACTGTACTGCAGAACATAAGAGCTGACGTTGGTGGCTCTGTACTGCAGAACATAAGAGCTGACGTTAGTGGCGCTGCCTGCAGAGCATAAGAGCTGACGTTGGTGGCGCTGTACTGCAGAACATAAGAGCTGACGTTAGTGGCGCAGTACTCCAGAACATAAGAGCTGACGTTGGTGGCGCTGTACTGCAGAACATAAGAGCTGACGTTGGTAGCGCTGTACTGCAGAACATAAGAGCTGACGTTGGTGGCGCTGTACTGCAGAACATAAGAGCTGACGTTGGTGGCGCTGTACTGCAGAACATAAGAGCTGACGTTGGTGGCGCTGTACTGCAGAACATAAGAGCTGACGTTGGTGGCGCTGTACTGCAGAACATAAGAGCTGACGTTAGTGGCGCAGTACTGCAGAACATAAGAGCTGACGTTGGTGGCGCTGTACTGCAGAACATAAGAGCTGACGTTGGTGGCTCTGTACTGCAGAACATAAGAGCTGACATTAGTGGCGCTGCCTGCAGAGCATAAGAGCTGACGTTGGTGGCTCTGTACTGCAGAACATAAGAGCTGACGTTGGTGGCGCTGTACTGCAGAACATAAGAGCTGACGTTGGTGGCTCTGTACTGCAGAACATAAGAGCTGACGTTGGTGGCGCTGTACTGCAGAACATAAGAGCTGACGTTGGTGGCGCTGCACCGCAGAACATAAGAGCTGACGTTAGTGGCGCAGTACTGCAGAACATAAGAGCTGACGTTGGTGGCGCTGTACGGCAGAACATAAGAGCTGACGTTGGTGGCGCTGCACCGCGGAACATAAGAGCTGACGTTAGTGGCGCAGTACTGCAGAACATAAGAGCTGACGTTAGTGGCGCTGTACTGCAGAACATAAGAGCTGACGTTGGTGGCGCTGCACCGCAGAACATAAGAGCTGACGTTAGTGGCGCAGTACTGCAGAACATAAGAGCTGACGTTAGTGGCGCAGTACTGCAGAACATAAGAGCTGACGTTAGTGGCGCAGTACTGCAGAACATAAGAGCTGACGTTAGTGGCGCAGTACTGCAGAACATAAGAGCTGACGTTAGTGGCGCAGTACTGCAGAACATAAGAGCTGACGTTGGTGGCGCTGTACTGCAGAACATAAGAGCTGACGTTAGTGGCGCAGTACTGCAGAACATAAGAGCTGACGTTAGTGGTGCAGTACTGCAGAACATAAGAGCTGACGTTGGTGGCGCTGTACTGCAGAACATAAGAGCTGACGTTGGTGGCGCTGTACTGCAGAACATAAGAGCTGACGTTGGTGGCGCTGTACTGCAGAACATAAGAGCTGACGTTGGTGGCGCTGTACTGCAGAACATAAGAGCTGACGTTGGTGGCGCTGTACTGCAGAACATAAGAGCTGACGTTGGTGGCGCTGTACTGCAGAGCATAAGAGCTGACGTTAGTGGCGCTGCCTGCAGAACATAAGAGCTGACGTTAGTGGCGCAGTACTGCAGAACATAAGAGCTGACGTTGGTGGCGCTGTACTGCAGAACATAAGAGCTGACGTTGGTGGCTCTGTACTGCAGAACATAAGAGCTGACGTTGGTGGCGCTGTACTGCAGAACATAAGAGCTGATGTTGGTGGCTCTGTACTGCAGAACATAAGAGCTGACGTTAGTGGCGCTGCCTGCAGAGCATAAGAGCTGACGTTGGTGGCGCTGTACTGCAGAACATAAGAGCTGACGTTGGTGGCGCTGTACTGCAGAACATAAGAGCTGACGTTGGTGGCGCTGTACTGCAGAGCATAAGAGCTGACGTTAGTGGCGCTGCCTGCAGAACATAAGAGCTGACGTTAGTGGCGCAGTACTGCAGAACATAAGAGCTGACGTTGGTGGCGCTGTACTGCAGAACATAAGAGCTGACGTTGGTGGCTCTGTACTGCAGAACATAAGAGCTGACGTTGGTGGCGCTGTACTGCAGAACATAAGAGCTGACGTTGGTGGCTCTGTACTGCAGAACATAAGAGCTGACGTTAGTGGCGCTGCCTGCAGAGCATAAGAGCTGACGTTGGTGGCGCTGCACCGCAGAACATAAGAGCTGACGTTAGTGGCGCTGTACTGCAGAACATAAGAGCTGACGTTAGTGGTGCAGTACTGCAGAACATAAGAGCTGACGTTAGTGGCGCAGTACTGCAGAACATAAGAGCTGACGTTGGTGGCGCAGTACTGCAGAACATAAGAGCTGACGTTAGTGGCGCAGTACTGCAGAACATAAGAGCTGACGTTGGTGGCGCTGTACTGCAGAACATAAGAGCTGACGTTGGTGGCGCTGTAATGCAGAACATAAGAGCTAACGTTGGTGGCGCTGTACTGCAGAACATAAGAGCTGACGTTGGTGGCGCTGTACTGCAGAACATAAGAGCTGACGTTGGTCGCGCTGTACTGCAGAACATAAGAGCTGACGTTGGTGGCGCTGTACTGCAGAACATAAGAGCTGACGTTAGTGGCGCTGTACTGCAGAACATAAGAGCTGACGTTGGTGGCGCTGTACTGCAGAACATAAGAGCTGACGTTGGTGGCTCTGTACTGCAGAACATAAGAGCTGACGTTAGTGGCGCTGCCTGCAGAGCATAAGAGCTGACGTTGGTGGCGCTGTACTGCAGAACATAAGAGCTGACGTTAGTGGCGCAGTACTCCAGAACATAAGAGCTGACGTTGGTGGCGCTGTACTGCAGAACATAAGAGCTGACGTTGGTAGCGCTGTACTGCAGAACATAAGAGCTGACGTTGGTGGCGCTGTACTGCAGAACATAAGAGCTGACGTTGGTGGCGCTGTACTGCAGAACATAAGAGCTGACGTTGGTGGCGCTGTACTGCAGAACATAAGAGCTGACGTTGGTGGCGCTGTACTGCAGAACATAAGAGCTGACGTTAGTGGCGCAGTACTGCAGAACATAAGAGCTGACGTTGGTGGCGCTGTACTGCAGAACATAAGAGCTGACGTTGGTGGCTCTGTACTGCAGAACATAAGAGCTGACATTAGTGGCGCTGCCTGCAGAGCATAAGAGCTGACGTTGGTGGCTCTGTACTGCAGAACATAAGAGCTGACGTTGGTGGCGCTGTACTGCAGAACATAAGAGCTGACGTTGGTGGCTCTGTACTGCAGAACATAAGAGCTGACGTTGGTGGCGCTGTACTGCAGAACATAAGAGCTGACGTTGGTGGCGCTGCACCGCAGAACATAAGAGCTGACGTTAGTGGCGCAGTACTGCAGAACATAAGAGCTGACGTTGGTGGCGCTGTACGGCAGAACATAAGAGCTGACGTTGGTGGCGCTGCACCGCGGAACATAAGAGCTGACGTTAGTGGCGCAGTACTGCAGAACATAAGAGCTGACGTTAGTGGCGCTGTACTGCAGAACATAAGAGCTGACGTTGGTGGCGCTGCACCGCAGAACATAAGAGCTGACGTTAGTGGCGCAGTACTGCAGAACATAAGAGCTGACGTTAGTGGCACAGTACTGCAGAACATAAGAGCTGACGTTGGTGGCGCTGTACTGCAGAACATAAGAGCTGACGTTAGTGGCGCAGTACTGCAGAACATAAGAGCTGACGTTAGTGGCGCAGTACTGCAGAACATAAGAGCTGACGTTGGTGGCGCTGTACTGCAGAACATAAGAGCTGACGTTGGTGGCGCTGTACTGCAGAACATAAGAGCTGACGTTGGTGGCGCTGTACTGCAGAACATAAGAGCTGACGTTGGTGGCGCTGTACTGCAGAACATAAGAGCTGACGTTGGTGGCGCTGTACTGCAGAACATAAGAGCTGACGTTGGTGGCGCTGTACTGCAGAGCATAAGAGCTGACGTTAGTGGCGCTGCCTGCAGAACATAAGAGCTGACGTTAGTGGCGCAGTACTGCAGAACATAAGAGCTGACGTTGGTGGCGCTGTACTGCATAACATAAGAGCTGACGTTGGTGGCTCTGTACTGCAGAACATAAGAGCTGACGTTGGTGGCGCTGTACTGCAGAACATAAGAGCTGATGTTGGTGGCTCTGTACTGCAGAACATAAGAGCTGACGTTAGTGGCGCTGCCTGCAGAGCATAAGAGCTGACGTTGGTGGCGCTGTACTGCAGAACATAAGAGCTGACGTTGGTGGCGCTGTACTGCAGAACATAAGAGCTGACGTTGGTGGCGCTGTACTGCAGAGCATAAGAGCTGACGTTAGTGGCGCTGCCTGCAGAACATAAGAGCTGACGTTAGTGGCGCAGTACTGCAGAACATAAGAGCTGACGTTGGTGGCGCTGTACTGCAGAACATAAGAGCTGACGTTGGTGGCTCTGTACTGCAGAACATAAGAGCTGACGTTGGTGGCGCTGTACTGCAGAACATAAGAGCTGACGTTGGTGGCTCTGTACTGCAGAACATAAGAGCTGACGTTAGTGGCGCTGCCTGCAGAGCATAAGAGCTGACGTTGGTGGCGCTGCACCACAGAACATAAGAGCTGACGTTAGTGGCGCTGTACTGCAGAACATAAGAGCTGACGTTAGTGGTGCAGTACTGCAGAACATAAGAGCTGACGTTAGTGGCGCAGTACTGCAGAACATAAGAGCTGACGTTGGTGGCGCAGTACTGCAGAACATAAGAGCTGACGTTAGTGGCGCAGTACTGCAGAACATAAGAGCTGACGTTGGTGGCGCTGTACTGCAGAACATAAGAGCTGACGTTGGTGGCGCTGTACTGCAGAACATAAGAGCTGACGTTGGTGGCGCTGTACTGCAGAACATAAGAGCTGACGTTAGTGGCGCTGTACTGCAGAACATAAGAGCTGACGTTAGTGGCGCTGTACTGCAGAACATAAGAGCTGACGTTAGTGGCGCTGTACTGCAGAACATAAGAGCTGACGTTAGTGGCGCTGTACTGCAGAACATAAGAGCTGACGTTAGTGGCGCAGTACTGCAGAACATAAGAGCTGACGTTGGTGGCGCTGTACTGCAGAACATAAGAGCTGACGTTGGTGGCGCTGTACTGCAGAACATAAGAGCTGACGTTGGTGGCGCTGTACTGCAGAACATAAGAGCTGACGTTAGTGGCGCTGTACTGCAGAACATAAGAGCTGACGTTAGTGGCGCTGTACTGCAGAACATAAGAGCTGACGTTAGTGGCGCAGTACTGCAGAACATAAGAGCTGACGTTAGTGGTGCAGTACTGCAGAACATAAGAGCTGACGTTAGTGGCGCAGTACTGCAGAACATAAGAGCTGACGTTGGTGGCGCAGTACTGCAGAACATAAGAGCTGACGTTAGTGGCGCAGTACTGCAGAACATAAGAGCTGACGTTGGTGGCGCTGTACTGCAGAACATAAGAGCTGACGTTGGTGGCGCTGTACTGCAGAACATAAGAGCTGACGTTGGTGGCGCTGTACTGCAGAACATAAGAGCTGACGTTAGTGGCGCTGTACTGCAGAACATAACAGCTGACGTTAGTGGCGCTGTACTGCAGAACATAAGAGCTGACGTTAGTGGCGCTGTACTGCAGAACATAAGAGCTGACGTTAGTGGCGCTGTACTGCAGAACATAAGAGCTGACGTTAGTGGCGCTGTACTGCAGAACATAAGAGCTGACGTTAGTGGCGCTGTACTGCAGAACATAAGAGCTGACGTTAGTGGCGCTGTACTGCAGAACATAAGAGCTGACGTTGGTGGCGCTGTACTGCAGAACATAAGAGCTGACTTTGGTGGCGCTGTACTGCAGAACATAAGAGCTGACGTTAGTGGCGCTGCCTGCAGAGCATAAGAGCTGACGTTGGTGGCGCTGCACCGCAGAACATAAGAGCTGACGTTAGTGGCGCTGTACTGCAGAACATAAGAGCTGACGTTAGTGGTGCAGTACTGCAGAACATAAGAGCTGACGTTAGTGGCGCAGTACTGCAGAACATAAGAGCTGACGTTGGTGGCGCAGTACTGCAGAACATAAGAGCTGACGTTAGTGGCGCTGTACTGCAGAACATAAGAGCTGACTTTGGTGGCGCTGTACTGCAGAACATAAGAGCTGACGTTAGTGGCGCTGCCTGCAGAGCATAAGAGCTGACGTTGGTGGCGCTGCACCGCAGAACATAAGAGCTGACGTTAGTGGCGCTGTACTGCAGAACATAAGAGCTGACGTTAGTGGTGCAGTACTGCAGAACATAAGAGCTGACGTTAGTGGCGCAGTACTGCAGAACATAAGAGCTGACGTTGGTGGCGCAGTACTGCAGAACATAAGAGCTGACGTTAGTGGCGCAGTACTGCAGAACATAAGAGCTGACGTTGGTGGCGCTGTACTGCAGAACATAAGAGCTGACGTTGGTGGCGCTGTACTGCAGAACATAAGAGCTGACGTTGGTGGCGCTGTACTGCAGAACATAAGAGCTGACGTTAGTGGCGCTGTACTGCAGAACATAAGAGCTGACGTTAGTGGCGCTGTACTGCAGAACATAAGAGCTGACGTTAGTGGCGCTGTACTGCAGAACATAAGAGCTGACGTTAGTGGCGCAGTACTGCAGAACATAAGAGCTGACGTTGGTGGCGCTGTACTGCAGAACATAAGAGCTGACGTTGGTGGCGCTGTACTGCAGAACATAAGAGCTGACGTTGGTGGCGCTGTACTGCAGAACATAAGAGCTGACGTTAGTGGCGCTGTACTGCAGAACATAAGAGCTGACGTTAGTGGCGCTGTACTGCAGAACATAAGAGCTGACGTTAGTGGCGCAGTACTGCAGAACATAAGAGCTGACGTTAGTGGCGCAGTACTGCAGAACATAAGAGCTGACGTTAGTGGCGCAGTACTGCAGAACATAAGAGCTGACGTTGGTGGCGCAGTACTGCAGAACATAAGAGCTGACGTTAGTGGCGCAGTACTGCAGAACATAAGAGCTGACGTTGGTGGCGCTGTACTGCAGAACATAAGAGCTGACGTTGGTGGCGCTGTACTGCAGAACATAAGAGCTGACGTTGGTGGCGCTGTACTGCAGAACATAAGAGCTGACGTTGGTGGCGCTGTACTGCAGAACATAAGAGCTGACGTTAGTGGCGCTGTACTGCAGAACATAAGAGCTGACGTTAGTGGCGCTGTACTGCAGAACATAAGAGCTGACGTTAGTGGCGCTGTACTGCAGAACATAAGAGCTGACGTTAGTGGCGCTGTACTGCAGAACATAAGAGCTGACGTTAGTGGCGCTGTACTGCAGAACATAAGAGCTGACGTTAGTGGCGCTGTACTGCAGAACATAAGAGCTGACGTTAGTGGCGCTGTACTGCAGAACATAAGAGCTGACGTTAGTGGCGCTGTACTGCAGAACATAAGAGCTGACGTTAGTGGCGCTGTACTGCAGAACATAAGAGCTGACGTTAGTGGCGCTGTACTGCAGAACATAAGAGCTGACGTTAGTGGCGCTGTACTGCAGAACATAAGAGCTGACGTTGGTGGCGCTGTACTGCAGAACATAAGAGCTGACTTTGGTGGCGCTGTACTGCAGAACATAAGAGCTGACGTTAGTGGCGCTGTACTGCAGAACATAAGAGCTGACGTTGGTGGCGCAGTACTGCAGAACATAAGAGCTGACGTTAGTGGCGCAGTACTGCAGAACATAAGAGCTGACGTTGGTGGCGCAGTACTGCAGAACATAAGAGCTGACGTTAGTGGCGCAGTACTGCAGAACATAAGAGCTGACGTTGGTGGCGCTGTACTGCAGAACATAAGAGCTGACGTTGGTGGCGCTGTACTGCAGAACATAAGAGCTGACGTTGGTGGCGCTGTACTGCAGAACATATGAGCTGACGTTAGTGGCGCTGTACTGCAGAACATAAGAGCTGACGTTAGTGGCGCTGTACTGCAGAACATAAGAGCTGACGTTAGTGGCGCTGTACTGCAGAACATAAGAGCTGACGTTAGTGGCGCAGTACTGCAGAACATAAGAGCTGACGTTGGTGGCGCTGTACTGCAGAACATAAGAGCTGACGTTGGTGGCGCTGTACTGCAGAACATAAGAGCTGACGTTGGTGGCGCTGTACTGCAGAACATAAGAGCTGACGTTAGTGGCGCTGTACTGCAGAACATAAGAGCTGACGTTAGTGGCGCTGTACTGCAGAACATAAGAGCTGACGTTAGTGGCGCAGTACTGCAGAACATAAGAGCTGACGTTAGTGGTGCAGTACTGCAGAACATAAGAGCTGACGTTAGTGGCGCAGTACTGCAGAACATAAGAGCTGACGTTGGTGGCGCAGTACTGCAGAACATAAGAGCTGACGTTAGTGGCGCAGTACTGCAGAACATAAGAGCTGACGTTGGTGGCGCTGTACTGCAGAACATAAGAGCTGACGTTGGTGGCGCTGTACTGCAGAACATAAGAGCTGACGTTGGTGGCGCTGTACTGCAGAACATAAGAGCTGACGTTGGTGGCGCTGTACTGCAGAACATAAGAGCTGACGTTAGTGGCGCTGTACTGCAGAACATAAGAGCTGACGTTAGTGGCGCTGTACTGCAGAACATAAGAGCTGACGTTAGTGGCGCTGTACTGCAGAACATAAGAGCTGACGTTAGTGGCGCTGTACTGCAGAACATAAGAGCTGACGTTAGTGGCGCTGTACTGCAGAACATAAGAGCTGACGTTAGTGGCGCTGTACTGCAGAACATAAGAGCTGACGTTAGTGGCGCTGTACTGCAGAACATAAGAGCTGACGTTAGTGGCGCTGTACTGCAGAACATAAGAGCTGACGTTAGTGGCGCTGTACTGCAGAACATAAGAGCTGACGTTAGTGGCGCTGTACTGCAGAACATAAGAGCTGACGTTGGTGGCGCTGTACTGCAGAACATAAGAGCTGACTTTGGTGGCGCTGTACTGCAGAACATAAGAGCTGACGTTAGTGGCGCTGTACTGCAGAACATAAGAGCTGACGTTGGTGGCGCAGTACTGCAGAACATAAGAGCTGACGTTGGTGGCGCTGTACTGCAGAACATAAGAGCTGACTTTGGTGGCGCTGTACTGCAGAACATAAGAGCTGACGTTAGTGGCGCTGTACTGCAGAACATAAGAGCTGACGTTAGTGGCGCTGCCTGCAGAGCATAAGAGCTGACGTTGGTGGCGCTGCACCGCAGAACATAAGAGCTGACGTTAGTGGCGCTGTACTGCAGAACATAAGAGCTGACGTTAGTGGCGCTGTACTGCAGAACATAAGAGCTGACGTTAGTGGCGCAGTACTGCAGAACATAAGAGCTGACGTTAGTGGCGCTGTACTGCAGAACATAAGAGCTGACGTTAGTGGCGCAGTACTGCAGAACATAAGAGCTGACGTTAGTGGCGCTGTACTGCAGAACATAAGAGCTGACGTTAGTGGCGCTGTACTGCAGAACATAAGAGCTGACGTTAGTGACGCTGTACTGCAGAACATAAGAGCTGACGTTGGTGGCGCTGTACTGCAGAACATAAGAGCTGACTTTGGTGGCGCTGTACTGCAGAACATAAGAGCTGACGTTAGTGGCGCTGTACTGCAGAACATAAGAGCTGACGTTGGTGGCGCAGTACTGCAGAACATAAGAGCTGACGTTGGTGGCGCTGTACTGCAGAACATAAGAGCTGACTTTGGTGGCGCTGTACTGCAGAACATAAGAGCTGACGTTAGTGGCGCTGTACTGCAGAACATAAGAGCTGACGTTAGTGGCGCTGCCTGCAGAGCATAAGAGCTGACGTTGGTGGCGCTGCACCGCAGAACATAAGAGCTGACGTTAGTGGCGCAGTACTGCAGAACATAAGAGCTGACGTTAGTGGCGCTGTACTGCAGAACATAAGAGCTGACGTTAGTGGCGCAGTACTGCAGAACATAAGAGCTGACGTTGGTGGCGCTGCCTGCAGAGCATAAGAGCTGACGTTAGTGGCGCTGTACTGCAGAACATAAGAGCTGACGTTGGTGGCGCTGTACTGCAGAACATAAGAGCTGACGTTAGTGGCGCTGCAGTACCCAGGAGCTGACGTTAGTGGCGCTGCTCTGATGAAAGAGCCTTAGGCGTATCTCAGCCACTACACAACGTGTCGCACTCGCCACCCTAGCACTGCGCCTTTTACCGATAACCCCGTGACACCGCAGCACGAACCTCAGCCCTTCCAGCAGCCAATAGTGAGGGGCTACTCTGACTTGTCCTCAGCCAATTAGCGCCCAGCTCTCAGCCTGACTCGTCCGCTTAGCTAGATAAACTTTACGCAGGGATCGGCCGCTCGGATCCCCAGAGATGGGAAGCTTTCGCTTTACGTCATAGGAACAGTAACCAATTGTAATTCACTTCACGCTTGATTGACAACCCCGCCAACCAATACCGTGCAACCGCTGGTATTTCCTGTATAGTAGTTTTTAATATGGCGAAGACTTACGACTATTTGTTTAAACTGCTTCTGATCGGTGACTCGGGGGTCGGGAAGACGTGCGTGCTCTTCAGGTTTTCAGAGGATGCCTTCAACTCCACGTTTATATCCACCATAGGTGAGAGGCGCCTCAGGGCTGGGGAGCAACTAGTGTTGTGTGAGGGGATGACAGGGCGCAGGGGCCAGTGACAGGGAAGCGGTGCATGTCCTCATCATGGTGCACACAGGACATGCTGGGCGCTGTAGTCCCACCTGCCTGATGGCTGACACATGGCTGGTGTGTATGTGTGGCTCTGAGCGGTCGTTATGTGTGTGACCCCCTGGTGTATGAGGGGGATTCGCAGTGGTGGGCCATTGCAGCTTATTCAGGGGGCTTCCACCAGGACCCACCTAAAAAAAAAGGGTCGGACCTCCATAGCTTCTATCAGCGCTTTCAGCTTCGGAGGCCATGAAGCGACTAGTGGTCCGTTATTCAGGTGGAAGCCCCCATTATTTGGCGCATAGAGGTTGTTGCATTTTTTTTTTTTTTTCATTAAAAAAAAAAATGTCGAAAAGACACGTTAGGAAAAGCTCCGCTGTCGTTATCCGGGTATGTGTCCGACGTCTGTAAGACCTCAGGTTCGTGCAGCATGATTGCGCGCCTTACACGCGGACCCGTCACCGTGAGAAATGAAGTTCTGGTCCAGAAAACTGGGACGAGTGTCATGAGCTTTTACATAGAGTAATTCTGTCATTTACACATCGTTTTCAAAGGAAATATTCTTCAAGATCGCGCTTACATCATGAGAACTTTCTATACAGGCAGGCTGTATGGTCGCATCGTTCAACAATGCAGCCTGCCATCTAGATGTAGCAGAGCTAGACGTGTCGCAGGACAAGTGGATTATCTTCTCGGCGGACAGGTGAGGAATATGGCTGTTTATTATTTTAATTCTGTTACAGGGGATATTGGCTTCAGTGGATGGGCGATGACGTGAGTATACCTGGTTGTTTAATTTAGATTCATTATAGGAGCCTGTGTCAGGTAAATGACTTTATTCTGGGTGTTTTTTTTTTTTTTTAATATGCAGTATCACTATGGGGTTTGAAATGGTTGTGTCTTACAGCCGCTTCTCCATTACTAACCTTTAAGCTTGATGTCACCTTGACAGTATTGGGATTGATGTCACCTTTGTATTATCACCCCCACTTGCTACCGCACCAGAGCAAGTGGGAAGAGTGAGGCTAAGTGCAAGATTTGGCAAATCCTATGGATGTGCCATTTCTGGGGCAGCTGAGAGCTGATGGTTTTTAGTTTGAGAGGGATCCAATATCCATGGCCCCTTCCTAGGCTATTAATATCAGCCCACAGCTGTCTGCCTAGCCTTTGCTAGTTAATAATTATAGGGGGCTTTTTTTTAAGGGGTGGGGGGAGTTTAGTAACCAGGAAATGCTTAGTATACAGCTGTGAGTTGATATTAATAGCCTGTGAAGCTCCATGATTATTACCCACCCCTCTCCCAGGCTATAAACATCTGCCCCCATCTGTCCGCTTTCCCTCTGCTGGTTAATAAAATGTTGGGGCGATCCCACTTTTTTATTTTCAGAAAATAATTCGTGTACTAATTATATATGTGCCCGGCGTATTTATATTTCTTCTATGTGTATATATTCTATTTTGTTGGGTCACGCTGTAATTTTCCTGTACACGGCACATGAATTGCCGGCTTTTCAAAATGACATTGATGTGTAAAAATCAGACTGCGCTCGCATGGTCCGAGTGCAGTGTTATTCCCCCCCCCCTTCATTGAATTGCATTGGCGAGTCTCATCCGACATACGAGGAGGATGTCAGCATGCTTCAATTTTTATTTTATTTTTGTTCTCAGTCCGATTTTGGCTGAGATAAAAATGGCAGATGAGCAGTGATTCCTAGATTAATATTGGTCAGAGGACAATCGGTGTTTGTTTGTTTTTTTTTTTTTTTGTTTTTTTTATCGGACTGCACTTGTCTGTGTTCCTCGCCAATGATTATGAGTAGTGATGAGCGAGTGTACCCGTTGCTCGGGTTTTCCGGAGCACGCTCGGGTAACCTCCGAGTATTTGTTATTGCTCGGAGATATAGTTTTCATCACCTCAGCTGCCTGATTTACGGCTTCCAGATACGCTGAATACATGAGGGGGATTCCCTAACAAACAGGCAATCCTCACATGTATTCAGCCTGTCTGGCAGCTGTAAATCAGGCAACTGAGGCAGTGAAAACTATATCTCCGAGCAATAACAAATACTCGGAGGTTACCCGAGCGTGCTCTGGAAAACCCGAGCAACGAGTACACTTGCTCATCACTAATTATGAGCCCTTGCACTCATACAGACTTGCTTATATCCTAACCAGCCCTGAGTGACACTTCCATATGGGCACTTTATGTCCCAGCATTCTGTACGCTGTGCCTTCGCCGGTGATTGTTACTGTGGGAAATCCCAGTCTTGTCCTGACTTCTGTCCCTAATCATTCCGCAACATACTATAGTGAACGCCAGTGGCCGCCATATTGATTGGCACAAGTTACAGACTTTCCAGTCGAGGACACATACACTTGTGATCTGCATTCTCTGATCAGATTGCAGCGGACGGTCCTGCAGACATTTTGGCGGATTCCCCTCGAAGCGCTTGCTCTAGATGTTTCTGCTGTATAGTAGGACAATGACTTGTGCCAGTGGTTTGGGGCCCATTAGTGGCCTTCTCCGCTCTCCCTTGGTTGAACGCCTGTGTATAGCTATAGGTGTATGGGCATCTTTGTCGTCTCTCACATAACAATTTTGTCACTATAGTGTTGGCGTAATAGTGTATTCAGTAATTCTGGTGCTTACATAGGGTCTAATGCTTCACAGTCCCATTGGGGGAGGAAGATGGGGGATGTTTATCGTAAAAACAGCCCACAGTGTGAAATCCTGTCAAGCCCCCTTTAAGTAAGTCAGATCAGTTACTGGCACATGGGCCATATTTCCATTAAATGTATTGCATATTTAAAAAGAATCTGTCCCATCTGTGTGGTGTAGTTTATGAAAGCTATCACACTGTTCACACTTATCTGCAGCGTGGTTCTAGCTCTGGGGGTCCTAAATGATTGGTGCTCTCTGGGGTCCCCCGTTGTTATTAGTTGCGGCTCCCTATGCATGGTAAGGGTAGGTTCACACAAGCATATTTTAGGGCTAAGTGCTGTCCAGAAAGCTGTCAATCAGTCGCAGGGGGGAGGGGGACATCACTCATGAAGATGAAGGCTCCTGGTTTGCACAGTATGCTATTTGTGCTGCATCTGATAACCTGCAACCACATTCCCCTTTAATGCGGAAGCATTACCTGATTTCACAATTACATTTGCACACATTATGAGATGGATCGTAGACCTGATAAGGCTGCTGTATTTGCTCTGAAAACTCCATGTCGCATTAGACCATTGACTAAGCCTGGCGATTTCTGCGGGTTTGGCTTACAGTGGTCTAATGTGTATGGTGGCCTATAGTAGCAGTTATCTTTGTTACTGAGGTGTTGTCACATTCAAGCAGCCCCCCAAACACCTGATCGGGGAGCGAGTAGTGCTGTAAATATTGGTAAGTAATGGAATTGTATTTACTACACTTTACATTTTTTTGTGGCAGTGATAACTGTGTTATCCCGTGTTTTCAATCACTTATGTGACCATTGATTGGCTGCAGCGTTCACGTGATGCAGACATGATGTTACCACTGCAGCTGGAGTGGTGGTGGATGAGAACTACTGCCTTTGTTATCTTTGTCGCGCTTGGATAAGGTGTTATCTGAGCATGCTCATGTGCTGACCGAGTGTCTTCTGCATGCTCAAATAATATGCTCCGAGTCCCCGCGGCTGTTCGACAGGTGCAACACATGTAGGGATTGGCAAACAGTCTGGCGTCCCCGGCATGTGTTGCGGCTCGCCTATTACCCTTCTAATGCGATTTATCAAGGGGTTAACAGATAATCAGGATGGGTCATCTATATTGTAGGCTCGTACGTACATATACCCTTGTATTCTGTGCATTGCATATGTAATATTTGGACCTTCTATCCGTATCTTTTGCTTTTGAGGCTCCTTTTTATTTATAAATGTATTGTGATATTTATCTAGTAATGATTAATACTAGCTTGTAGACATTGGTGTACACTTCTTGTATCTAGAGAACAGCTGTGTCTCTGGTAGTGTTCAGTTTTTACCCCTCGCCACGACAGCACCCTACAGGAGAGGGATCCGCCCCACAGGAACAGGAAACCTACAGAAAGATAAAAGGGGGCGGTCCGCCTTTCCTCCTCAGTTTAGGTTTCCTGTTCCTGCGGGAACGACAGGACTCTAAGAAGCTACGGAAGTACCTGGGCATGCACGCCGCCTGTGCAGTCTCTTCGGAACGGCAGGGGCTGCAGCCTGGAAGCAGCGTCGGGGGAGTTCCGCTAGACGGCTCCCTCCTCGTCTGGGAGGCATACAGATGCCCGGGTCCGGAGAAAGCCACCCGGCATCTGCGTTATGCGGCGGCTTCAGCGTGGGAGTTCCTCGCCCGGCAGAAGGGGTGAGTGAGAGGAGCCTGCATGGAGGTCCGGAGACTAGAGGCCGCTCCTCGCACGCTGACCGCCATTAGTAAGTTCACTTCCGGGGTAAGCAGGCCGAGATCAGCGGTGGGGGTAGCGCGAGTTCGCGCATGCGCAGTACCGCTTAAAAAAAAAAAAAAAATGGCGCTCTATATAAACTGGCTAACCACTGTTACCTGCGATGCAAGATGTCATCTCCAGGTGCCATGGATCCTGCAGCAGGAGACTCAGTTCCCTCCAAGGACCGCTCCAGCAGAGGATCATCAGATACCGGTCGGAAGAGCGACACAGTGGATAAATCCAAAGGATCTCGGCCGTCTGATCCGGTAATAGAAAGCTTCACTGGGTGAGTTTATAACTCTGCCTATTAAGCTGACGCCGTCTCCCCTCCTTTCTCTCTCTTTCTCCTCCTCTCGCTATGTCTTATCTGGACCAGGCCAAAAAACGACAGAAAACCAAACATAAAGAATGCGCCTTATGTAGCCAGCCCCTACCAGACTCATACCCCAAAAAACTCTGCAAAGATTGTATAGCAGAAACCACACAAGGAGCAGCGGTGTCTATTACGGACTTACGCGCCATTATAAGAGAGGAGTTAAAGGCTATGTCACAGGATAAACCACAAAAAAGTAAATCCAAAAAGCCAACACCTTTATCAGATTCTGATAGTGAGCAAGCCGTACTCTCAGATATCTCTATAGCCTCTTCATCATCGTCATCATCATCATCATCTTCAGAAATTGAGGGGCGTTCATGTTTCCCCTTAGATAGTGTGGATAATCTAGTGAAATCAATAAGAGACACTATGGGGTGTGAGGAAACAAAGGGCGCACAAACCACGCAAGATATAATGTTTGCGGGTTTGGCGGAGAGGAAAAGGAAATGCTTTCCAGTCATTCCAGCAGTGAAGGCATTAATAAAAAGAGAATGGGAGAAACAAGATCAGAGAAGTTTTTTGCCCTCAGCGTCAAAACGGAAATACCCGTTTAGTGATGATGAGTTACTTACGTGGACCAAAATCCCTAAGGTTGACGCAGCTGTTGCCTCTACCTCTAAACCATCCACATTGCCTGTTGAAGACGCGGGGTTACTCTCAGACCCTCTAGATCGCAAAGCCGAGTCGTCCCTTAAAAGATCCTGGGAGGCAACTACAGGCATATTTAAGCCAGCAATAGCGAGCACTTGTACCGCCAGGTCAATGCTCATCTGGATTGACCAGCTAGACCAAAGCATTGAGAATAAAATGTCACGAGAAAAACTACGAGCTGCTATTCCCTTAATACGAGGTGCAGCAGCCTTTATGGCGGACTCGTCTGCAGATTCTCTCCGCCTAGCGGCTAGATCCACAGGTCTGGTAAACAATGCAAGACGGGCATTATGGATGAAAAGCTGGAAAGGGGACGCACAATCAAAATCTAAGATATGCGCAATCCCATGTGAGGGTGAGTTCCTCTTTGGAAAAACCTTAGACGACATACTCAAGAAGGCAAAAGACAGGAAAAAGGCTTTTCCTGATACCTCTATTCCCTTTAAGAGAAGGCCATTCGGCAAGAGAAGGCAGACGGACAGGTCGGCAACATGGTTCCCTAAGGAAGATAAACAAAGAGGTACCATGTTCAGAAGACCCAACCCCCCAAAAGACAGCAAATTCTGAGGATATAACCATTCCAGTAGGGGGCAGATTAAAATTTTTCACTCCCCAGTGGGAAAATATTACAACTAGTTCGTGGATTTTAAATATAATCAGAGATGGAATAAAATTACAATTCTCTCGCTTTCCCCACGAATCATACATTATAACATCTCTCAGCTCGCCTATACAACAGGAGGCCCTGGAGAGTGAAATCCAAACCCTATTATCAAAAGGGGTTTTAGTCCAAGTTCCGGAAGGACAAGAGACTAGAGGATTCTATTCTCCTCTATTCTTAATTTCCAAACCCGATGGTTCATTCAGAACAATCCTAAACCTCAAAAAGCTTAATTCATTTATTAAAAATGATACATTTAAAATGGAGTCTATAAAATCCACCATAAAGTTACTTTTTCCAAACTGTATGATGGGGGGCATTGATCTAAAAGATGCTTACTACCATCTCCCTATTCATGACAGATACCAGAAGTTCTTCAGGGTAGCGGTGGCAATCAAAGGCAAGATTTGTCATTTCCAGTATGCAGCCATGCCCTTCGGCCTTTCTACAGCGCCAAGGATTTTCACCAAAGTGATTCTAGAGGTGATGGCTTATCTTCGCCAAAAAGAGACATTAATTGTGCCCTACTTAGATGACTTTTTAGTCATCGGAAATTCAGTTTCTCAGTGTGCTGACCGTTTAGCTCATGCAGTTTCATCTCTACAGGATCTAGGTTGGATAATCAATATCGACAAATCCAGACTGATTCCACTGTCACTTCAAGCGTTTCTGGGGTTCCATCTAGACTCCATAACTCAAAAATGTCTGCTCCCTCAGGTAAAAATCTCACTCATCAGACATAAAGTCACAACAGCAATAAATAATCCTCACATGACCCTAAGAAAAGCCATGTCATTACTGGGATCTCTTATTTCCTGTATACCTGCAGTCCAGTGGGCACAATACCATACCCGGACACTGCAGCACCAAATCCTCCAAGAGGAAAGACGGCTACTTAGCTTAAATGCAAAGATAACGTTGTCCCAGGAAGTTTTATCTTCTTTAACGTGGTGGCTGGATTCTAACCATTTGATGAGTGGTGTTCCATGGGTTATAACACCATCTCATATTATAACCACTGACGCCAGTCCTCATGGATGGGGCGCTCATATGGGGAATGATTTTTGCCAAGGGTTATGGGACACTGAAGAATGCCACAACTCATCTAATCTGAAAGAACTAAATGCAGTAAGATACGCCCTATGTCATTTTCTCCCACAGCTCCGGGGAAAAGACGTTCGAATCCTTTCAGACAACACCACCACAGTGGCCTATATAAACAGACAAGGAGGTACTCAGAGACTCTGATGTCGTCCGCTGGGAAAATTCTGGATTTGGCAGAAGAACATCTATTATCCCTCACTGCAGTTCACATAAGGGGGTAAAACAACCAGCAGGCAGACTTCTTAAGTCGACATACCCTAAGGCAGGGAGAGTGGTGCCTAAACCATCATATCTTCCAACGGATAGTATCCCTATGGGGTTGTCCGCAAATAGACCTCTTTGCCACGAGAAAAAACAGGCAAGTCCAGAAATTTGCATCCCTATCGTTAGCAGATCATCCGGACATTCTAGACGCTTTCCAAACCCCTTGGCAATACAGTCTCGCGTACGCCTTCCCTCCGATAATATTGTTACCACAGGTCATTCGGAAGATCAGGGAGGATGGAGCGAGAGTTGTACTAATAGCACCATTCTGGCCCAAAAGGCCATGGTTCTCATGCCTACAAGCCATGTCGGTTTCGGATCCTTGGGTCCTCCCCTCGACACCCAACCTTCTCTTCCAGGGTCCGTTTCTCCACCCCCAGGTGGACAATCTCCATCTGACAGCCTGGAATTTGAGAGGCAGATGCTAAAATTAAGGGGATTTTCCGAGGGACTAATTGACACACTCCTCCAAAGTAGAAAACGCTCTACCACAAAAATTTATACAAAAATCTGGAAAAAAATTCCTACAGTTCCATAAATCTCCCAACACATCAGAAATTCCGGTACAATCTATATTGGAATTCCTTCAAAAAGGGAGGGAACTAGGTTTAGCTGTAAATACGTTAAAAGTTCACGTATCAGCACTGGGAGCCCTCTATGGCCATAATATTGCAGGAAATAGATGGGTATCCCGATTTATCACGGCTTGTGAAAGGATAAATCCTGTTAATATACCTAGAATTCCACCCTGGGATCTAAATTTAGTTCTACAAGCCCTAACAGACTCTCCATTTGAACCAATAGATTCAGTATCCATTAAATATTTATCACTTAAAACTGTCCTCTTGGTAGCACTGACTTCAGCTAGGAGAATCAGTGACATCCAAGCTCTTTATATAGATCCACCTTTCCTGCTAACTTTTCAGGATAAGTTGATTCTTAAATTAGACCCTTCCTATCTCCCCAAGGTAGCGAAGAAATTCCATAGGTCACAAGAAATAGTCCTACCCACCTTTTTCAGTAACCCTTCCACTCCTGAAGAATGTAAATATCACACTCTAGATGTTAAAAGAGTAGTTTTAAAATACATTGAAAGGACCAGTAGCTGGCGACAGTGTAGGGCTCTGTTTATATCCTTTCAGGGTCACAAGTAGGGGCTTGCAGTCACAAAAAGCACCTTATCCCGGTGGATCAGGGAGTCTATCACACTGGCTTACTCCGCGAGGAAAGAAAACCCTCCGGAAGGCATAACTGCACACTCTACCAGAGCTATGGCATCCTCCTGGGCCGAAAGAGGAGACGTCCCAATAGAAACCATATGTAAGGCGGCAACTTGGTCAGATCCTTCTACTTTCTATAACCACTATAGGCTTGACCTATCGTCAACTTCTGACCTAGACTTTGGCAGGACTGTCCTCAGCACGGTGGTACCCCCCCCCCCCCTAGGTCATGGTCTCTGAAAGATCTCCTGTAGGGTGCTGTCGTGGCGAGGGGTAAAAAGCCGGATTACTCACCGGTAATACTCTTTTAGTGAGTCCACGACAGCACCCTGTTACATCCCTCCCTAGGTTAATATAGTACTTACTATTGAGTAAAATTCTTTTAATCATACATGAGCAAATAAGTTTGAAAATAAAATAAATTATATTTGCCTAATACTGGCGGTCCTCCGGGTACTCTGAAATCAAAACTGAGGAGGAAAGGCGGACCACCCCCTTTTATCTTTCTGTAGGTTTCCTGTTCCTGTGGGGCGGATCCCTCTCCTGTAGGGTGCTGTCGTGGACTCACTAAAAGAGTATTACCGGTGAGTAATCCGGCTTTTCTCAAGGGCTGTCCCCTTATTTTGCTTTTCACTAATGGGACCACCATGTGTTGATGTAGAGCAGGTTATCAGTTCAGCTGTAGCGGATGCTCATTTTGCTTTGAGGATTATACAGATTTTCTGAGCTGGATTTTCAAAGCGAGTACAATGGTTTCCTCAGGTCTAAGAGATCTGTTTGTTAATATTTGTGGCTTGTGTAGTGAAATCAGAAGATCCGCTGTCCTTAAGTCATTTTGTTTCTGAAAAACCAGCGTGGTTAACATGGCATTAAGGCTTGGATTCTTAGGCCATGTTCACACAGTGCGTTTTTTACCGCGGAACCGCGGCGGTTTTGCCGCTGCGGTTCCGCAGCTGTTTTCCATGCAGGGTACAGTACACTGTACCCTATGGAAAACAGGACACACTGTGCACATGGTCCGGAAATTGTAAAAAAAAAGACGCGCTGAATAGCTCCCGGAAAAAAGAAGGAGCATGTCAATTCTTTTTCCGGAGCCGCAGCGGTTCTGCACCCATAGACCTCCATTGTGAGGTCCAAACCGCAGTAAAACCCGCAGATCAAAAATATATCTGCGGGTTTTACTGCGGTTTGATGTGCAGAACCGCTGCAGCAGGAAGTGCGGGGAGCGGGCGGAAGTGCGTGGGCGGAGTGTGGCTGCCCCCCCCGTGTTCCGATCCCGCCCCCCCGTGCTCCGATGCCCCCCCCCCCCGTGCTCCGATGCCCCCCCCCAGTGCTCCGATGCCCCCCCCGTGCCCTAATCTCCCCCCCTTATACTTACCCGGCGTCCCGGTGTCCGTCCGGCCGTCTTCTCCCTGGGCGCCGCCATCTTGCAAAATGGCGGGCGCATGCGCAGTGCGCCCGCCGAATCTGCCGGCCGGCAGATTCGTTCCAAAGTGCATTTTGATCACTGAGATAGGTTATATCTCAGTGATCAAAATAAAAAAATAGTAAATGACACCCCCCCCCCCTTTGTCACCCCCATAGGTAGGGACAATAAAAAAAAATAAAGAATTTTTTTTTTTTTTTTTTCACTAAGGTTAGAATAGGGGTAGGGTTAGGGGTAGGGTTAGGGGTAGGGGTAGGGTTAGGGGTAGGGTTAGGGTTAGGGGTAGGGTTAGGGGTAGGGTTAGGGTTAGGGTATTTTCAGCCATTTTAACCCTAAAAAAATTCCTAGAAAACACACAGACTCTGGCTAGAAAACTGCATAAAAAAAACGCATCAAAAAACGCATCAAAAACGGACCAAAAAAGGACCAAAAAAAGGACCTGCGTTTTCTGCCAAGAGCTGCAGTTTTTTAAAAAACAGTCAGGAAAAAAAAAGGATGGAAATCCTGAACGTGTGAACATACCCTTAGAAGACGTGCTGGTGTAAGCCATTTGAGGTGCGATGTGTGAGGCACGTTACTGGAAAGGGGCGATTCCTGTACACTGACCTGGCTGACGCCATTATACAGGTCATCAGTTTACCTTCTAGATGTTATTGTTTTATTATCCATCAAAACAGTGTAGAATAAATGTACGAGCTGTGGGCCTTGACTGATGGGCAGTCTTCCAACAAGAAGCCTGTAAGTGGAGCAGAAGTGCGCATGCCTATCGTTCATTACACGTCTGTGAGACCATCAGCCCCATAGAAGTGAATGGGGTCGCGTATACACATTCCATTTTTCTTAGCAGTGCTCTTCACGCCACCTGCTGGCACACTGTGAAGGTACAGGAAGAGCCCAGCAGCATTCTAGAACATGTATTAATATGGAGGTATGTGTTTTGTTTTTTTTTTGTCATCCAGCACTTGACTTATCATGAAGAGGTTTCCTCATGACAATGTGACCCTGCAATATTGTCACCCATGCCCAGGGCTAAAAAATATCTTTTTGGTTAATTTCTCTATCCGTTCCCCTCCAGCATGTTTGTCGGTTGGTGATGTGTACATTGGGGCAGATTTATAACCACTATCTAATGCTGGGACAGAACACGCTAAAGCCCACCCTTCCAATGGTGTAGTCATTCGTTTGTCCGTCCAGAAGGTATCTCGCACGACTATCCTATACACGGAAGCGCTCGCTTCGCCAACAACTTATCCTTTGAATATGCTTTTCTGTTTCAAATGGATACCTCCGAGACACCAAATAGAATGGGAATGACACAAGTTTGACAAAGTGTTTGTTCCTTCCTCCGAAATAACTCCGCATAATGATCAAATGAGCCATTTGTACCTAATGGGGGACTTGCCAAGCGCTCTGTGCACCACATTTCATCAAACATTTGGCTCCGTGTAAGCCACAAATAGGTGGTTTACACTTAGATTCCAGGGACTTACAAGTATCAAACCACTGTGATAGATCCTGCGCATCGTAAGACCACTAGCCTGTTTGCCCTGTTTCAGGGTTAGACAGTGTGAATACATATGCTGCAGTAATAAAGCATTGTGTGTCTGTAAAGTAATGTAAGTTTAGCCTACCAATAGAACTCGACAGTATATCGTGAATTTCCATTGTCAGATTCCTGCCACAAGTTCAGAAAATAATAGACAAGAAATGATTTTGCTTGATGTTTGGTGCTGAAGTTGAACTACCAGTCAGTAGAAGAAATCTCACCAGGATGGGGTTGCTGTATCAAAGGGCAGCATAAAGTAATGATAATGACGCACTGCTATAATCAGTTTTTATGGCATAAAATCACTGCTTATCAGGTACAGTGTGAGCCAGGCGTACTCTTATTTGAGTGGTGAACTCCCTGTGAACAGCTACCGCTTAAAGGTCACTCTGTCAGTAGGATGGACCCCTGTAAGCTGTCTACATGGACATGTAGGTCATAGGAAGCTGAATAACATGGTACATCTGCAGTCTGATGTCTTATTCCAGAGAAATCCATGTGTTTCTAATATGGAAATGAGCTGTTGGGGTATGTGCACACGTTGCGGATGTTTTCCGGGCGGATTCTGCAGAATCCGCAAGTAAAATGACCTGCGTTTTACCTGTGGATTTTGTGCGGGTTTACATCTGTGGATTCCTATAATGGAACAGGTGTAAAATGCTGCGGAATCCGCACAAAGAATTGACATGCTGCGGAAAATAAACCACTGTGTTTCTGCACAGAATTTTCAGCAGCATGTGCACTGCGGATTTGGTTTTCTATAGGTTTACATGGTGCTTTACACCGCATGGAAAACTGCTGTGGATCTGCAGGGCCAAATCCGCTGCGGATCCGCAGCCAAATCTGCAATGTGTGCACATACCCCTTAAGATGCATTGACAGAATGAAGCAAGAGGCGTGCTAATGAGTCAGGATCACCAAATAGGATACAATATATTTTATTCAACAAGCACAAACCACCAGTGGTATATTATTAATGCTTAAATGGCACAGTGGCTAAAAGTTAATCTACCAGGTGGATTCACGTAAGAACTTGCACCTCCACCTTCTGGATTAACTTTTAGCCACTGTGCCATTTTAAACATTTATAATAATATACCACTGAGGGTTTGTGCTTGTTGCATAAAATATTTATTACATCCTATATGGTGATCCTGACTCATTAGCGCGCCTCTTTTTATATTCATTGTGTACTTGTCTTTGGGTGTGCTGTTTGTTGATCCCATATTTATTAGTAGTCCTTTCATTTATTTCTAACATCTAGAGGCAGGACATACAGTTGTGGCCAAAAGTATTGACACCCCTGCAATTCTGTCAGATAATACTCAGTTTCTTCCTGAAAATGATTGCAAACACAAATTCTTTGTGATTATTATGTTCATTTATTTTGTCGTAAATGAAAAAACACAAAAAGAATTGTCCTAAAGCCAAATTGGATATAATTCCACACCAAACATAAAAAAGGGGGTGGACAAAAGTATTGGCACTGTTCGAAAAATCATGTGATGCTTCTCTAATTTGTGTAATTAGAGAGCACCTGTAACTTACCTGTGGCACCTAACAGGTGTTGGCAATAACTAAATCACACTTGCAGGGAGTTGACATGGATTAAAGTTGACTCAACCTCTGTCCTGTGTCCTTGTGTGTACCACATTGAGCATGGAGAAAAGAAAGAAGACCAAAGAACTGTCTGAGGACTTGAGAAACCAAATTGTGAGGAAGCATGAGCAATCTCAAGGCTATAAGTCCATCTCCAAAGACCTGAATGTTCCTGTGTCTACCGTGCGCAGTGTCATCAAGAAGTTTAAAGCCCATGGCACTGTGGCTAACCTCCCTAGATGTGGACGGAAAAGAAAAATTGACAAGAGATTTCAACGCAAGATTGTGCGGATGTTGGATAAAGAACCTCGACTAACATCTAAACAAGTTCAAGCTGCCCTGCAGTCGGAGGGTACAACAGTGTCAACTCGTACTATACGTCGGTATCTGAATGAAAAGGGACTGTATGGTAGGAGACCCAGGAAGACCCCACTTCTTACCCCGAAACATAAAAAAGCCAGGCTGGAGTTTGCCAAAACTTACCTGAAAAAGCCTAAAACGTTTTGGAAGAATGTGCTCTGGTCAGATGAGACAAAAGTAGAGCTTTTTGGGCAAAGGCACCAACATAGAGTTTACAGGAGAAAAAAAGAGGCATTCAAAGAAAAGAACACGGTCCCTACAGTCAAACATGGCGGAGGTTCCCTGATGTTTTGGGGTTGCTTTGCTGCCTCTGGCACTGGACTGCTTGACCGTGTGCATGGCATTATGAAGTCTGAAGACTACCAACAAATTTTGCAGCATAATGTAGGGCCCAGTGTGAGAAAGCTGGGTCTCCCTCAGAGGTCATGGGTCTTCCAGCAGGACAATGACCCAAAATGCACTTCAAAAAGCGCTAGAAAATGGTTTGAGAGAAAGCACTGGAGACTTCTAAAGGTACCGTCACACTAAGCGACGCTGCAGCGATACCGACAACGATGTCGATCGCTGCAGCGTCGCTGTTTGGTCGCTGGAGAGCTGTCACACAGACAGGTCTCCAGCGACCAACGATCCTGAAGTCCCCGGGTAACCAGGGTAAACATCGGGTTACTAAGCGCGGCCCTGCGCTTAGTAACCCGATGTTTACCCTGGTTACCGTTGTAAATGTGAATAAACAAACACTACATACTTACATTCCCGGTGTCTGGTCAGGTCCCTCGCCTTCAGCTTCCAGCACTGACTGAGCGCCGGCCGTAAAGTACAGCGGTGACGTCACCGCTGTGCTCTGCTTTACGTCTGGCTGGCGCTCACCAGTCAGTGCGGGAAGCTGAAGGCGAGGGACATGACCAGACACCGGGAATGTAAGTATGTAGTGTTTGTTTTTTTACATTTACAACGGTAACCAGGGTAAACATCGGGTTACTAAGCGCGGCCCTGCGCTTAGTAACCCAATGTTTACCCTGGTTACCAGTGACGACATCGCTGAATCGGCGTCACACACGCCGATTCAGCGATGTCAGCGGGAGATCCAGCGACAAAATAAAGTGCTAGACTTTCTCCAGCGAACAACGATCTCCCAGCAGGGGCCTGATCTTTGGTCGCTGTCACACATAACGATTTAGTTAACGATATCGTTGCTACGTCACAAAAAGCAACGATATCGTTAACGATATCGTTATGTGTGACGGTACCTTAAGGTGGCCAGCAATGAGTCCAGACCTGAATCCCATAGAACACCTGTGGAGAGATCTAAAAATGGCAGTTTGGAGAAGGCGCCCTTCAAATATCAGGGACCTGGAGCAGTTTGCCAAAGAAGAATGGTCTAAAATTCCAGCAGAGCATTGTAAGAAACTCATTGATGGTTACCGGAAGCGGTTGGTCGCAGTTATTTTGGCTAAAGGTTGTGCAACCAAGTATTAGGCTGAGGGTGCCAATACTTTTCTCTGGCCCATTTTTGGAGTTGTGTGTGAAATGATCAATGTTTTGCTTTTTGCTTCATTCTCTTTTGTGTTTTTTCATTTAAGACAAATTAAATGAAGATAATAATACCAAAGAATTTGTGATGGCAATCATTTTCAGGAAGAAACTGAGTATTATCTGACAGAATTGCAGGGGTGTCAATACTTTTGGCCACAACTGTAGATCTCTCTGAGAATCTGCCCAAAGACCTTATTAGAAATAAAAGGGGGTCGTTACCAGTGAGAACCATGTATTGACAGTCTGCTCTCCTTATCTCACTCCAGAGCTGTGTGTGATTGTAACTGACAGTACAGCAGAGCTGAACTTTGTCTCATTACAAAACAACAGCAGTTGTCCTCTCTGCTGCAGAGCCAGTGTGTGTGTGAGGTGGGACAATACAGCAGAACGCTCTCGTTATAAACCTATCTACAACTGCTGTTGTCCTGTCGTAGTGCTGTCAGCAATTTAGCAGAGCGGACTTGTGTACTCCAGTAGTTCTCTGCATACTGTAGAATTATTGCATGCTTGTATGAAATGACGTTCTGAGCTATAGTGATGTATGGTGTCGTTTTACATACAACCCCTCCATGACTCTTAAAACGTAAAAAATGAGTCTTTGCTAAGAAAAACCTCATTCACCAATTGCTCCAAGGTGATGTGCTACTACACGGACAGCGGTGATTGTACAGTATGGGACTCGGTCAGTAATGTCTATCAGAAGAGTAGGAATTTTAAGAAAACCTGCTCCAGTGTTGCGATGCCTACTAGAACCGAAACGTCGGAGGAGTCTGAAACTAGCAATGCACAAGTGCAAAATCCACAGTGTTCCACCGACATTCCTGCTTCTCTGCTGGTACATATGAAGGACCCCCATGTACATGGTAGTGCACAGTGTTTAGAGCAGTGTTTCCCAAACTCCAGTCCTCACGGACCCCACAGGTCATGTTTTCAGGATTTCCATAGTGTTGCACAGGTGAGACAATTCCTGATGCCTTGATGAAACTTCCACCACCTGTGCAATACTAAGGAAATCCTGAGAGCATGACCTGTGAGGACTGGAGTTTGGGAAACACACTGGTTTAGAGTTATAAGGCAGCAGATGAGCCGGTGTGAAAGGCGCCAGTCACTTCCTCGGTAGCTGCAGTGTCAGCAGGAAGTGAAGACTTCTGTAAAGATGCAACGTGTTCAGTGAGAGCAAGCGTCTACTTGTAGGGTTAGGCAGTCACAATAATGAGGGGCTTGTCTGCACACGCAGATGGCCCTCCATACACCACCCTTAGGTATGCACTCTGATTTTTACAGATTCATGTCCTTGGATATTTTTTTTTTCTGGTCCATAAAATACTTGGAGTAGCCAAAGGCATGTAAGAGGAGGAAAGAGCGTAACACTGGTTGAGCCAGGGTGTCGGTATAACAGTATGTCATACACTCTGTGACCGGAAGATCTCTTGGGTCACAAAGTAGAAGAAACAACGGTTTCATATGAAAAAGTCACAAAGGGCAGAACTTGGTGGATTGAAAGGGCCCAGGTGGTGCAGGAAGGGCAGAAGAAAAGGAAACCTCAATGTCTCTCTACAGTGGCTTACAAAAGTCTTCCCCCAGTTTGTTACTTTACAACCTGTGTAAATATTTGTGTAATCTGATTTGTGTGATGTATCAGCACTAGTCTAAGTGAGAAAAATAGTCAAAAATTTAATTTATGGGATCGAATAACTAATGATTGTCATGTGCATATGTATTCACCCCTTTTGTGATGAAGCCTCTAAAATTTCTGGTTCAAGCACCTTCATCAGTCAGATGCTTAGTGACAGGAAGTCCCCCTGTGTGCAATCTAAGTGTCACATGGTCTGTCAGTATATACACACCTTTTCTGAAAGAGTACAACACCATTAACCTCTTAGTGACTGAGCTAACTTTCACCTTCCTGACCAGGCCAAATTCTGACCAGTGTTAGGGTACCGTCACACAGTGGCATTTTGATCGCTACGACGATACGATTCGTGACGTTCCAGCGATATCCTTACGATCTCGCTGTGTCTGACAAGCTCCTGCGATCAGGGACCCTGCTGAGAATCGTACGTCGTAGCAGATCGTTTGAAACTTTCTTTCGTCGCTGGATCTCCCGCTGACATCACTGAATCGGCGTGTGTGACGCCGATTCAGCGATGTCTTCACTGGTAACCAGGGTAAACATCGGGTTACTAAGCGCAGGGCCGCGCTTAGTAACCCGATGTTTACCCTGGTTACCAGCGTAAACGTAAAAAAAAACAAACACTACATACTTACATTCAGCTGTCTGTCCCCGGTGCTCTGCTTCTCTGCACTCCTCCTGCATCCTGTGTGAGCTCCAGCCAGCCGGAAAGCAGAGCGTTGACGTCAGCGCTCTGCTTTCCGGCCGCTGTGCTCACAGCCAGTGCAGGAGGAGTGCAGAGAAGCAGAGCGCCGGGGACAGACAGCGGTAGGTAAGTATGTAGTGTTTGTTTGTTTTTTACTTTTACGATGGTAACCAGGGTAAACATCAGGTTACTAAGCGCGGCCCTGCGCTTAGTAACCCGATGTTTACCCTGGTTACCAGGGGACTTCGGGATCGTTGGTCGCTGGAGAGCTGTCTGTGTCATCGTTGTCGTATCGCTGCAGCGTCGTTTCAGTGTGACGGTACCCTTACTTTGTGGTAATAACTCTGAAATGCTTCAACGGATCCCACTGTTTCTGAAATTGTGTTTTGGTTTTTTTTTTTATTTATTTTTTTTTTTTTTCTCATGAAATATTGTACTTCACAATAGTGGTAAAATTTGTTCTATATGACTTGTTTATTTGTGAAAATGTTGGAAATTTGGCAAAAATTTTGACCATTTCGCAGTTTTCAATTCTTATGTTCTTAAATCAGAGGATATGTAACACAAATTAGTTACTATAGTTAGGAAGTTATAAGGGTTAAAAGTTGATCAGCGATTTCTCTTTTTTTTTTTTTTTTCAACTAAATTTACAATCTTTTTTTAGGGACCACCTCACATTTGAAGTGACTTTCGGAGGTCTATATAACAGAAAGTAACAAAAAGTGACACCATTCTAAAAATTGCAACGCTGAAAGTCCTTAAAACCACATTCAAGAACTTTATTAACCCTTCAGGTGCTTCAACTAAAGCAATGTAGAAAAAAAAATTTACATTTTAAGTTATCTTTTTTTCCACACAATTTTTACTTTAACCCCCATTTTTTTATTTTCACAAGGGTAACCGGAAATAATGGACCTTAAAATTTGTTGTGCAATTTTTCATGAGTACGCAGATACCCCATATGTGGGGGAAAACTACTGCTTGGGCACACGGCAGGGCTCGGAAGGGAAGTAGCGCCGTTTAACTTTATAAACAAAAAATGGCTGGAATCAAGAGTGGACATCATACTTCGTTTGGAGAGCCCTTGATGTGCTTAAACAGTGGAAAATAGTAGTAATAACTCGCTTGCCCCCCAACCCCTACCAAATTCAGGTGACAGGTTCCCTTTAATGACAGGGCCAATTTTTACAATTCTGACCACTGTCCCTTTTATGAGGTTATAACTCTGGAACGCTTCAACGGATCCCGGTGATTCTGACATTGTTTTCTCGTGACGTATTGTACTTTGTGACGTATTTATTTGTGAAAAAAATGGAAATTTGGCGAAAATTATGAAAATTTCGCAATTTTCCAACTTTGAATTTTTATGCAATTAAATCACAGAGATATGTCACACAAAATACTTAATAAGTAACATTTCCCACATGTCTACTTTGTATCAGCACAATTTTGGAACCAAAATTTTTTTTTGTTAGGGAGTTATAAGGGTTAAAAGTTGACCAGCAATTTCTCATTTTTACAACACCGTTTTTTTTTTTAGGGACCTCATCTCATTTGAAGTCATTTTGAGGGGTCTATATGATAGAAAATAACCAAGTGTGACACCATTCTAAAAACTGCACCCCTCAAGGTGCTCAAAACAACATTCAATAAGTTTATTAACCCGTCAGGTGTTTCACAGGAATTTTTGGAATAATTAAATAAAAATGAACATTTAACTTTTTTTCACAAAAAATTTACTTCAGCTCCAATTTGTTTTATTTTACCAAGGGTAACAGGAGAAAATAGACCCCAAAAGTTGTTGTACAATTTGTCCTGAGTACGCCGATACACCATATGTAGGGGTAAACCACTGTTTGGGCGCATGACAGAGCTCGGAAGCGAAGGCGCGCCATTTGACTTTTCAATGCAAAATTGACTGGAATTGAGATGGGACGCTATGTTGCGTTTGGAGAGCCCCTGATGTGCCTAAACATTGAAACCCCCCATAAGTGACACCATTTTGGAAAGTAGACCCGCTAAGGAACTCATCTAGATGTGTTGTGAGAGCTTTGAACCCCCAAGTGTTTCACTACAGTTTATAACGCAGAGCGTGAAAATAAAAAAAAATTTTCCCACAAAAATTATTTTTTAGCCCCCAGTTCTGTATTTTCCCAAAGGTAACAGGAGAAATTGGACCCCAAAAGTTGTTGTCCAATTTGTCCTGAGTACGCTGATACCCTATATGGGGGGGAACCACCGTTTGAGCGCATGGCAGAGCTCGGAATGGAAGGAGCATCATTTGGAAAGCAGACTTAGATGGAATGGTCTGCAGGCGTCACATTGCGTTTGCAGAGCCCCTAATGTACCTAAACAGTAGAAACCCACCACAAGTGACCCCATATTGGAAACTAGACCCCCCCCCCAAGGAATTTATCTAGATGGGGGTTCAAAGTTCTCACAACACAAGTGTTTCACTACAGTTTATAACGCAGAGCCACGAAAATAAAAGTTCTCTTCTTTTTTTTTCCCACAGAATTTATTTTTTAGCCCCCAGTTTTGTATTTTCTCAAGGGTAACAGTTGAAATTGGACCCTAAAAGTTGTTGTTCAATTTGTCCTGAGTACGCTGATACCCGATATGTGGGAGGGAACCCCTGTTTGGGCACACGGAAGAGCTCGGAAGGGAAGGAGTACTGTTTTACTTTTTCAAGTCAGAATTGGCCGGAATTGAGATCGGACACCATGTCGCGTTTGGAGAGCCCCTGATGTGCCTAAACAGTGGAAACCCCCAAATTATAACTGAAACCATAATCCAAACACACCCCTAACCCTAATCCCAACCCTATTCCCAACCGTAAATGTAGTCCAAACCCTAACTTTAGCCCCAACCCTAACCCTAACTTTAGCCCTAACCCTAATGGGAAAATGGAAATAATTTTTTTTAATTTTTCCCTAACTAAGGGGGTGATGATGGGGGGTTTGATTTTCTTTTATAGCGGGTTTTTTAGCGGATTTTTATGATTGGCAGCCGTCACACACTGAAAGACGCTTTTTATTGCAAAAAATATTTGTTGCGTTACCACATTATGAGAGCTATAATTTTTCCATATTTGGGTCCACAGAGTCATGTGGGGTCTTATTTTTTGCGGGACGAGTTGATGTTTTTATTGGTAACATTGTCGGGCACGTGACTTTTTTTGATCGCTTTTTATTCCGATTTTTGTGAGGCAGATGACCAAAAACCAGCTATTCATGAATTTCTTTTGGGGGAGGCGTTTATACCGTTCCGCGTTTGGTAAAATTGATAAAGCAGTTTTATTCTTCGGGTCAGTACGATTACATTTATATCTTTTGTTTTGGCGCTTTTATACGATAAAAACTATTTTATAGAAAAAAAAATTTTTTTTGCATTGCTTTATTCTGCGGTCTATAACTTTTTTATTTTTTCGCTGATGACGCTGTATGGCGGCTCGTTTTTTTGCAGGACAAGATGACGTTTTCAGCGGTACCATGGTTATTTATATCAGTCCTTTTGATCGCGTGTTATTCCGCTTTTTGTTTGGCGGTATGATAATAAAGCGTGGTTGTTTTTTTTTTGTTTTTTTTTTTACGGTGTTCACTGAAGGGGTTAACTAGTGATATAGGTTTATCGGTGGGGTCATTACAGACGCGACGATACTAAATGTGTACTTTTATTGTTTTGTTGTTTTTATTTAGATAAATGTATTTATAGGAACAATATTTTATTTTTATTTTTTTTTGCAGAAATTATTATTTTTTTTTACACGTGAATATTTTTTTTTCTTTTACACTATAACATTGCTGCGGGGGTGGGGAGGGCGGCATCATGTTATAGTGTAAGATCGCTGATCTGACACTTTGCTGTGCACTGTGTCAGATCAGCGATTTGACCTGCACTCCTGCAGGCTTACCAGCGCTTGCTCTGAGCAGGCGCAGTGAAGCCACCTACCTGCAGGACCCGGATGCAGCCCCGCGGCCATTTTGGATCCGGGCCTGCTGCAGGGAGGAGGAGGTAAGAGACCCTCGCAGCAACGCGATCACATTGCGTTGCTCCGGGGGTCTCATAGAAGCCCGCAGGGAGCCCCCTCCCTGCGTGATGCTTCCCTATACCGCCGGAACACTGCGATCATGTTTGATCGCAGTGTGGCGGGGCCTAATTCGCCCGGGGCGGTCCGTGACCGCTTCTGGCACATTGCCGGATGTCAGCTGCGATAGTCAGCTGACGATCGGCCGCGCTCCCCCCGTGAGCGCGGCCGATCGCGTATGACGTTCTATCTTGTCGGTGGTCATACGGGCCCACCCCACCTCGACGGGATAGTACGTCCGATGTCAGAAAGGGGTTAACGGAGTATGCTCAGATTTTAATTTTTTTTTTTTTTAGGGTCCAGTGAAAAACGGATCTGTCGCATCAGTTTTTCACAATCTGCAACTGATCCGTTTTTTCAATAATTGACGGTGTCCTTCTTCTCAGAGGCGCACAAAACTGACGGCACTTTTATGCTCGCCTAAAAAAGATGACGTCTTTAGCGTTACTATTTATATTTTACATTCTTTTTTTTATCGCCTTTATTTGGGGATTTTTTTTTTTATTCTTAATCCTAGGGTGGGAAGTGCAGCAGCTACCGGTGAATGTCAAAAGTAAAAATAGATACCAATAAAAGTAAAATTAATTGAGACATCAGTAGGTTGTGTTTCTGAATATCCATATTGAATCAGGAGCCCCATATAATGGTCCATACAGTTTATGTGGCCCCTTCAAGATGCTCCATGATAAAATATGCCCCATATAATCCTGCACAATTGCTGATTATGGCCCCATAAGATGCTCCATAAAGATATTTGCCCCATATAGTGCTGCACAAACGTTGATTATGGCCCCATACAGACACCTGCCCCATATAGTACTGCACAAACGTTATGTCCCCATACAGTGCTGCACAAACGTTATGGCCCCATACAGACACTTGCCCCATATAGTGCTGCACAAACGTTATGGCCCCATATAATGCTGCATACAGACACTTGCCCCATTTGCTGTGATAAAAAAAAAATCACATACTCACCTCTGTCACTCAGGCCCCCGGCACTTTCAATATTCACCTGCTCCTCGTTCCGGCACCGCTCCATCTTCAGCACTGACGTTCAGGCTGAGGGCGCGCACTAACCACGTCACCGCGCCCTCTCACCTGAGCGTCACTGCTGAAGACGGAGCGGTGCCGGAACGAGGAGCAGGTGACTATCGCGCAGCGCTGCGCTCCCCTCCCCGTTATACTCACCTGCTTCCTCGGCGCTGCAGCTTCTTCCTGTAGTGAGCGGTCACCGTTACCGCTCATTACAGTAATGAATATGCGGCTGCACGTCTATGGGAATATATATAATTTTTTTTTTTTTTTTAACATTGTCCCATTCTGGGACATAACTGTATAGTTTTAGATCACTGATCTCATACTCCGCAATGCTTCTGCACTGCAGAGTATCACATCAGCGTCTGACAGGCAGGGGAGGAGGCGTCTCAACTCCTGCTCCCAGCAAGCGGTCACAAGCCACCTTCCCTGCAAGACCCCGCGGACATCTTTCATGGACACCATTAGGGACAATGCGATCAAATCGCATTGTCCTGATGGAAGCGTGCTAGGAACTCATGCGATGCTTTAGATCAATGTATGATTTATGGAGGTGCGGTTCATGCTTTTTTTTTTTTTGTGCAAAGTATGTTGCTGTCACTACTGACAGCAGCATCAGAGGGGTTAAATGCCCGTGATTGGTGCAAACACCAATCGTGGCATTGCTGCAGGGTGTCAGCTCTTACACAGCTGACCCCCGCACCCGATCGCCACGGCGCTCAGTGTGAGGCTGTGCGATCGCAGCGCCGTACATATACTGCGGTTTTCGGGAACACAGCTCCCGCAGAGCAGTATGTGTATGGTGCTTGTTGGGAAGGGGTTAAAAGATATTACAGCAGGACATTTGTTCTTTTGCAAGCCACTGTATATCACAGTTCACTCAGAGATCTGCCCGAATCTAAAGGCCGCACGCTATGTCCCGGAACACAGCAAAATACTTCCGGGACATAGTGCACCAGCGCATGCGCACTAATGGTTTTCGGCTTTGCCCGCAGTTGGGCAAAGCATACAGCGCGTGCACAAGGCAAGATTGCGTTGCACATGCGTTAACTAGGGAGGAAAGCGAATCAACGACAAGTCAATTTCGCGACCAGTGTGCGGCCAGCGGAGAAAAAAAGGGGTTAATAAAAGACCTGAAAACACTGCCCATATGACCCAAAAAAGGACCCGCCAAATTCAGGTGGCAGGTTCCCTTTAAAAATGATGTTCCACATTATTAAGCAGGCCACAGGTTTCAAGCCTTAATAGAAATAAAAAGGATCTCTCTGCTGCTGAAAAGCGTTAAATAGTGCAATGCCTTTGACAAGTTATGAAAACATTAGATATTTCATGAAAGCTTAAGAGTGATCATCATACTGTGAAGAGATTTGTGACTGAAACAGAGCACAGATAGAGTTCATGCAGATAAAGGCATAATGAGGAAGGCTTCTGCCTGACAAATTCATTGGATTAATAGAGCAGCTGCCAAAATACCATTACAAAGCAGCAAACAGTTATTTGAAGCTGCTGGTGCTTCTGGAGTCCCTTGAACCTCAAGGTGTAGGATCCTTCAAAGGCTTGCTGTGGTGCAAAAACCTACTATTCGGCCACCCCTAAACAGTTTTCACAAGCAGAAATGGTTGCAGTGGGCCCAGATATACATGAAGACTAATTTTCAAACAGTCTTGTGTACTGATGAGTGTCGAGCAACCCTAGATGGTCCAGATGGTGGCCATCCACCAACCATCCACTACTCCATCCATGTCCCAACAAGGCTGCGACGTCAGCAGGGAGGTGGAGGAGTCATGTTTTGGGCCGGAATCATGGGGAAACAGCTGGTAGGGCCCTTTAAGGTTCCTGAAGATGTGAAAATGACCTCTGCAAAGTATATAGAGTTCTGACGGACAACTTTCTTCCATGGTATAAAAAGCAGAAACGTGCCTTCAGGAGCAAAATCATCTTCATGCATCACAATGCACCATCTCATGCTGCAAAGAATACCTCTGAGTCATTGGCTGCTATGGGCATAAAAGGAGATAAACTCATGGTGTGGCCGCCATCTTCACCTGACCTCAACCCTATAGAGAACCTTTGGAGCATCATCAAGCAAAAGATCTATGAGGGTGGGAGGCAGTTCACATCAAAACGGCAGCTATGGGAGGCTATTCTGACTTTATGCAAAGAAATACAAGAAAAAACTCTCCAAAAACTCACAAGTTCATGAATTGTGAAGGTGATATCAAAGAAGAGTTCCTATGTTAACAGGTAACTTGCCTGTTAGGATGTTTTGGAGTAAAATAGCTTTTTTGTTCAGTGAATGTGACCGCCTAATGCTGCAAATTCAACAAATCAGCATTTCCAGTTCTTTAACCCCTTAGTGACAGAACCAATTTGGTACTTAATGACCGAGCCAATTTTTGCAATTCTGACCACTGTCACTTTATGAGGTTATAACTCTGGAACGCTTCAACGGATACCGCTGATTCTGAGATTGTTTTTTCGTAACATATTGTACTTCATGTTAGTGGTAACATTTCTTCGATATTACTTGCGATTATTTATGAAAAAAACGGAAATATGGCGAAAATTTTTAAAATTTTGCAATTTTCAAACTTTGTATTTTTATGCCCTTAAATCAGAGAGATATGTCCCGAAAAATAGTTAATAAATAACATTTCCCACATGTCTACTTTACATCAGCACAATTTTGGAAACCATTCTTTTTTTTTTGTTAGGGAGTTATAAGGGTTAAAAGTTGACCAGCAATTTCTCATTTTTACAGCACCATTTTTTTTTAGGGACCACATCACATTTGAAGTCATTTTGAGGGGTCTATATGATAGAAAATAATGAAGTGTGACACCATTCTAAAAACTACACCCCTCAAGGTAACCATAAATTTTGTTATGCAATTTCTCCTGAATACGCCAATACCCCATATGTGGGGGTAAACCACTGTTTGGGCGCACCGCGGAGCTTGGAAGTGAAGGAGTGCCGTTTTACTTTTTCAATGTAGAATTGGCTGGAATTGAGATCGGACGCCATGTCGCGTTTGGAGAGCCCCTGATGTGCCTAAACAGTAGAAATCCCCCACAAGTGACCCCATTTTGGAAACTAGACCCCCCCATGGAACTTATCTAGATGTGTGGTGAGAACTTTGAATGCCCAAGTGCTTCACAGAAGTTTATAATGCAGAGTCGTGAAAATAAAAAATATTTTTTTTTTCCACAAAAAAGATTTTTTAGCCCCCAAGTTTTTATTTTCACAAGGGTATCAGGAGAAATTGGACTGCAATAGTTGTTGTCCAATTTATCCCGAGTACGCTGATGCGCCATATGTGGTGGTAAACCACTGTTTGGGCGCACGGCAGAGCTCGGAAGGGAAGGAGCGCCTTTTTGGAATGCAGACTTTGATAGAATGGTCTGTGGGCATTATATTGCGATTGCAGAGCCCCTGATGCACCTAAACTGTAGTAACCCCCCCCCCCACAAGTGACCCCGTTTTGGAAACTAGACCCCCCAAGGAACTTATATAGATGTGTGGTGAGAACTTTGAATGCCCAAGTGCTTCACAGAAGTTTATAATGCAGAGTCATAAAAAAAATATATATATTTTTCCACAAAAAAGATTTTGTAGCCCCCAAGTTTTTATTTTCACAAGGGTAACAAGAGAAATTGGACCCCAGAAGTTGTTGTCCAATTTATCCCGAGTACGCTGATGCCCCATATGTGGGGGTAACCCACTGTTTGGGCGCACGGCAGAGCTCAGAAGGGAGGGAGCACCATTTGACTTTTTGAGCGCAAAATTGGCTGTCGTGTTTGGAGACCCCCTGATGTACCTAAACAGTGGAAACCCCCCAATTCTAGCTCCAACCCTAACCCCAACACACCCCTAACCCTAATCCCAACCTGATCCATAATCCTAATCACTAACCCTAACCATAATCACAACCCTTACCCCAAAACAACCCTAATGTCAACCCTAACCATAACCCTAATCAAAACCCTAAATCCAACACACCCCTAATCCTAATCTCAACCCTAACCTCAAACCTAACCCTAATCCCAATACACCCCTAATCACAACCCTAACCTTAACCCTAATCCCAACCCTAACCCTAATGCCAACCCTAACCCTAATGCCAACCCTAATCCAAACCCTAACCCTAATCCCAACTCTAACCCTAACTTTAGCCCCAACCCTTACCCTAGCCCTAAGGCTACTTTCACACTTGCGTCGTTTGGCATTCCGTCGCAATCCGTCGTTTTGGACAAGAAACGGATCCTGCAAATGTGCCCGCAGGATGCGTTTTTTGCCCATAGACTTGTATTGCCGACGGATCGTGACGGATGGCCACACGTCGCGTCCGTCGTGCACTGGATCAGTTGTGTTTTAGCGGACCATCGGCACAAAAAAAGTTCAATGAAACGTTTTTTTGTACGTCGCATCCGCCATTTCTGACCGCGCATGCGTGGCCGTAACTCCGCCCCCTCCTCCCCAGGACATAGATTGGGCAGCGGATGCGTTGAAAAACTACAGCCGCTGCCCACGTTGTGCACAATTTTCACAACGTGCGTCGGTATGTCGGGCCGACGCATTGCGACAGCCCCGTACCGACGTAAGTGTGAAAAAAGCCTAACCCTAAATTTAGCCCCAACCCTAACCCTAAATTTAGCCCCAACCCTAGCCCTAAATTTAGCCCCAACCCTAACCCTAAATTTAGCCTCAACCCTAGCCCTAATCCTAACCCTAGCCCTAACCCTAATTTTAGCCCCAACTGCTGTTCTCCTGCCGGCCAGCAGATGGAGACAGATGGCGGGCGCACTGCGCATGCGCCCGCCATTTTCTTTTGCCGCCGGCCAGGAGGATCCAGGGACACAGGTGAGTATGATAGGGTTCCCGAATCCCCCTATTTCTCTGTCCTCTGATGTGCGATCACATCAGAGGACAGAGAATTACTTTACTTTTTTTTTTTTTTTGCGGTCGCCGGTAAACAGTTAATTACCGGCGATCACAAAACGGGTCGGTAAAACCGACCCCGATCATGCTCTTTGGGGTCTCGGCTACCCCCGGCAGCCGAGACCCCAAAGATTCTCGCAGGGCCGGCCGGCGGGCGCACTGCGCATGCGCCCGCCATTTTGAAGATGGCGGCGCCCACCGGGAGCCACGAGGAGCACCGGGGGAGATAGGTGAGTATTGGGGGGCTACCTGGGACCCCTTTTCTCTGTCCTCCGATGTGCGATCACATCGGAGGACAGAGAAATTAAAAAGAGATTGCGTTTTTTTTTTTTTTTGCGATCGCCGGTAAACGGTTAATTACCGGCGATCGCAAATGCGGGCTGGGTAAAAAAAAACCCGAATCATGTTCTCTGGGGTCTCGGCTACCCCCGGCAGCCGAGACCCCGGAGAAAATCCGACTCTGGGGGGCGCTATTTACTTTTTCCACAGCGCCGTTAATTAACGGCGCTGTGGTTTAAGTACCCTTAGCGGCCGTCGTTAAAAGGCGTATCGGCGGTCGCTAAGGGGTTAAAACATATCAAATGTTTAGAAATTCTACTGTGCCTAATAATTTGGAACAGTGCATTTTGAGTTTTTATTCATTTTGGAGATTATACTGTTATCATTGGGAGGTTTCTTCAATAAAATTCAATGTATACTCTAACGGGTGATGACTTTTATTAGACTGACTGTCATTTGCACTGACCATTTAGGAAAATCCAATAAAAATGTCATTTGCATAATAATTTGGAACATGGTGTTGAAAGGTAGGGAAGCTGAATTAGTCACCACAACTCTAGTTCTGATGCTCGACTGTGCCCATGGCCACATCTGTATTAGGGCTCTTTTATTAATATTGTCATTTTTTTCTACAGGTATTGACTTTAAAATCAGGACAATAGAACTAGATGGCAAGAGAATTAAGCTACAGATATGGTAAGTTACGTTGTCCCAGATCTGTGTTATTCTCCCCTCCTCCCAGTAGTAGCACATGGAGGGCCAGTGGCATTATTATTCCATGCCATTCATATTCACGGTGTTCAGTATAAGAACCAACCAATTAATCTGAAACGCATCAGTAATGCAGAGGTGCTTTGAACAAAAAAAAATAAAGTTTGTATTTTCTAAACAGGAGCTGGTGTTTGCAATGTGATTTGTATTACTAAATAAGATATTAACATCTTCCTGACATGCTCCGCACATGTACTGCTCTGCGGGAGCTGCGTTACCGCAAATAGCAGAACATGTATGGCGGAACAATCGCGCGGCCTAACGCTCTGCACCGCGGGGATCGGGTGTGGGTGTCCCTGCAGCAACGCCCACTATCAGTGCTCGCACATTTTGCTGACATTTAACCCCTCTCCTGCTGCTGTCAGTAATGACAGCGACCTAGATGAGCATCGTGCAAGAAATAAGTTCTCTGCGCGCTTTCATCAGAACTACGCAATGCGATCGCATTGTCTTGATGGTCTCCATGGAGACCCCTGGCCGCCAAATGGGGTCCTGCAGGAAAGGTGGCTTTGCGAGTCACTGACATGCCTCCGTCCCTGCCTATCAAATGCTGATGTGATACTCTGAAGTGCAGAAGCATTGCAGAGTATCAGATCAACGATCTGACACTATACGGTGATGTCCCAGTATGGGACAATGCAAATATATATATATATATATATATACTCGAGTATAAGCCAAGAATTTCAGCCCATTTTTTTTAGGCTGAAATTGCCTCTCTCGGCTTATACTCGAGTCATTCCCAGGGGTCGGCAGGGGAGGGGGAGCGGCAGCTGTCTAATAATACTCATCTGCTCCTGGCGCGGTCCCTGCAAGTCCCTGGTTCTCCGGTCACTGACAGCTTCTTCCTGTACTGAGCGGTCGCATGGTACCGCTCATTACAGTTACGAATATGGTCTCCCATAGGGGGTGGAGCCGCATATTCATTACTGTAATGAGCGTTACCATGTGACCGCTCAATACAGGAAGAAGCTGTCAGTGCCCGGAGAACCAGGGACCGCGCCAGGAGCAGGTGAGTATAACGGGGGCAGTGCGCGATATTCACCTGTCCTGAGTTCCACCGTCGGCGCCGCTCCGTCTTCTGCGTCCTCTACAGTGACGCTCAGGTCAGAGGGTGCGATAACGTGATTAGTGTGCGCGCCACCCTCTGCCTGAACAGTCAGTGCAGAGGACGCGGAAGACACAGCGGCGCTCAGCGGTGGAACGGGAAAGGTGAGTATAGCAAGCGTCGGGGGCCTGAGCGACGAGAGGGGAGTATGTCCTTTTTTTTTTTTTTCATCTCAGCAATAGCATATGGTGCAAATATCCGTATGGAACATCGTATGGGGCCATGTGCAGCATTATATGGGGCAAATGTCTGTATGGAGCATCTTATGGGCCCATAATCAGCATTTGTGCAGCATTATATGGAGCATATTTTAATATGGAGCATCTTATGGGGCCCATCATGAACTGTATGGAGCATTATATGGGGCTCCTGACCAATATGGATATTCATAAACACTTAACCTACTGATGTCTCAATTAATTTTACTTTTATTGGTACCTATTTTTATTTTTGACATTTATCGGTAACTGCTGCATTTTCCACCCTAGGCTTATACTCGAGTCATTAAGTTTTCCCAGTTTTTTTTTTTGTGGCAAAATTAGGGGTCTCGGCTTATTTTCGGGTCAGCTTATACTCGAGTATATACTGTATAATTTTTTTTTTTTTTTTTTTTAGAAAATGTAAAAATATTTTAAAGAAACACAAACATGTTTTTCCACTAAATACATTTATGAAAATTAAAAAAAAAAAAAACAATAAACGTGCATATATTTGGTATCGCCACATCCGGAACGTTACAGTGAACACAGTAAAAAAATAAAAAAACGAGGCAAAAAACAATGCTTTATTATCATACCGCCTAACCAAAAGTGCAATAAAACGCGATCAAAAGGACAAATGTGAAAAAAAAAAAAAAGATACCACTGAAAACGTCATCTTGTCCCGCAAAAATAACAAGCCGCCATACAGCTCCATCAGCAGAAAAAAAATTGGGAAATTAGTCCCTTCTGTATGTGATTTAAGGGGTGTAATCTTCAACATTAACAGAAATAAACACTTGAAATAGATCACTCTGTAATGACCCTATATGAGATTCACTTTCTGTATTTAACAGCTGAAATTAACTTTTTGATATTTCAATTGCATACACGCATATAAATAAATATTATAATATAAATCATAATAGATATATATATATATATATATATATATTTTTTTTTTTTTTACAAAGTATTGCTGCATTTAGTATAGGGGATACCTATTTCAAATCCCCCTAAAGGGACTACCGTATATACTCGAATATAAACAGACCCCTAATTATGCCACAAAAAACTGGGAAAACTTATTGACTCAAGTATAAGCCTAGGGTGGGAAATGCAGCAGCTACTGGTAAATTTCAAAAATAAAAATAGATACCAATAAAAGTAAAATTAATTGAATCAGTAGGTTAAGTGTTTTTGAATATACATATTGAATCAGGAGCCCCATATAATGCTCCATACTGTTCATTATGGCCCCATAAGATGCTCCATACAAAATACGCCCCATATAATGCTCCATAAAGTTCATAATGGGCCCCATAAAATGTTACATCTAAAAATATGCCCCATAAAATGCTGCATAAAGGTTAATTATGGCCCCTTAAGATGCTCCATAGAAAAATATGCCCCATATACTGCTGCACAAAGGATAATGATGGCCACATAAGATGCTCCATATTAAAATATGCCCCATATAACCATATAATGCTGCACAAAGGATAAGGATGGCCCCATAAGATGTTCCATACAAAAATATGCCCCATATAATGCTGCACAAAGGTTAATGATGCCCCATTAGATGCTCCATATTAAAATATGCCCCATATAATGCAGCACAAAGGTTAATGATGCTCCATAGAAAAATATGCCCCATATAATGCTGCACAAAGGTTAATGATGCTCCATAGAAAAATATGCCCCATATAATGCTGCACAAAGGTTAATGATGGCTCCATAAGATGCTCCATATTAAAATATGCCCCATATAATGCTGCATAAAGGTTAATGATGTCCCCATAAGATGATCCATATTAAAACATGCCCCATATAATGCTGCACAAAGGTTAATGATGCCCCATAAAATGTTCCATACAAAAATATGCCCCATATAATGCTGCATAAAGGTTAATGATGGCCCCATAAGATGCTCCATATTAAAATATGCCCCATATAATGCTGCATAATGGTTAATGATGGCCCCATAAGATGCTCCATATTAAAATATGCCCCATATAATGCTGCTGCGATAAAAAAAAAAATGACATACTCACCTTGTCGCTGCCCGCTGCTCCTCAGTGTCGCCGACTCTACAGTGACAGTTCAGGCAGAGGGCGCGCACTAATCACGTCATCGCACCCTCTGACACGAGCATCACAGCCGGAGGACCCAGAAGAAACAGCGCGACAGTGGAACGGGGACAGGTAAATATCGCATGGCTCACCCTCCTCTGTCATACTCACCCTCCTGTCACTGTATATCAGTTCCTGCATCTCGGGCGCCAGCATCTATCTTCCTGTCTTCGCTCAGCACAGGAAGGGTCAGTGGCACCGCTCATTACTTTAATGAGCGGTGCCACTGACCGCTCAGCACAGGAAGGAAGACAGGAAGAGTAGTGCTGACGCAAGAGATGCAAGGACTGATATGCAGCGATGACACCAGGAGGGTGAGAGTATGATGTCTTCTGCTCACCCACCGGCAATGACTCGTGTATAAGCCGAGAGGGGCGTTTTCAGCGCAAAAAAATGTGCTGGAAATCTTAGCTTATACACGAGTATATATGGCGGTAATAAATACAGAAAAAAAAATTAAATTGAGTCACCCCTCTTTTCCCCATTTAAAGATTGTTAAAAAAAAAAAAAAAAAAAAACTACATCACTGCTTCGTAAAAGTCCACTGTTTTTAAAACCTAAAAACTCGATTAGCCTGATCGGTAGGCGCTGTGAATAGAAAAGTCAAAATATCAAAACTATGGGGGGGTTCGTCTTGGCAATGCTGCAAGAAAATTCAAAATGTTATATCTATACCAAAATGGTGTCATTAAAAACACCCTCTCGCCACACAAAAAAAGGAAAAATGAAAATGTTACAAGTCTCAGAAAATGGTGACACAAAGCCAAAACCTTTTTTTTTTTATTTACCACTACGTACAGCTTATTCCTCTGAGCCTATTGGGGACACTTGCACAAGCCGAATTTATGGGGTTGGATAACTTTTAACCCAGAGCTATAAGGCTGAGTAGATAAAATATACTGTTTGTCTGACGTTTTTGGCAAGTCTGTATTGCCCTGGTGCTATTTGGTTTGTGATGTTGGCCGTTCTGGATTGGGTCTGGCCACCCTTGTCTAGTAGCCGCTTTTTGAGTTTTGCCTTGCATTGGGAATGACGGCTGTCATAGTAATCTTCTTTGACACAACAGTCAAAATGGAGATCCAGAACTTCATAATGTACTTTGGGAGATCATAGAAGGTAATATGTATTTATAATAGGCAGATTTATTTACTCAAGCACATTTTTTTTTTCTTCACCATTGTGAGGGATAGGGGAGACAACATTTTGGATTTATTAATTTCATCCCTAATGTATTCTCCAGAGATCTCCATATGGCTAGGGAATTAGAGCAGGCGCCGGCTGACTAGATTACGTCTCCCATCAGCGGCGCCTGCTATCACTGTTACGAGTGACAGCAGGCGTAGCCTGATGGGAGTAGTAGTCTCTCATCAGCCAACGCTGATGACCTGCGGTTAGCTTTTTACCCTGGGTCACAGCAGCACTCTGACAGCGGTAACGGTCTACTGACGGTAATATTACCTCTGATCAGAACTGCTGCGTGGGTGTTTCCCATCACCATAAACACCATAGGAAGTCCGTAAAAACACAAACAAAAACTCAGCAAATCCGCAAACCTTTTTATACCTGCGTTTTTGCTGCGGATTTGACTGATTCAATTGAAGTCAATGGGTGAAAAGCGCTAAAAATCCCCAAAAAGAATTGACATGCTGCCGAAAAAAACGCACTGGAAATACTCAAAGGAAAACTACTGATCATGTGCACAACACTTCAGGATTGTTATTGAATTAGCTGGCATAGGGATTCCATAGTGTTGTTTTTGGCCCATTTCCGCTCGAAAAAACCCAACTCATACGCACCGTGTGCACATAGCCTTACAGCCATGTTTCCCCACAATTTACGAAAGATCATTGGTTTGTGAAGAGTGTTTCTCATGGGGCAACCTTGATATACAGGGCCCATTGGCATGTCTACAATTTTTAGAAACAAGACTGGGGCATCCCATAGTCTTTGTAAAACTGATGTATTGTACTAGATGCATGTCCACATTACTCTTGTGTTTTTTGTTTTTGTTTTTTTTTTTGTTCACTTTTAGGGACACAGCTGGACAAGAACGATTCCGAACTATAACCACTGCCTATTACAGAGGAGCAATGGTGAGTCATGAAAATCATTGTAAAACGAATTGTCCCTTTTTTTTTCAGCCAGTTTTACTCATGAAAACATAAATTGATGCATAAACATACTTTTGCACAAATTTCCCCAAAGTCGCCCCATTTGTTTTACCTGCTAAGCGCACATGTGAATGTATGAAGCTTTATTCTTTATATTGAGAGAAAATCCACTTCTTAATATTTCAGCTGACTAAAGTAAGACTGTAAATAGAAGACAGGGAGGGGGTTGCAGCTGCAGTTATTATTCTCTCTCCCCCCCCCCCCACTCATTATGGTCTGTTGCTGGACTGTAGGTGTACTTTTTTTATTTTAATTAAGTATATATATATTAGGAATCAAAGTATTTGGCCCCTAATGAGTTAATTTTAGCTAAGTCTAAGTGTTTATCAGACAGTTTTTACTGGCATACTTCTCCCTGTGTGATGCTTAGTAATTATAAGCAGGCAGCAACACTGAAAGGAAAGAACACACCCTTTGAGTGGCACCATAGCTTGGAACAAGATCCTCAGTGTGTGATTTTAGGCTACGTTCACATTTGCGTTGCGTCGGGCGCAACTGCGGCGACGCATGCGTCATGCGCCCCTATATTTAACATGGGGGGCGCATGGACATGCGTTGTGCTGCGTTTTGCGACGCATGCGTTTTTTTTACCGCAAGCGTAGGGCGCAGGGAACGCAGCAAGTTGCATTTTTTTTTGCGTGCAAAAAAGGACGCATGCGTCTCAAAACGCTGCGTTTTAGCGTGCGTTTTTGTGTGTTTTGTTTTGCGTACCATCGGGCCGAGTTCAGGCAGCGGGGGGCCCTGCCACGGTCTCAGGTGGATTCCTCCCTGAAGGCGCGTTCCGGGGTCGGCGGGCCTCGTGGATATGCGCGGAGGGGAGGCAGTGAAGAGGTTACCGAGCCTGCCTCTTCTCTTTTCAATGGAGTGGTCGGTAATAGGTAGCGGCGGCTACCTGGAGGTTTCCTCCGCCGGTCCATGAGGCGCACAGGGGGTGGTGACGCCGGTCACCGACAAGCGGCAGGACGCAGGGTGCAGCGGCGGCTGCAGAAGCTCCGTCCCTCCTGTGAGCCGGCAAGTAGTGAGCGCGCGCGCGAGGTCCGGCAACTTACTGCGCAGGCGCGGGGGTCACTTCCGGGGTCGGCGCAAGGTACCTCTGGGTAAACCGGAAGTTACCTGGCGCCGCTCTGTCAGCATAAAAACCGGAAAAAAAGGGGCATACCGCTGCTCAGTAATTACTACCATGAGTGGAATAGAGCAGTCGGTGGAAGAAATTTCACAGGCCCCTGTGACAAAGAATCCGAAGGAGCGCCATTCGTCACGGAAACCTACGCAGCGCAGCAGCTCAGGATCCCAGCGCAGCAGAGGCTCTGGTGGATCCAGGAGGGAGACGGTGGTTCAAGTGGAGGAGGCATCCTCAAAGCCACAACCGGTATCTTCCTCACATTAGGAGGGTAAGTGACCTCCGTGAAAGTGTATATTCTAATAGGGGTTTATTGTTTCCTAGGGAAAGAAATGCCAAGGGAAAAGTAAACATAAAGTGTGCCCACTTTGTTCAGCAGATTTGCCAGATTCGTGGGTTAAAAAACTCTGTGCGTCATGTATTAGGAACACCATTAATGAGGAGACGCCGAGTTTCACATCTGAATTAAAAGACTTAATTAAAACCCAGGTGGCAGACGCACTAAAAAGCGTAAAAAACCGTAAAAGAAAACGTAAAGAAAAAACTCCAGATTACAGCTCCAGCGAGGGAGATAGCACGAGTGAGGATTCAGATAGCTCTACAGCTTCAGCATCCTCCTCCGCATCTTCAGAAAGCGGCCGCAACTGTTTCCCAATAGATGAAACGGATGCACTGGTAAAAATGGTTAGGGCGACAATGGGCCCGGCGGACACTCGTTCCAAAAAATCCGTACAAGATCTAATGTTTAGTGGCCTGGAACAAAAGAAGTACAGAGTATTCCCATTAAACGAAAAAATACAAACCCTAATAAAAAAGGAGTGGAAAAGACCAGACAAAAAAGTACTGTTGACACCCAAAAGGAAATACCCATTTGACGACCCAGCCTGCGCATCATGGGGAAAGGCGCCAAAATTAGACGTCGCCATTGCGAAAGCCTCCAAAAAATTCGCTCTGCCTTTTGAGAACATGGGAACCCTCAAGGATCCTATGGATAAAAAGGCCGATGTCTTTCTAAAGGGGTCCTGGGAGGCCGCCAGCGGGGGGCTAAAACCCGGTATAGCTGCTACTTGTACAGCGAGAGCTCTGATGGTCTGGCTAGATCATTTAGAGACTCAATTAAAAAATAAAACCCCGAGAGAGTCTATACTGGACTCAGTGTCAGCAATGAGAGGTGCCGCTGCGTATCTAGCAGATGCCTCAATAGACTCAGTTAGGCTGACGGCAAGATCAGCTTCTTTCTCAAATGCGGCTAGGAGAGCATTATGGCTGAAGTGCTGGCCGGGGGATCTGCAAACTAAAGCCAAGCTGTGTTCCATACCGTGTGAAGGGGAATATTTGTTCGGTCCCACCCTAGACGATGTCCTCGAAAAAGCGGTGGATAAAAAGAAAGCCTTTCCAGGATTCCCAAATCAGTCTTACAGGCGGCCCTTTCGAGGGAGAAGGTTCACACAAAGACGCCCCCCAAAAAACCAAAAGGAGGGGTGGGAAGACAGAAAATTCAAAAAAGGAGGGTTTATGTTTAACAAACCGGAGAATAAAAAACAGCCACAATGAGGGTGCGCCCCAGGTAGGAGGGAGACTGACTCACTTTCTTCAAACCTGGGAAAAAATTTCTGGAAGTGCCTGGACTTTAAACATCATAAAGACGGGCCTAAAACCAGCCTTTCACACAATGCCACACAGTCAGTTTGTGGTTACACCACAAAGAAAGTCGGAGATCGAGCAACTGAGTATCCAGAGGGAAGTTCTCAGTCTTCTGGAAAAGAAAGTCTTACAGGAAGTTCCACAACAGGAAGAGACGAGGGGATTTTATTCCCCACTTTTTCTTCGAACGAAGCCGGACGGGACTTTCAGGGTGATAATAAATTTGAAACAACTAAACAAATACCTGGTGATGGCGAAATTCAAAATGGAAACAATAAAATCATGTGTCAGATCCCTTATCCCGTCTTGTTTCATGACCGTAATAGACCTAAAAGACGCGTATTATCACGTGCCAATACATCCGGAGTTCCGAAAGTACCTCAGAGTGGCAGTGATGATACAAGGGAGATTAAAACATTACCAATACAGAGCTCTTCCGTTTGGTTTAGCCATTGCCCCAAGGGTATTTACAAAATTAATGGCGGAAGTAATGGCCCATATAAGGGAACAAAACATATTGATTGTGCCTTATTTGGACGACCTACTAGTGATGGGCAGTTCCTCTCTTCATTGCAGCCAGCAACTAGACAGAGTGATGGTAGCCCTATCAAATCTAGGATGGTTTCTGAACCTGGAAAAGTCCAGGCTTATCCCGTCTCAAGTGCAGCTGTACTTAGGGATAGTAATAGACTCGACAAAGCAAGCGTGTCGTCTACCAGAAGAGAAAGTATCTAATATGATACATCTAGTGAATCAGTTAAGTGTTTCTCCTCTGATCACTCTAAGGAAAGCCATGTCCATACTGGGATCAATGACATCTTGTATCCCAGCGGTCCAGTGGGCTCAGAGCCACTCGAGAGATCTCCAGTGGGAAATACTAGAAGCAGTATCCCACGCAGGAGGAAATTTAGAGACGCAATTAAAAATATCCTCTCGGACAAAAACTTCCTTAAGCTGGTGGACAAATCCATCCAACCTCAGGAGAGGGGTTCCATGGGTATGGCCGGTCTCGATAATCCTGACCACAGACGCAAGTCCTTGGGGGTGGGGGGCCCACCTAAACAGGCAAATTGCCCAAGGTCCTTGGTCAGGGGAAGAAAAAGACCTTACTTCGAACATGAAAGAGCTTTTAGCAGTTCAGTACGCCATCAATCATTTTTTAACATCCCTCCGTTCCCACCACGTGAGAGTACTGACGGACAACAGGGTGGTAGTAGCATATTTAAATCATCAGGGAGGGACGAGGTCTCAATCCCTAATGAAAGTGACAAATTTCATCATGTCGCAAGCAGAAGCCAACTTGTCCTCCCTGACAGCCTTTCACATAAAAGGGTCAGAAAATCAAACTGCAGATTTTCTAAGCAGGACCCAATTAAAACAGGGGGAATGGGAGTTAAATACAAAAATATTCAAACGCATAGTGGATCTTTGGGGGGTCCCGGATATAGATCTATTTGCAGACAATCAAAATCGGAAAACGGAGGCCTTCTGCTCGATAGATCCTCGGGGGAGTCCAGTGGCTATAGACGCATTGTTAATTCCATGGAAATTCCATCTAGCTTATGTGTTTCCTCCGATAGCTCTAATTCCCTTAGTCTTGAAGAAAATCAGGGAAGACAGAGCCAAAGTGATATTGATAGCTCCGTTCTGGCCGAAAAGAGTATGGTTCCCATGGCTACGCCTAATGTCCATAGCGGATCCATGGGTACTCCCAGATATCCCAGACCTTCTGCATCAAGGGCCAGTGAATCACCCACAAATAAAAAGTTTGCACATGACGGCCTGGCTTTTGAAAGGGAACTGTTAACAAAAAAGGGTTTTTCTTCAAATTTAATTTCTACCCTGCTGGCCAGTAGAAAACCTATAACTACCAGAGCCTATGGCAAAGTCTGGAAAAAGTTCCTCTCCACGTCAGGGGTGATCCTATCAAATCAGATGCCAATTCAGGAAATTTTAGAATTTCTTCAAAAAGGATTAGAGAAAGGCCTAGCAACAAACACTCTGAAAGTTCAGATTGCAGCATTGGGTGCCCTTTACAACCAGGATTTGGCGGGGAATCACTGGGTAAAAAGATTTATTAGAGCATCTACTAGGTCCAGACCAGTTATACATCTCACCGCTCCTCCCTGGGATCTGAACTTAGTCCTTTCAGCACTAACTAAGGCACCGTTCGAACCTTTATCTCAGGCTTCACTGAAAATAATATCTTGGAAAACCTGTTTATTGGTGGCCCTAACCTCAGCTCGCAGGATTAGTGATCTGCAGGCCTTATCAGCTTACCCACCTCTAACCCAAATATTAGATGACAGAGTAATCCTTAAAACTGACCCTTCTTACCTTCCCAAAGTGGCGTCAAAATTCCACAGATCTCAAGAGATAGCGTTACCATCTTTTTGCCCCAATCCAAAAAACAAAAAAGAGGAGGCTCTACACACACTAGACGTAAAGAGATGTCTAACACACTATCTGTCAGCCACAAGGGAGTGTAGGAAAGGGAGGGCTCTGTTTGTCTGCTTTCAGGGACCAAATAAGGGTCACAAGGCATCGAAAGCCACGTTGGCAAGGTGGGTAAGAGATGCCATCAAGATGTCATATACCTCTTCCGGAGAACAAGCTCCGGACACAATTAAGGCCCATTCAACCAGGTCGGTGGCAACCTCTTGGGCTGAACGTGGTGGAGCATCAATAGATCAAATATGTAGAGCAGCCACTTGGTCTTCCCCCTCTACATTCTTCAAGCACTATCAGCTTAATCTATCTTCTCCCTCAGACTTAACTTTTGGTAGGAGAGTTCTTGAGGCAGTAGTCCCACCCTAAAACTTTCATTCTTTGAAATTCTCTCGTTAGTGCCGTCATGGGGTAAGAGAATATCGTAGTTACTTACCGATAACGGTATTTCTCTGATCCCATGACGGCACCTGTATATTCCCTCCCTTCACGTATGGGTGTCCACACTACTAATAATTTAAGTCACGAGGTGTGCAAAAAAAAAAAATATATATATATATATATATATTTGAGCTTATATAAGTTATATAGTTATGATTTGTTGTGTAAAAATAACCAATTAAGTTACAGAAATTCCCTGCAAGGCTCTGTAAACCAACTGAGGTGGAGGAGAGGTCCCGCCTTTTTAACCTGTGGGTTTCCTGTCCCTGAGGGCGGATCCCTCTCTCGCTCTCGTTAGTGCCGTCATGGGATCAGAGAAATACCGTTATCGGTAAGTAACTACGATATTTTTTTTTTTTTTTTTAGTGTTTCTGTCTGCTTATGATTGCTCAGCTTCATGCAGGGAGAAGTATTCTCCCCCAGTGAAAACACCCACTTGGGTGGCATCCTATTATAACGTGTGTTCAGTTCAACATTAAACTTTTGTTAAAGGTCATAAAATATTTATGCAAAACAGGAAAAGGGAGAGCGTGTAGGCAAAATATATCTTGGAATCAAATATTTCATTTTCACACTGAACGTAGGTATTCTCAACCACTGAGCAAAACCGTTTGTTTTTCCCCAAAAGTGTACTAAGAAATGGGCTCAGACAACAGTGAGGCTGATTGTGATTGGTATGGATAAAAAAAAATGGCTGCAGCAGTACCTCTAACATACATATGTAATATGGACTATATTGGTTTTTTGTTTTTTCAATTTAAAGGCGTCATATCTATGCTGGTTGTGCTATTTTATACATCATATCAATGGCAAATTGCTTAGCAGAATGATGGGCAAATACTGTCAGTGTGACCTTCTCGTGCAGAGAGATTTGACATATCTACAGGAGCCACCAATCCAGAACATTGTTTTTACTTTCTGTGTCTTCCATTTTCTTCACTGTACAGTGATCTCATTTTGTGGTGATCAGAAATTATCCCATTGTCAAACATGCTGATTAGACTTTTTTGGTATCCCGTAAAGTAATGCCATAAATGAATGTATTAACTGAAACCCTGTAAATTGACTTCATCAGCTGAGCTGTATGTCTCTGTAGATAGTACAGCCTGCCTATATATATGAGTAATGTGGCCTGTTCCTACAGGTAATACCTGCCTGATGGCCTAAGAGGATCCAGCCAGAGGTGCTGAGCTCCCAAAGAATTGACTGTTCTGACACCCAGTATCAAGCTGCAGTTGTTTCAGCAGGACTAAACTATGTTTTTTAGGCTCATTTCGCATTGCAGTTTTGCTGGCCTCATCGGGACTTGCGTCCTAACCCCTCACAATACGGGACTCGGACGGATGTGCCGTCGGGGCCATAGACTCTAATGATGCAGACAGAGCGAATGTTTTCTTTTTCGTGCATAATATTTGGGCGTATATGCATACTGGAAGCGGACGTAGTCTACTACATCTGAGTGTCCGCCTCCAGTAGGTGTATACACACAAAAATTATGCACGAAAGAGCACACGTTCAGTCTGTGTGCGTGTGCGCCCAAATCCCATTTTCGGGAGGTTCGGTAGCACGTCCTGACGGGACCACTGAACGTGGGACAGAACGCGATGCGAATGCACCCTTGTCAGCTGGCAGAGGTCACACACATACTGTTCAGAAGATCTTTTTTCTAGAAGTTTTTTCAAATCCAAAGGATGATAAGATAGCCATGTTAGACCAAGGCAAAACGACCTGTAATCTTTCTTATGGAGATATTATATTCTCCCTTGTGCAGCGTTTGATCTTTCTTTTACCAGGATGATCTGAGAGCGGCCTACGAAAAATTCTGCAAGTTTCTCGCCATATACAATACTCACAGAACTGAAATGTCACATATATTATATTCAGTATAACAGTTTTGTTATTTTTCCTTTTACTTAAGGGTATTATGTTGGTGTATGATATCACCAATGAAAAGTCTTTTGACAACATAAAGAACTGGATACGAAATATTGAAGAGGTATGAATTTCATTACTTGGTGACAGGAGAGAGTGAATCAAAAAATATGATCTTTTCACTAATGTTATTGGAAACTAAGTTATTAGCTGATGCAGAGTTCAACAATTTGTTAAAAGGATACTAAAACGATACATCCCTTGGGATGGTACTGAATACAATGTAATGGTTGATGTGTTATCTTCCAGCATGCATCGGCTGACGTTGAAAAAATGATTCTTGGCAACAAATGTGACGTCAACGATAAACGACAGGTTTCTAAGGAGAAGGGGGAGAAGGTAGGAGAGTACTAGCAACATCTCTTGGATGGAAAAGCAAAATGTTTTCATTCTACAACCCCAATTCCATGAAGGTTGGGACACTGTAAAATGTGACGAAAACAACAATGCAATGATTTCTAAACCTCTTATAGCCATATTTTATTCACCACAGAACATAAAGAAAAATAATCAGAAGTTGAAATCTAGATAGTTTTCCATTTCATTGGAAAACATTTAACTAAGTTAGAAATTGACGGCAGCAACACATTTAAAAAGAATATTGGGACACTGTTGCGTCTGCCCATTGTGTAGCATCACCTCTACTTTTACAACGGTCTGTAAGTATTTGGGAAGTGAGGAGAATGACTGGAGTTTTGGGAGAGGCATGTGGTCCCATTTTTAAATGATGTAGGATTCTAGCGGCTCAACAGTCCTGGGTCTTTGGATTTTTCCTTTTCATAATGCTCCAAATGTTTTCTATTGGTGAATGGTCTATACTACAGGTAGCAAATTCATCACTTAGTTGATCAACATTTTTATAAATGATGTAGATAAGGGAACTGAAGGTAAATGATCAAATTTGCAGACGATGCAAAGCTAGGAGGGATAGCTATAACACTACAGAAGACAGAAGGGATTCAGAAGGATCTAGATAAGCTTGAACAATGGGTAGCAACTAATAGAATTGTATGTATAAGGGAGAAATGCAAGATTCTACATCTGGGCAAGAAAAGGGAAAATTACATCTATAGAATGGGAGGAATAGACCGAAGCAACAGAATGTGTGAAAAAGACTTGGGTATACTAATAGATCACAGACTGCACATGAGTCAGCAGTGTGATGCAGCAGCAAAAAAGGCAAACACACTTCTAGGATGTATTAAGGAAAGCATAGCGTCTTGATCACGTGAAGTAATTATCTCCCGCCTAGTCCTCCATGGTCAAACCTTATCTGAAATGCTGTGTCCAGTTTTGGGCACCAGTTGAAAAACTGGAGCAAGCTCAGAGAAGAGCTACCAGGATGTTGAGTAGAATGCAAAGTATGTCCTATGAGGAACGGGTAAAGAATCTGGAAATGTCTAGCTTACAAATCAGAAGGCTAAGAGAAGACTTAATAGCTGTCTACAAATATCTGAAAGGATGTCACAGGGTAGAGGTATGATCCTTATTCTCACTTGTACATGGAAACACAAGAAGCAATGAAATGAAACTGAAAGGGAGAAACTACAGATTAGATATTAGAAAAAATGTAAAGCATTTTGACAGTGAGGGTGATCAATGAGTGAACAGGCTGCCATGAGAGGTAGTGAGTTCTCCATCAATGGAAGTCTCCAAACAGAGGCTGGACAGACATCTGTCTGAGATAGTTTAGTGAATCCTGCATTAGGCAGGAGGTTGGACACAATAACCCTGGAGGTCCCTTCCAACTCTAACATTCTATGATTCTAAACCAGTTTTCGATTATTTTAGTAGTGAGGGGAACAAAATGGAAATGTGTATAAAAAAATCTTTAGCTGATGCCCCTAACATATTCATATTTTTTTTCTGTCGATTTTGTCTATGAAGCTTTTTTTTTTTCTCTTTTGCGGGGCAAGACTTCTTTTTATTAACATTTGATTGCTAGTGCCCAAAAAATGCAACCTTTGTGTGTGTTGTGTTGTTTTTTTTTTTTTTTTAATATATTTTTTACTGTGTTTCTGATCTGGTTAATTTATTTTTATATTTTGATTGTGCTTTTCTGGACACTGCAATATTAAACGTGTGTTGTTTTTTTTTTTTTTTTTAAATTACTGTGCTTGTTAGTCCTTGTAAAGAACCTGAACCTGCTATCATACGATCGATTGTATTATATACAACAACAATGCTGCATATAGCAAAAATCCTGGTCTCCTTTGAATCTCAACTACAGCCTGAGTTTCAAGGAAGCTCTGTGATGAGGCACCGAGGTCTTCAACATATCCCTAGCTGCCACAGCAGTGCATTGGCAACCTGTGACTGTGTCACGGGGGTGCTGATGGGTGTGTGTACAATGATGCACCCCCATACCGGCGCGCTGTTAATGTCGCTGTCAGAGATTGACGGCATCATTTAACAGTTTAATGGTGACGGCCGGTGTCCTGCTTCACCCACTGCTGCTAGAGGCAGGTCCTGACTGTGCGTCACAGCCATTATCCGCTGGGTATGGAGCTGGCTTTTTATCCAAGGGATTGGGCTCTCTTAATGTTGCCTAAGCACATTGACGCGAGTCAAGCATGAGCATGAAATCTAAACATCCTCCAAGAGAAATATCTCCCAACGATCCAGGAACAGTTTGGTGATGAACAATGCTTTGCCCAGCATGACGAGACGGTTACAAGGAAAAGGTGATAACTGAGTGACTCAGTGACCAAAACGTCAACATTTTGGGTCCATGACCAGGAACCTGTGGAGAAACAGACACAGAAATTCTGATCAACTCCAAGCACCAATTAGACAAGAATGGTTGCCATAAAAAAGGATTTGGCCCAGAACCGAATATTCAGCATGTCAGGGCGAATTGCACAAGTCTTGAAAAATTAGGGACAGCACTGTAAATGAGTCTTTCCTTAACCCTTATGCATTTGTGACTAAAAGTATAAAACTTATGAAATGCTGATTTAATTGTACTTGAGTAACTATAGAAACAGCTGACTAAGGACTCGCTCCCAATTGCGATGTAATCGGACGACTACGATCCGATAAACCTATGGGGCAGTGCACATCTGCCATTATTTTCTCATACCGATTCGACATGCGCAAACACTCATAACATGCTACAATTGCATCTGCGAATCGGATCGCATGCACCCATATAAATCTATGAAACATCGCACCGCACTGGGATATGACCCGAGCGCAGTGCGATTTCCCTCAGCTGCCAGAGGATCAGGGCACGGACACTCGCAGAAAAGCTGTAGCCGATGTCATTAGCATATCGCATCCAATGTGATACACTAATGTGCCTCTGGCCTAAAAGATCTAACAACACAGATGCAGCAAACTGCAAAACTATTTGTGTCAGTCTCACAGCTTACGGCCGCGACTGTATATTCTGTTGCCAATATAATACGATTATACAGTGGCATGTGAAAGTTTGGGCACCCCTGATCAAAATTGCTGTTATTGTGAACCGTTAAGCAAGCTGAAGATTAAATGATCTCTAAAAGGGCTAAAGTTTAACCCCTGAAACTGGCATTTTAGTGACCATGCAACCGTAAATTATGTTGGCTGTCATCGCTACAGAAATACACAACATGTGGATGCTAAATGTGGTTTAGGCACCCTGGGGCTCAGAAGGGAGGGGGGCATTTGGATTTTGGAGCACTGAATTTCTTTTGGGGGGTGTGGAGCCATAGTAAGATAGATAGATAGATAGATAGAGTACAGACCAAAAGTTTGGACACGCCTTCTCATTTAAAGATTTTTCTGTATTTTCATGACTATGAAAATTGTACATTCACACTGAAGGCATGAAAACTATGAATTAACACAAGTGGAATTCTATACTTAACAAAAATGTGCGAAACAACTGAAATTATGTCTTATATTCTAGGTTCTTCAAAGTAGCCACCTTTTGTTTTGATTACTGCTTTGCACACTCTTGGCATTCTCTTGATTCCACAGTGTTTTTGGACGCGCGGAATTGCATCAAATCTGCAGTTTAGTGCACAAGCAATGTTAGTCAATGGGAGATTGAGATTTGTTGTGCACATTCTGTGGAAAAAAACATGCGGATTTGCAGTGGTTTATTTTCTGCAGCATGTCAATTCTTTTTGCGGATCTGCAGAATCTGCAGAAAATTGCGCGGGAGCTCATGCCCTTTTTTTCAATTAAACAGAAATTGTGTTTAAGACCGGGGTCACACTTGCAATAAACTCGTACGAGTCTCGCACCTCAATACTTGACACTGCCGTCAGCACTCAGGACCGGAGTGTACGGCTGCAGTCCGAGTGCTGGCAGCAGTGCTGGGTATTGAGGTGCGAGTTTCTCGCAAGTGTGACCCCGGCCTAACGCTGATTTTGTGTGTGTCTTTATTTAATTCTTTATGTACCATTTTATGTTTATTACTAAACATCAGGCTTGGTATTATCTATCTATCCATCTACCTATAGATATATCTATCCATCTATAGATAGATCTATCTATCTAGCTGTGTGTGTAAACATTATTTGTCAATGAAGTATGTAAATGAAGAGGTTGGACAAGAAATGACATCAATTTTCAATTTTTTTTTTTGTTAAATAGATCTTTATTTAGCCTACAAAAACACATACAAATCCGCATTAAAAAGGCATCAAATCCGCGTGGATTTTTACCTTCGTTTTCTGCCAAGAGATGCAGAATCTGCACAGAAAATTCCACAGGAAAATCTGCAACGTTTGCACATAGCCTAATGCAGCAGCAGAGTTACTCTGGGCTCCGCCTGGCCTCTAAGTGTTATCCTTCTTTTCAGAAGTGCACAAAACTGTGGCCGACCGCACCCAATCATAGGCGGCCAGACTGCGTCCACAGTGTCCCCATCTGCCTCATTATAGTGAAAATTCCATCGGGGGTTCCATCTGAATCACGTATTTCGCACAGAGCACAGGATAAATGTGAGCCGAGCCTTACTGCGATCTGTGGGATGCAGCATGAACAAAGCAACAGCGATTAGGTGACTTTATTCTTCGAGTCGGTACGATTACAGCGATACCAGATTTATATTGAGTTTTTATGTTTGGCAGCTGTCACACAATAAGGGTATGTGCACACGTCCGGATTTTTAGCGTTTTTTTTTGTGGAATTTCACTATAAAAACGCTATAAATCCGGTAAAAAAACGCTAACATTATGCATCCTATCTTTTAGAATGCATTCCGCATTTTTTGTGCATGCATATGTTAGCGTTTTTTTCCGCAAAAAAAACACATTCCGCAAAAAGAACAGACATGCTCATTCTTTTTGCGGATTCCATATCAAAAAGGACATTCCGGGGGAAAAAAAAAACGCAAATAATCCGCACAAAATCCACGCAAAAAAACGCGCGAAATCCGCGCGAAAAAAGACGCGGATTTCTGGCAGAATTCTCAGGATTTTGTCAGGAAAAAAACCTGACGTGTGCACATACCCTTAAAGACGCTTTTTATTGCAAAAAAAATAGTTTTTGCACCACCATATTTAGACAGCTGTAATTTTTCCGAATCTCTCCCAACAGTCTTGTGATGGCTTGTTATTTGTGGGACAAGGTGACATTTTTATCGGTACCATTTTCGGGCACATGACATTTTTTGATCGTTTTCTATTCCAAATTTTGTGTGTATATATGTATATGTATACAGGTCCTTCTCAAAAAATTAGCATATAGTGTTAAATTTCATTATTTACCATAATGTAATGATTACAATTAAACTTTCATATATTATAGATTCATTATCCACCAACTGAAATTTGTCAGGTCTTTTATTGTTTTAATACTGATGATTTTGGCATACAACTCCTGATAACCCAAAAAACCTGTCTCAATAAATTAGCATATTTCACCCATCCAATCAAATAAGTGTTTTTTAATAACAAACAAAAAAACCATCAAATAATAATGTTCAGTTATGCACTCAATACTTGGTCGGGAATCCTTTGGCAGAAATGACTGCTTCAATGCGGCGTGGCATGGAGGCAATCAGCCTGTGACACTGCTGAGATGTTATGGAGGCCCAGGATGCTTCAATAGCGGCCTTAAGCTCATCCAGAGTGTTGGGTCTTGCGTCTCTCAACTTTCTCTTCACAATATCCCACAGATTCTCTATGGGGTTCAGGTCAGGAGAGTTGGCAGGCCAATTGAGCACAGTAATACCATGGTCAGTAAACCATTTACCAGTGGTTTTGGCACTGTGAGCAGGTGCCAGGTCGTGCTGAAAAATGAAATCTTCATCTCCATAAAGCATTTCAGCCGATGGAAGCATGAAGTGCTCCAAAATCTCCTGATAGCTAGCTGCATTGACCCTGCCCTTGATGAAACACAGTGGACCAACACCAGCAGCTGACATGGCACCCCACACCATCACTGACTGTGGGTACTTGACACTGGACTTCAGGCATTTTGGCATTTCCTTCTCCCCAGTCTTCCTCCAGACTCTGGCACCTTGATTTCCGAATGACATGCAAAATTTGCTTTCATCAGAAAAAAGTGCTTGGGACCACTTAGCAACAGTCCAGTGCTGCTTCTCTGTAGCCCAGGTCAGGCGCCTCTGCCGCTGTTTATGGTTCAAAAGTGGCTTTACCTGGGGAATGCGGCACCTGTAGCCCATTTCCTGCACACGCCTGTGCACGGTGGCTCTGGATGTTTCCACACCAGACTCAGTCCACTGCTTCCTCAGGTTCCCCAAGGTCTGGAATCGGTCCTTCTCCACAATCTTCCTCAGGGTCCGGTCTCCTCTTCTCGTTGTACAGCGTTTTCTGCCACATTGTTTCCTTCCAACAGACTTACCATTGAGGTGCCTTGATACAGCACTCTGGGAACAGCCTATTTGTTGAGAAATTTCTTTCTGGGTCTTACCCTCTTGCTTGAGGGTGTCAATGATGGCCTTCTTGACATCTGTCAGGTCGCTAGTCTTACCCATGATGGGGGTTTTGAGTAATGAACCAGGCAGGGAGTTTATAAAAGCCTCAGGTATCTTTTGCATGTGTTTAGAGTTAATTAGTTGATTCAGAAGATTAGGGTAATAGGTCGTTTAGAGAACCTTTTTTTGATATGCTAATTTATTGAGACAGGTTTTTTGGGTTATCAGGAGTTGTATGCCAAAATCATCAGTATTAAAACAATAAAAGACCTGACAAATTTCAGTTGGTGGATAATGAATCTATAATATATGAAAGTTTAATTGTAATCATTACATTATGGTAAATAATGAAATTTAACACTATATGCTAATTTTTTGAGAAGGACCTGTATATATGTGTGTATATATATATAGATAGATACATTATATATATATATATATATATCTATGTGTATATATGTATGTGTGTGTATATATGTATGTGTGTTGTCACTGACCTGTCGAAGCGCCAGCCAGGCGCGAAACGGCCGTCGTCCAGCCTCGCTACCTTTCTTTGTTCGGCACCCCCGGTCGTGAAGATCATTTTTACCTTGTGTGAATAAAGTTACCTGCACCGGACCTTCAGCGAGTGCGCTCCATTACTTCTTTTGTTCTTTGGCACCTACACGTGGATTGTTTCCAGCGGAGCTTCGCACCCAGGACCGGACATAGTGGCCCGTCACATACAGGTGAGCGGTTTCCACCATATGCCTTGGTTGTAGTGCTGTCCGGCTGTCTCTCTTGTCTTTTGCATATATATATATATATATATATATATATATATATATACATACAGTTAGGTCCATATATATTTGGACACAGACAACATTTTTCTAATTTTGGTTATAGACATTACCAAAATGAATTTTAAACAAAACAATTCAGATGCAGTTGAAGTTCAGACTTTCAGCTTTCATTTGAGGGTATCCACATTAAAATTGGATGAAGGGTTTAGGAGTTTCAGCTCCTTAACATGTGCCACCCTGTTTTTAAAGGGACCAAAAGTAATTGGACAGATTCAATAATTTTAAATAAAATGTTCATTTTTAGTACTTGGTTGAAAACACTTTGTTGGCACTGACTGCCTGAAGTCTTGAACTCATGGACATCACTAGACGCTGTGTTTCCTCCTTTTTGATGCTCTGCTAGGCCTTCACTACGGTGGTTTTCAGTTGCTGTTTGTTTGTGGGCCTTTCTGTCTGAAGTTTAGTCTTTAACAAGTGAAATGCTGCTCAATTGGGTTGAGATCAGGTGACTGACTTGGCCATTCAAGAATATTCCACTTCTTTGCTTTAATAAACTCCTGGGTTGCTTTGGCTTTATGTTTTGGGTCATTGAGCATCTGTAGTATGAAACGACGACCAATCAGTTTGGCTGCATTTGGCTGGATCTGAGCACACAGTATGGCTCTGAATACCTCAGAATTCATTTGGCTGCTTCTGTCCTGTGTCACATCATCAATAAACAACTAGTGACCCAGTGCCACTGGCATCCATGCATGCCCAAGCCATCACACTGCCTCCGCCATGTTTTACAGATGATGTGGTATGCTTTGGATCATGAGCTGTACCATGCCTTCGCCATACTTTTCTCTTTCCATCATTCTGGTAGAGGTTGATCTTTGTTTCATCTGTCCAAAGAATGTTCTTCCAGAACTGTGCTGGCTTTTTTAGATGTTTTTTAGCAAAGTCCAGTCTAGCCTTTTTATTCTTGATGCTTATGAGTGGCTTGCACCATGCAGTGAACCCTCTGTAGTTACTTTCATGCAGTCTTCTCTTTATGGTAGATTTGGATATTGATACGCCGACCTCCTGGAGAGTGTTGTTCACTTGGTTGGCTGTTGTGAAGGGGTTTCTCTTCACCATGGAGATTATTCTGCGATCATCCACCACTGTTGTCTTCCGTGGGCGCCCAGGTCTTTTTGCATTGATGAGTTCACCAGTGCTTTCTTTCTTTCTCAGGATGTACCAAACTGTAGATTTTGCCACTCCTAATATTGTAGCAATTTCTCGGATGGGTTTTTTCTGTTTTCGCAGCTTAAGGATGGCTTGTTTCACCTGCATGGAGAGCTCCTTTGACTGCATGTTTACTTCACAGCAAAACCTTCCAAATGCAAGCACCATACCTCAAATCAACTCCAGGCCTTTTATCTGCTTAATTGAGAATGACATAACGAAGGGATTTCCAACACCTGTCCATGAAATAGCCTTGGAGTCAATTGTCCAATTACTTTTGGTCCCTTTAAAAACAGGGTGGCACATGTTAAGGAGCTGAAACTCCTAACCCCTTCATCCAATTTTAATGTGGATAACCTCAAATGAAAGCTGAAAGTCTGAACTTCAACTGCATCTGAATTGTTTTGTTTTAAATTCATTGTGGTAATGTCTGTAACCAAAATTAGAAAAATGTTTTCTCTGTCCAAATATATATGGACCTAACTGTATGTATGTATGTATGTATGTATAGATACACACACACACACACACACACACACACATATATATATATATATGGCTCAGTGAGCCGAAACGTCGCGCAGTGATGTGGGTCGATTAAGACTTTACCTTTTTTCACCTGAAATTTTTGGAGTGCTGCCTTCTTTCTACTATTTGGTATACATGTTGGATTAATGTTTGGACCATTTTATCCAGGGGGCTAGGCACCCACCATTGGAGAGCATTGTGCTGTTCCATTTCTCTCTCTCTCTCTCTCTCTCTCTCTCTATATATATATATATATATATATATATATATATATATACATACATACATACACACACACACACACACACACACACACACACACACACACACACACACACACACACACACACACACACACACACACACACACACACACATATATATATATATACATACATACATACATACAAACAAATACTATGGTGTTCAAAAGTCCTGCATAGGCGTGAAGAAAACTGTTTCATACTTCTGCATCTCTACAGTGAAACTGGTGGAACATATGTTTTTGTAATCCCTCATTGTATGCCATACTCATTTTTGAATGTCCCAAGTGTGTAAATTGTTTTGGTATTCTCATTTTTGATCTTTTTTTTTTTTTTTTTTTTTTTTTTACAGCATAACCATACCTACACCAGTACAGTGTGTAGAATGGTGAACAGGTTTCTAAGTTCACTAACTTCCAATGCAAGTTCACACAGACTTAAATTTTACTTTTTAAGATTTATTATTTTTTATTTAATTCAGAGTGTTGAGCAGAAGGCAGCATTTTCTTATTAATAATGTCTATGTATTTTTTTGCATTAACCATACCCTCCACAATATGAAGTCTTCAATCACCGTTGGCTGCCATACAGCCCCAGACCATTACTTTCATCGGATGTTTCACAGAGGAGCTCAAACACTCTGGCTTGTATCTTCATGTGGGAACCTTCTCACATATGACTTGCCATCATTTCCTAAAATGCAAAAAGTGCTTTCATCACTAAATAGCACTTTTTCCCACTCCTCTTTCCTCCATTTTAAATATTTCAATGCCCACAGTTTTCGCCTTTGTCTTTGTATGGCTGTCATCAATGGCTTCTTTCGGGCCTTGCACCCTCTCAATCCTGCTTCCAAACATCTCTTCCTAACAGTTGATGTTGCTCCCTCAATATTGCACTTTTCTTGCCATTCTCGCAGAAGCTGAGGAGAGGTGAGCTTTCGATTGGCAAGGGATGTTCTTATCAGTACTCTATCCTCCCTTTTAGTTGACTTTCTGGGAGCGACCAGATCTGGGCCGGTCCTGGGTAATTCCAAGCTGCTTATGATTCTGCAAAATTCTTACGACTGTACTCTGATTACAGCCGACCTTCCTTGCGATCTGGGGGCCAGTATAACCCTCTTCATGTAGCACCACAACTCGCACACGATCCTCTGCTGACAAAAATCTGAAGGCTCCCATCATAAAACTCTACAGTATGATTCACTAGATAGACCAACAGATAAAACAATGTAATGCAATGTGATTGGCTGCCATATCCAGGTTATGATTGGTCACAAGAACCTCATCTGTGATTGGCTAATTTTGGATCTGAAGCTGTACAATATCTAGTTCTGCTTTCAATTCCCAAATTGTTGCAATAATTTCAAGCAAAACTGCATCAAAAGCTAAAAATATTACAGGGAGAGAATGCAAAATTGTATTCTGAACAAAACCATATACGATATGTGACCGGAAGCTTTCAATCAGGCTTCCGGTCACACCACTCCACTGAAACTGCCCTAACTAAGGTCACCAATGACCTATTAACTGCCAAGAGCAAGCGACACTACTCTATCCTCCTCCTCCTGGACCTGTCCTCTGCCTTTGACACAGTGGACCATTCCCTGCTGCTGCAGATCCTCTCATCCCTTGGAATCACAGACTTGGCCCTATCCTGGATCTCGTCATACCTAACTGACCGTACATTCAGCGTCTCCCACTCACACACCACCTCCTCACCTCGCCCCCTATCTGTCGGAGTCCCGCAAGGTTCAGTTCTAGGACCCCTGCTCTTCTCCATTTACACCTTTGGCCTGGGACAGCTCATAGAATCTCACGGCTTTCAATATCATCTCTATGCTGACGACACACAGATCTACATCTCTGGACCAGATATTACCACCCTACTAACCAGAATCCCTCAATGTCTGTCTGCTATTTCATCCTTCTTCTCCACTAGATTTCTAAAACTTAACATGGACAAAACAGAATTCATCATCTTTCCCCCATCTCACACGACCTCCCCAACGAACCTATCCATTACAGTAAACGGCTGCCCACTCTCCCCAGTCCCACAAGCCCGCTGTCTTGGGGTAATCCTTGATACTGATCTCTCTTTTAAACCACATATCCAAGCCCTTTCCACTTCCTGCCGCCTCCAACTCAAAAATATTTCACGGATCCGCACATTCCTAAACCAAAAATCCGCAAAGACCCTAGTCCATGCCCTCATCATCTCCCGCCTTGACTACTGCAACCTCCTGCTCTGTGGCCTCCCCTCTAACACTCTTGCACCCCTCCAATCTATTCTAAACTCTGCTGCCCGAATAATCCACCTGTCCCCCCGCTATTCCCCGGCCTCTCCCCTCTGTCAATCCCTGCACTGGCTCCCCATCACCCAGAGACTCCAGTACAAAAGCCTAACCATGACATACAAAGCCATCCACAACCTGTCTCCTCCATACATCTGCGACCTCGTCTCCGGGTACTCTCCTGCACGCAACCTCCGATCCTCACAAGATCTCCTTCTCTACTCCCCTATTATCTCCTTTTCCCACAATCGCATTCAAGATTTCTCTCATGAATCCCCCCTACTCTGGAATTCTCTACCACAACATATCAGACTCTCGCCTACCATCGAAACCTTCAAAAAGAACCTGAAGACCCACCTCTTCCGACAAGCCTACAACCTGCAGTAACCACCGATCGACCAAACCGCTGCACGGCCAGCTCTACCCTACCTACTGTATCCTCACCCATCCCTTGTAGATTGTGAGCCCTCGCGGGCAGGGTCCTCTCTCCTCCTGTACCAGTTGTGACTTGTATTGTTCAAGATTATTGTACTTGTTTTATTATGTATACCCCTCCTTACATGTAAAGCGCCATGGAATAAATGGCGCTATAATAATTAATAATAATAAGTCATATTAATATTGAAGAAATTCGACAGAAAACGTTTAAAACGTGAAAAATCAATCAATTTATCCTATGCAGGACTTTTGAACACCACTGTGTGTATATATGTGTGTGTGTATGTATGTGTGTGTATATGTGTGTATGTATATATATGTATGTATATATATATATATATATATATATATATATATATATATATATATATATATATATATATATATATATATATATATATATATATATATATATATACACACACATGTATAATAATGTCATAGGGATGAATAGGGTCACTTCAGTCTGTCTGTCTGTCCTTCTGTCACGGTTATTCATTTGCTGATTGGTCTCGCCAGCTGCCTGTCATGGCTGCCGCGACCAATCAGCGACGGGCACAGTCCGGAAGAAAATGGCCGCTCCTTACTCCCCGCAGTCAGTGCCTGTCGCCCGCATACTCCCCTCCGGTAACCGCTCACACAGGGTTAATGCCAGCGGTAACGGACCGCGTTATGCTGCGGGTAACACACTCAGTTACCGGCGCTATTAACCCTGTGTGTCCCCAACTTTTTACTATTGACGCTGCCTGTGCCGCATCAATAGAAAAAATGTAATGTTCAAAAAAATACTGCTATACTCGCCTTCCGTAGTCACTCGCGCCGGCCGCCATCTTCCGTTGCAGGTTCCTGTGGCAAAGATGGTATGGGAGAAGGACCTGCCATAATATCACGGTCATGTGACCGTGACGTCATCACAGGTCCTGCGCTCATACCAACCCTGGGACCAGAAGCTGCCGTGGACTACAAGGGGCCCTCGGAAAGGTGAGTATATTTTTATTTTTTAACCTGTGACAAACCTGGCTGGGCAATATACTACGTCGCTGCGCAATATACTACGTGGCTGGGCAATATACTACGTGACTGGGCAATATACTACGTGGACATGCATATTCTAGAATACCCGATGCGTTAGAATCGTGCCACCACCTAGGGACAAGATGACGTTTCCAGCTATACTATTTTTATTTTATTGGGGTGTGTGTATATATATATATATATATATATATATATATATATATATATATATAAGTCTTTGTGATCGCATTTTATTCCACTTCTTGTTCATCGGTATGATAATAAAGCATCGTGTTTTGCTCTTTTTTTTCTCCTCACTGAAGGAGTTTGCTAATGGGACAACTTTATAGGATGTGGTGATACCAAATGTGTACTTTGATTGTCAGGTTTTTGTTTTTTTTTTCATAAAAATATTTGGTAATATATCACTATATATAGTAATAATATAGACTAGGTAAAAAAATTATATATAAAAATGTATATACCGTATTTTCCGGCGTATAAGACGACTGGGCGTATAAGACGACCCCCCAACTTTTCCAGTTAAAATATAAAATCTTAAAAATCGGGGATCTTCTTATACGCCGTATGTCATCTTATACGGCCGGTGACTAATGTGCCTTTTTTTTTGGGGGGGGGAGTGGTCCCGATGACGGAGTGGGCGTCTCACAGGGAAGTGTGAGTATGCCCCATTACCTCATATTGTAGCTGCAGCGTCAGCGTGGGGTGCTGGGGAGCGGCGGCTGCTCCTTTGTGCCGCGTGGGTGCTGTGGGGCGGCGGTTCCTTTTGGTACAGCGTCGTGGCTCTGTGCTGTGGGGCGGCAGCGGCGGCGTATCTTCAGGGAGAGTCAGTCGGGGCTCCTCCGGCATCTCCCGAAATCCCGGAGGCGCCGGCAGCTCCATTGCTGCGATGCGGTGGCCTCCGGGAAAATGGCCGCTGGGGGCGGCGCAGGCTCAGATTCAGATCTCGTCCCGAGATCTCGGGAGACGAGATCTGAATCTGAGCCTGCGCCGCCCCCAGCGGCCATTTTCCCGGAGGCCACCGCATCGCAGCAATGGAGCTGCCGGCGCCTCCGGGATTTCGGGAGATGCCGGAGGAGCCCCGACTGACTCTCCCTGAAGATACGCCGCCGCTGCCGCCCCACAGCACAGAGCCACAACGCTGTACCAAAAGGAACCGCCGCCCCACAGCACCCACGCGGCACAAAGGAGCAGCCGCCGCCGCCGCTCCCCAGCACCCCACGCTGACGCTGCAGCTATAATATGAGGTAATGGGGCATACTCACACTTCCCTGTGAGACGCCCCCTCCGTCATCGGGACCACTCCCCCCCCACCCACCATAGATACCCGGCGTATAAGACGACCCCCGACTTTTAAGAAGATTTTCAGGGGTTAAAAAGTCGTCTTATACGCCGGAAAATACGGTATGTGTTTTTTGTTAATTATTCTAATTTACTGAGATAATGACTTTTGGGTTTTCATTGGCCTTTTTGTTTGTTTTTTTTAGTCCCACTATATAAGGTATATTTATTTTGTGACCTATATATTACCCATCAATAAATACTTTTATGAAAAAAATAAAAAACAAAGACAATATAATTTTATGTTTGCTCATAAGTACCGTAGATTAGATTGTGATGTAAAGGATTCCATTAAAAAAAAAAAAACTAGAGAAAAAGAAATTGTCTTGGTCCTTAACCCCTTCATGACCCCAGATTTTTTTCATTTTTGATCTTCACTCCCCTCGTTCCCAGAGCCATACCTTTTTTTTATTTATCCCTCAATATGGCCATGTGAGGGCTTATTTTTTTGTGGTACAAGTTGTACTTTTGAACGACATCATTGGTTTTATTATGTCGTGTTCTAGAAAACGGGAAAAAAAATTCCAAGTGCGGTGAAATTGCAAAAAAGTGCAATCCCACACTTGTTTTTTGTTTGGCTTTTTTGCTAGGTTCACTAAATGCTAAAACTGACCAGCCATTGTGATTCTTCAGGTCATTACGAGTTCATAGACACCAAACATGTCTAGGTTCTTTTTTATCTAATTGGTGAAAAAAAATCCAAGTTTGCTAAAAAAAAAAAAAAAAAATTGCACAATTACCCGTAGCGTCTCCATTTTTCGGGATATCGGGTCGGATGAGGGCTTACTTTTTGCGTGCCGAGCTGGCGTTTTTAATGATACCATTTCAGTGCAGATACGTTCTTTTGATCGCCTGTTATTCCATTTTAATGCAATGTCGTAGCGACCGAAAAAAGTAATTCTGCCGTTTCTAATTTTTTTTTCTCGCTACGCCGTTTAGCGATCAGGTTAATTCTTTTTTTTTTTTTTATTGATAGATCGGGCGATTCTGAACGCGGCGATGCCAAATATGTGTAGTTTTGATTATTTTATTTGTTGTTGTTTTTTATCTTTAATTGGGCAAAAGGGGTGATTTAAACTTTTTATATATATAATTTTTTTTTTTTTTTTTTTACTTTTGCCATGTTTCAATAGCCTCCATGGGAGGCTAGAAGCTGGCATAGCCTGATCGGCTCTACTACATAGGATCGATGCATAGATTGCTCCTATGTAGCTGAATTACAGGCTTGCTATGAGCGCTGACCACAGGGTGGCCATAGAGGTCTTCAATAGACTTCTGGTTGTCATGCCGACGCATTGCTGACCCCCGAACACGTGATGGCCAGAATCGCTAGTTAAATGCTGCTGCCAGCGTTTGACAGCGGCATTTAACTCGTTAATAGCGGCGGGTGGATCGCGAGTGCGGGCACATGTCAGCTGTACAGAACAGCTGACGTGTCCCGGCTTTGAAGCGGGCTCACGGCCAGAGCCCGCCTCAAAGCAGGGGTTCTGACCTCGGACGTACTAACCCGTCCGAGGTCAGAAGGGGGTTAAAAGGAATGTACCATTATGAATGCATTTATTATAATATATATTTTTTTCTTTTATTTGTGAAAATATCTCAAATAATATACCTAATTAATATTTCCCACTGTCGGACGACACTACATGGAGCAAGCCTTTACATCTTCCCATTATCACAATGGTCACCCGTCGCTGCGCTGCCAAGGATCTGTTGCAGTAATACAGGTCCTGGGTGGCATGGAGGAGCTTAGAGCAGCACAGTGGGGCCCACAAATGTGGCCGTGCCCCTCTTGGAATGATGGTAAGGCTGTGAAGTTCACAAGCTGCGGAGCATGCACCATCCACAGTGTGTAGGGCTACTACACAGGAGACGGGTCACACATCTGCCTACTCCTCTATGCCCTTTGTTTGTCGTGTAGTGAGACTGTAGATGAAAATGGATATGTCAGCCCTCGTCTATGGGAAAGATAGAGGAAAAACCATTTTTTTATTTTGTTAATTTAAATGGGGTTAACTGAGTGTTGTACAGTTTCCATTGAAGACATCAACACAAGACAAGCAAACTTTATCTGTTCTTGTTTTTTTTAGTTGGCTCTTGAATATGGAATCAAATTTATGGAGACTAGTGCAAAGGCTAATATCAATGTGGAGAATGTAAGTATATCGGTTTTCCTATATATTGTGATGTTTTCATTTTGCAGAACGATAGGAGCAAACAAGTTGCGTGTGCTTGTCTTTAATCTTATCTCCAAGTAGATTATTACTATTTATTTATATAGCACCATTGATTCCATGGTGCTGTACATGAGAAGGGGTTACATACAAATTACAGATATCACTTACAGTAAACAAACTAACCATTACAGACTGATACAGAGGGGTCCTAGAGGGGCGAGGACCCTGTCCTTGCAAGCTTACATTCTATAGGATGGTGGGGATGGAGACAATAGGTTGAGGGTTGCAGGAGCTCCGGTGTTGGTGAGGCGGTAGCTCCAGTAGTGCTGAGGAGGCAGCGGGGTCAGTGCAGGCTGTAGGTTGTCCTGAAGAGATGGGTTTTCAGGTTCCGTCTGAAGGATCCGAATGTGGTTTATAGTCGGACGTGTTGGGGCAAAGAATTCCAGAGGATTGGGGGATATTTGGGAGAAGTCTTAGAGGCGGTTGGGTGAGGTGCGAATAAGTGTGGAGGAGAGAAGGAGGTCTTGGAAGGATCAGAGATTACATGAGGGAAGATATCGGGAGATTAGTTCAGAGATATATGGAGGAGACAGGTTATGGATGGCTTTGTAGGTCAGTATTTGTAATTTGAACTGGATACACTGAGGGAATGGGAGCCAGTGAAGAGATTTGCAGAGGGGAGAAGCGGAGGAGGAGAGAGATGAATTAGTCGGCCAGCAGAGTTAAGGATGAACTGGAGAAGTGCAAGGATGTTAGCAGGGAGACCACAGAAAAGGATGTTGCAGTAGTCGAGGTGGGACATGATGAGGGCATCCACAAGCATTTTAGTGGATTGATGAGGAAACAATGGATTCTGGAGATATTTTTGAGCTGAAGGCAACAGGAGGTGGAAAGAGCTTGGATGTGCGGTTTGAAGGACAGGACAGAGTCAAGGGTTATTCCGATGCAGCGGACTTCCGGTACGGGGGAAAGCATAATGTCGTTAATTGCGATAGATGGGTCAGGTAAGGAAGATCTATGAGATGGAGGAAAGATAATGAGTTCAGATTTGTCCATATTGAGTTTGAGGAAGCGAGAGGAGAAGGAGGATATGGCTGATAGACACTCCGAGATTCTGGACAGCTGGTCTGGGCCAAAGAGGTAGATCAGAGACTTTGAGTTTTCCCAGGCCAAGTGTATAGATTAAGAGTATGGGTCCTAGAACAGAGCCTTGGGGGACTCCAACAGAGAGAGGGTGGGATGAGGAGGTAGTGTGGGAGACACTGAATGTGCTGTTGGAAAGGTATGAGGAGATTCAGGATAGGGCGAGGTCTTTGCCAAAGAGGAGAGGATCTGTAGTAGGAGGCAGTGGTCAACTGTGTCAAAAGCAGGGGACAGGTCTAGAAGGAGGAATATAGCGTGTTGTCCGTTAGCTTTGTCTGTTAGGTCGTTAGTAATTTTGGACAGGGCTGTCTGTTGAGTGTTGGGGGCGGAAACAAGATTGTAGATTGTCAAAGACCAAGTTAGATGAGAGGTGGGAGGAAAGTTCAGTGTGAAGGTGCTGCTCCAGGAGTTTGGAAGCGAATGGGAGCAGCGATATTGGGTGATAGCTGGATATAGCAGTTGGATCGAGGGTTGGCTTTTTAAGGATTGGCGTGATTGTGGCATGTTTGAATGCAGAAGGGAAGGTACCTGGAGTTAGTGATAGGTTGAAGAGGTGGGTTAGGGATGGGATAAGAGTCGTGGGGAGGAGGTTGGAAGGGATGGAGTCGAGCGCACAGGTGGTGAAGTGTGATTTGGAGAGGAGACAATTAAGCTACCGTTCAGTGATGTTGGATAGGGAGGTTATGGGGTTTTGGCATTGGTCTGGTATACAAAGGGGTTGTGGTGGTTGAACGATGAAGACTTGCCTTGTTTGGTCGATCTTATTTTTAAAGTATGTGGCAAAGTCCTCAGCAGAGATGAGGGAGGTTGGAGGGGGCAGTGGGGGGCGGAGGAGGGAGTTAAAGGTTTTGAATAACTGTTTGGGGTTGTAGGATAGGGAAGGTATGAGGGTTGTGAAGTAGGCCTGTTTAGCAGAGGTGAGAGCAGATTTGAAAGCGAGTGTTGCCTGTTTGAATGGAGTGAAGTCGTCTTGCGAATGTGTATTTCTTCCAGCGCCGCTCTGCAACCCTGAACACTTGCCGGAGCTTTTTAGTGGTGTTATTGTGCCAGGGTTGTCTATTGATAAGCCACACTCTGCCATGAACGAGAGGGGCAACCGTGTCAATAGCTGATGCGATAGTGGCATTGTCGAAAGCAGTGGTACTCTGTGTCGTGGAGTGAGGATATGGATGCCAGTGGTAGGAGAGAGACAGAGTGTGTGGGTGTCTAGGTGTGCGAGGTTTCTGCGGGGGTGCGCATGTTGCTGGACATGGGTGACCGGTGAGTAGGACAGGGATGAGAAAGTGAGCAGATGGTGGTTGGATAGGGGGAGAGGGGAGGTGGTGAAGTTAGAGAGCAGAGATAGGTGAAGACCAGGTCTAGTGTATGGCCGTCTGTGTGGGTGGCTGCGGAGGACCACTGAGTAAGTCCAAAAGATGAATTAAGGGACAGAAGTGAAGGGTATCAGTGAGGATGTTGAAGTCACCCATGATGATAGTGCGAATGTCAGTGGAAAGAAAGTGAAGAAGCCAGGTAGAGAATTGGTCAATAAAGGCAATGGCCGAGCCCATAGGTCTGTATATGATGGCCACTTGGAGGTAGGAGGGAGAGTAGATGCGGACAGAGTGGACTTTCAAAAGAGGGGAGGATAAGGGAGGGTAGAGGTGGGATTGGGTTAAAGGTGCAGTTAGAAGAAAGGAGAAGACCCACTCCTCCACCATGTCTGTTGCCGGGGCGAGGGGTGTGGGTGAAACGGAGGCCGCTGTAACACAGCGCAGCAGGGGAGGCAGTGTCAAAAGGTGTTAGCCAAGTTTCTGTGAGGCCGAGGAAGGTAAGCTTGTGGGAGAGAAAAAGGTCATGAATCATAAATCACATGAAGCTTATTGCAGATTGAGCGGGTATTCCAGAGTGCTCCAGAGGGAGGGAGCAGGGGGGTGGGCGTCAGGGGCACGGGTTTTATGTTGGAAAGATTGCGGTAGTTCATATTAGATAGGGAGTGGTAGGAGGGGGTAATAATGGGAGGCATGAGCTGTGGGGGTCCAGGGTTGGGAGATATGTCACCAGCAGTGAGGAGAAGCAGAGAAAGGGAGAGCAGGTGGGAGAAGGAGAGTGGGCGGCTTGTTCTATGTTTTATTAGGACAGATTTGAGGTTGAGGAGCAGGTCAGCAGAGGAGGTCAGGTGGGAAGGAAAGAGGGAAGGGGAGATAATTATTTGGTTAGAGGGTGCTGGGGTTTGGGGATAGCAAAGGAGAGTAAGGATTAGTGAAGCAAACACTGTAAGGGCATATGTAAACATGGTGAAGGAGTAAGATGGGTTAATAGAAAAAGCTAGATCCAAGTAATAAGTGCTTACTCTGCAGACATACCCAAAATAGACAGGTACATAGAGTGGGGTCCTGACTCCTGCCGTGACTAACTGCCGTTGAAATAACTGTAGCGTCTCGATACTTTAGCTGCCGTGATATCCCTTCAAGTAAGATGCAGGATGGGTTCTCCTTGGATACGACTTCTTGTTCCAGCACATTTCACAGATATATACATATTTTACAAAATTCTTTTTTTTTTTTTAAGCCGCTAAAATGATAATTACTATATAAGGTTATCTAGAGAATCATCTTGACGGGTCATTTTAAATACAACAAACAATGATGGAATTGTTTTTCGTTTTGTTTTTTTCAAAATTATTCCAATTTAAAAACTTTAGTAAAATTATTCTAAATATATTATTTATATACAGTAAATGTTCTAACCTTTCCCATTCAATCCTTATGGTCCAATCCTTTTTACTTTTTCTTGCGACTCTCTAAATGTATGGCACTGAGAGTATTTACAGTTGGCCGGTGAGGCCAGTGGCATGACTAAGCTGCTCTCCCAGGTTGTGGCTCTGAAGCTGTATGTGGAAGTACTTGACTTAACCACAGCCTCTAGGGTTGTAGTGACATAATCTTTGTTTTCACATATATAAATAATAACCATATTCTGGATCATCACTTTACCCTTACAAGGAGTCTGTTTACACGTAAGTGGTGCAACCGAGCAAAGCAACCTGTAAGGCTCCTTTCACACTAGCGTCGGAATCTCCCCGTCGCAATGCGTCGGGGAGAGATTCCGACGCTAGCGTTTGCTGCATTGCACAATGGGTGCAGCGGATGCATTGTAAGGTGCGGGGAGGTGGGGGCGGAGTTCCGGCCGCGCATGCGCGGTCGGAAAAAGCGGTCTGTCAGGAGAAAAAAACGTTACATGTAGCGTTTTTTTCTCCCAACGGTCCGCCAAAGCACGACGCATCCATCGCAAGACGGATGCGAAGTGTGGCAATCCGTCGCAAATGCGTCGTCAATAGAAGTCTATGGGGAAAAAACGCATCCTGCAAGCACTTTTGCAGGATGCGTTTTTTCTGCAAAACGACGCATTGTGACGGATTTAAAAAAAAACGCAAATTGTTCTTTAAATATGGTAATGAAGTGATCAGTTCACCTTTCTCACGGTTTAATGCATTTTTACCTCCATGCGTTACAGCTGTCTCCGCCACCTTTCCCTTGATCGACAACCGCTCCGCCACAGCCGGAGTGCACTGATCACCTCATGAGCATTTTGAATAAAGATTAAGGCAATGTCCCCTACAACGTGCTGTGCTTGGTTTCACCACTCTTGCGGACAGACTTTCATTACGCACATGACTTTTTCTGTCTTTAAAAGTTGTTTTTGTATTTTATCATTTTGTCATTTATGTTGTAGGCATTTTTGACTTTGGCGCGGGACATCAAAGCAAAAATGGACAAGAAAATGGTAAGATAAGTGGATGTTAGTCCTTAATGGGTGTAAATTTGTAAATCCTTAATACCGGGTTAGGGGTGTTGGATGGGCAGTTCAGTTGGAAAATTTTGATCCAAGCCATGTGCAGGAGTTTGTTTTTGCTGTGATTTGTACACTTAAGACAAGAATTATCTAGGACATATCTCAAATCCATCTAGTTGCCTGAAAGGGGATTTCCACTTTTCTAAAAGTGAACCCCAAACAAATCTAGCACTGTAAAATAGCAAAACCAGCTACTGCTGTCCTGCTCCAGCGTTGGCTCTCTGCTGCTGTTCCTGTCTGTTTTGTCTGCAGCGTTGACGTCACATCACCACTGCAGCCAATCGCCACATCAGCGGATCATACCTTCAATATTAGCAGAGCTGTTGATCTCCGTGATTGGCTGCGTCGGTGATGTAAGCTGTGATGTCATCCCTTTAGCCAAAACAGAGCAGATGTGGAGAGCTAACACTTTTGTACGCTCATCTGCAGGGGCCCTTTATCGTTAGGAAAGCACCGCTCCTCTGCCTCTTGACTGCCTGATTCAGACCAGCGACATGGCTGAGCCGAGGACCCAAATTGTGTGCTCTCCCAGTCCCAGCATTCTGTATAGGAAACTGCTTACAAGTAGGAGAGGTGGCCAATGTCTTGGCAAGAAGCTGAGAGAGAAAATAATGCACATTGCTTTTTGAAGTGTTCTGGATATATTGTAGATCCCATACCTTGCGTTCAGGGTCAGACTCTGACTGTATCCAGTTTAAGGGGTTGCGAAGGTGCTCCTGAATACTCAATATATGGGCTATATCCTTTGGGCTACTGACTGAAGTGTATAATTTGTTTATTTCAGGAAGGAAATAGTGCCCAAGGCAGCAACCAAGGAGTCAAAATTACCCAAGAACAGCAAAAGAAGAGCAGCTTCTTCCGATGTGTCCTTCTTTGAGGGACATTGCCTTATTAAAGGAGTACTTTGCTCCCTCCAACTGGACTGTGCCTGTATCTGAAGTCCCACCATCACAGACCCTGATCCTTAAAGCACCAGCTCTGCCAAACTGTGGCTACCTTAAAGAGCGTGACAAGCTCTGTCTACGTTGGTAACTGTTTCACTTGGCGGGTGTGGAACATATTCTAAGTTTGTACATTTCTTCCTCATTATTCCAATTGTCATGTTATTACTATTTTTGTTGGAGTTAAACACCGGACAATCTTCATTAGTTTATTCCAAGCCCAGTGTTTGTTTTCAGACATTCCTACAAAGCCATATCTTCTTCTATGTCTCTTTTGACCATCCTCATGTGACTTTTTTTTTTCTAAATTCAGGCACTTAATTAAAGCGCACACACGCGCACACACACACACACACACACACACACACACACACACACACACACACACACACGCACCTTCCTCTTGCATTCCAATACAAGTCTTCCATGTTGGATCTCACGATGAAACCAAAATCATTTTGTTTTTGCTTTAATTTCAAGCGACTTAGATTTGTGAAATTTATGTACATGTTTATACTCTCTGAAGTCTAATTTCATTTTACTATCTACGGCAAATTTCTTATGGTTTAAACTTTATCTTGAAGACACATTCTATGTTATTTAATGAGATTTTCACCAAAAAACTTAAGATACCCCTATAGAAAATAAGTTTTAGTGATGGCAGAGCTGATAAGTAATGCTGGCTTCCATAGAGATTTGTTATTTTTGTTTATATTTAATTGTACATGTCATGTTTGCAAAAAAAAAGTCATTATCTACCGTTGTATTGATTGCCACCTTATCATTTTTACAGTGGTAGCTAGAATTTGGCCTTAGCAAAAAAAATGGCTACTGCAATAGAGTAGAACCATGCCACAAGTCAGAGTTTGGAAATTGAGAAACCTTGGCTGCTCCAACTTCTTTCATTAGTGTGCGGCCATTAATACGCTTTAGTTACACCTGCTCTTTGATGAAAGGTTTATCCTAAATATTAATTGTGATGTAGACTTGTGTGAAGATCTCTAATATGTGATGTATCCATATTAGAGAGATTCTGTTGCTCCAAGGCACATCCATAGTGATAATTACTTGACTGTACAAGATTTCTGACTAGTATTCCATAGTCCTACATTTTCTCTTAACGAACTTGTTGCTAAAAGACGACCTCAAGAAATTAGCATTCATCCTTCATGTGCTGCCCACTTCACCACGGTCCTATTCCAAGAAGCTGAGTGACTATTTCTTGCAGTTTTCCTTTGGTCATACACCAAAGTATCGCAGAAATAATACATCTCTGGAAATAATCACCCTTCATATCCCCACACACTAGTTCTTCCTGGCAGACTTTACATTTTTATGTAAAAGGAGTCTGTTCCTGGGAAAACCTATTTAAGTTCATAACTCATTGGGCAAAGTACATGTTAATCAATAGATCTTGGATAAAAATAAGCTCCGCAATTGGATGTGCTTAAATAAATGTTCTTGTGCTGAAATAATGTTATATACATGTCCCTGCTGTGTACTGTGTAATGGCTGTGTCTGACCGTACAGGGACATGTCTGATCATATCACATCTCCTGAGCAGGTGAGGAAACGAGCGTATACAGGCTGGTTTCTGTAAAGTAAAATATTTTGGTGCCTATTTGATCAGATGAGCAAGTGTTTCCGCCTCATCTTCAGCCCTCTGAGAGCATCATAAATCAAGTCAGTGAGGTAGGAGCTCCGGCTGTTGCATCCCATTCTGTCCTGTCTGTATACTCCCTTTCGTGTCCTCTCCTGCCCGGGAGATGTGGTATGATCAGACCATGTTCCTGTACAATCAGACACTGCCGTTACTCAGCAGGGGCACATGTATAAGGTTATCTCAGCACAGGAACAATTTTAATTGTAACACCTTTAATTGTAAATAATCTTTTTATTCCAAGATCTATTGATTAAAATGTACTTTGTTCATGGGACAACCCCTTCAACCATCCTCAATTTTGGATAGGGAATCTGTTCAAACATCCCTATGGGACCAGAGATGGACTGAACATTGTAGAGAAAATCCTTTTTACTCTGTTATGCAAATGATCTGTCAAGTGCTCCTAGGTCTGTCCTAGTAAGTGCTCCAGCTCTCTTCACTAAACCCTACATAAACTTTCCCCTTTGGGCCTGGTTGATGGCTCCACCATTCTGATTTGCACTGAAATCTTACACGAGCCTTGCTCTCTGACCAGTTGTTCCAAGTCACTGGACTAAAGTTCTTGCTTGTCATGTTAGTGTTTGTTTCCCACAGCAGAAAGAGTACCATGCATACATTGGGTGAGCATGGGATATGTGTTCGAGATTTCATAGTCTGTCAAGAAGGTGGAGCCATCAATCAAGGCTAAAGAGAAGGTCTTGGATGGAACTTAGTATGGAGAGCAAGCACTTTTGTGGCAGTGGGACTGCCCCTTTGAGCTTGCTAGGTTATTTTATATAATAGAACAGCATAGGTTGAGCGGGCACCATCCAATACCAATATATTCAAAGGGGATCACCTGATGCATACATGAGTAACTGAACACTTCACAAGAGAAAAGACAGCATCATAGAAATGGGATCACCACAAATCGATTTTACAAAAGTATAACAAATTTTATTTAGACCACACCACACAAACAACTGTAGTAAAAACAATTAAAAACTCCCACAAACAATGGGAGATGAGGGTCCATAGAATACCAGGTATAATACTACGGAAGCATTATAGAGTCTAATAACAGCAAATAATACCAGGTTATGCAATCTTACAATGGGAGAAAAAGGGAAAAAATGATGAAGCAAACCCCTATGTGCATGCTGTGTCGCCCATCATAATCTAGTTGGCCTCCCAACCTATGTTTCAAATATGTAGGACACAAACTTCCCATGTGAACTTGTAAGGGTGTGCTGGAAATCCAAAGGGACCTAGCTGAAAGCGGCTGTAGGGTAGAGGAGAAGCCGCCCAGAATAAAGCCCCCTTCCCACAAAAAGAGCAGGTAACCGGCTGGATAAACACCAAGACTCTAGTAATGCATGACCCACGCGTATCGACGCTGGTATTGTTTTTACTACAGTTGATTATGTGGTGTGGTCTAAATAAAATTTGTTATACTTTTGTAAAATCGATTTGTGGTGATCCCATTTCTATGATGCTGTCTTTTCTCTTGTCAAGTGTTCAGTTATTTTATATAATGAAGCATATACTCGGTATAGTAGAGAAGATCAGCTACCTGGGGTTGCACAGGTATGTTCAGTATGTCTTAAGGTTCCCTACCTGACTGTTTGGATGGTTCAATAGGCAAAAACCTTTTGGCAGCGTCCCTCTGGTCTGGCTGTGTGGTGACTTCTCTACTAAAGAGTGCTCTCCATTAAACTCGGGAAGCCTTGTCCTTTTACATTTTCGGAGATCCTACATTTCTGTATAGCATGGTTATTTCCTTTTGCATTTTATGAACATAAAATCATCATTTCCAAGTCTCCATATTTAAAAGCTTTAATTTTCTTTTTTTTTTTTGCCTTTTCTATAGAAATGTGTTAAGTATGTCTGGCTGTGCATGAAACCAATGACCACTCTGCCATCCGTCTTTGACTCGTACATGATGACACATTTTACAATGGTTTTCTGTACAGATATACAGCTTCTTTTGTACATTTCCTCTTGAAGATGGATATGGGGCATATGTTGATTCCAAGCAGTATACTGTGTATTATGACTAAAGAGTGGATCTGGTGGATTTGCAGCCTTTCACATAAGGCAATTTTTGCTTCTAATAAATGGACCAACATTTGTTATAAAACTGAGCACAAAAAATTGTAAGGCAAGCTTTCTTATATGTATATATTGTTTTATGTAACTCTGGTTCGTAATCCACTACTCGCCAGTACTGATTGTCTGGGTCTGGAATGGTTGACAACTGCACACAATGCGTGGAGCACCTTGCTCTGTTTTCTTGAAACGCATGGAGTTGTACTGCAGATGGTTAGGCTTCTGCTCTATACATCAGCTATGGTGACGTTGCACCAGCACCAAGCTGCTTGTAACAGTACAATCCCTCCGTACAGGGCGCTTGTGCCTGCCGAGGCCACTAAAAGGGAACTAGGAAGTTAAGAAACTTGAATATTAGGAATGTGGCATCTTATCACTCAAGTTGACTCTGACTTTTGCACCGTTTAATGTCAGTAGTGGTAGTATACTTCTAGTGTTCACCTTTTCTGAGTCACTAAGGGTTTCTTCCATAGTCTGTTTTTTTTTTTCGTTATTGTGTTTTTTTTTTTTTTTGTTTGTTTGTTTTTTTTGACGCCCTTTGGCACTTTCTCAGGCATTGCTAATCTAGACTGGAGGTGAACATGCGTTCTTGTTATTATCATTCCAACTAAAGTCCAGATCAGTGGCTGACAAAAGAGAAGCAGGTTGGCAGTATTGATCCGTGCTTTACTTTATTCCTTTTTAGGGTAATGCATGTAGTCACACGCTCACCAGTCGTCACCTTCACTCCGGCACTCCGTGTCACACAGCAATCGCTATGTGATTTGGCAGGTCACAACTGCAGTCACCGAAGTCACGTTTTAAAAGCAAGTCAGTGGGAAATCCTAATGAGACCACATTCGGAGTCCTACAGACTTGTATTGACAAAAAGTGACTTTCTGACGCAGTGATCTGGTGAGTTATAATAGTTTTTCATACTTGAGCAGCGCTGAAAAGATGCCATCCGGTGAGTATGTAACTACACACATTGCACTTGCATACGTGGTCCCCAACAAAGGGAAAGAATAACATTGGACTGGCGCTTTAGGGTAACTATTAGCTTCCTTATTCCCTACATTCAAAAGGGATTACTAAACTAGCTCCCTGGGAATGGAAAAAAAAATACCATAACTGAAGGAAATGTCATTATTGGTAAATTCTTACATGTCTTTAATTAGCAAATCTCAATAGTTTTTCCTAGGGTAGTAATCTCTATAGAATTAACGTGGCCACATCATGATGGATACCTGTATTATCTTAGTGCAGATGCTTGTGAGCATGTACAGTAGTAGCCCTGCTGCTGTAACCTGGAGATACCAATACCATATATCGACAGGATGGACAGCTGTGTGAACAGACTCTTCTTACCATCAGCAGTCCTGGTATCTCTAGTGTTGGATCAGAAGGACATGGTGAACAGCAGTGTGAGCAGTCTCTTCTTACCTTGGCACCCCTGGTATCTCCAATGTTAGATCGCAAGGACAGGTGAATAGCAGTGTGAGCAGCCTCTTCTTATTTTGGCACTCCTGGTATCTCCAATGTTAGATCACAAGGACAGGTGGACAGCAGTGTGAGCAGCCTCTTCTTACCTTGGCACCCCTGGTATCTCCAATGTTAGATCACAAGGACAGGTGGACAGCAGTGTGAGCAGCCTCTTCTTACCTTGGCACCCCTGGTATCTCCAATGTTAGATCACAAGGACAGGTGGACAGCAGTGTGAGCAGCCTCTTCTTATTTTGGCACTCCTGGTATCTCCAATGTTAGATCACAAGGACAGGTTGACAGCAGTGTGAGCAGCCTCTTCTTACCTTGGCACCCCTGGTATCTCCAATGTTAGATCACAAGGACAGGTGGACAGCAGTGTGAGCAGCCTCTTCTTACCTTGGCACCCCAGGGTATCTCTAATGTTAGATCACAAGGACAGGTGGACAGCAGTGTGAGCAGCCTCTTACCTTGGCACTCCTGGTATCTCCAATGTTAGATCACAAGGACAGGTGGACAGCAGTGTGAGCAGCCTCTTCTTACCTTGGCACCCCTGGTATCTCCAATGTTAGATCACAAGGACAGGTGGACAGCAGTGTGAGCAGCCTCTTCTTACCTTGGCACCCCTGGGTATCTCTAATGTTAGATCACAAGGACAGGTGGACAGCAGTGTGAGCAGCCTCTTACCTTGGCACTCCTGGTATCTCCAATGTTAGATCACAAGGACAGGTGGACAGCAGTGTGAGCAGCCTCTTACCTTGGCACTCCTGGTATCTCCAATGTTAGATCACAAGGACAGGTGGACAGCAGTGTGAGCAGCCTCTTCTTACCATGGCCCTCCTGGGTTCTCCAGTGTTAGATCAGAAGGACAGGTGGACAGCAGTGTGAGCAGCCTTTTCTTACCTTGGCACTCCTGGTATCTGTAGTATTACATCAGAATATCCACTGAAAGCACATCTTCCTACACATGAATATGGGGTACACATGCTCACACACCTCTTGTAAAATTCTAGGACAGGCTTCTGTCAGAGTAACAATGAGGCAGCCATTATAATTCTTATAATGATTATTTCCCTAGACAAAACTATTTGCTAATTATATGAATTTAGGAATTTATTTGTAATGACATTTCGTTGTTGTTTCTATTTCCAGAGAAGCCCTTTTAATACGGCAATATCTGATTTATAGCCGTTTCCTCTCATTGCACGGGTTCCTCAGATATAGGGTTGTCCGCTTACCTTGCTTCTCCGCAATGGAACATCTGGGGGCAGGCTATCCTAAATGGTTAGTCGTTGGAGTTACATTTTAGGAACCTCTCTAAGGTTTTACACTCAGGAACCACAGAACAAGTACCGAGGTTACATTTACAGATTAATTTTCGTCATAAACCAGTTGCTATTTGTTTTGTTTCTTTTTATTTGATGTTGGCTTATTCGCTTTATGCTCTGTAATGCTTTGTAACAGCAGGTATAGTGATGCTCTGAAAAAAAATCCCTATATACTTCTGTAAGACGCTACATTAGCTTTATCCAAATTCTATATGCTTTTAAGTTTTAAGATACCGTATATAGTCCCAAGCAAATTAATGGTATTTATTAACATTCGATTTTCCCTTGCTTCTAATGCTGATACATGGTGTAAGTGGTTGCCACCTTATTGGTGAATAGTCAGAGATCCAGCTGCTTAATCCCTTGTATTGCCAAAGAAAATGGCCACTTGTGCAGCTTTGTATGGTATCCACTTAATTTAACCACTGCAAAACACCTAAGATGGAGAAACCTTGTCTAACTTTTGGTGACACACTGGAGAAAATTCATTATTCTGATGGCTTTATTTAAAACTGATAGTTTTGATTTAGGGGATTATTACATGTGTTTTTCTATTAACTCTTACAAGTGCTTGTGCAGTCAGCAATTCATGATAAACTGCGTGTGCTAGCTGCTAATGCATGTATAATAGCTCCCTAATATGACGTTTCCGTTCATTAAAGGAGATTTGTCATCAGGTTTTTGCTGTTTAATCCGAGAGCACCATATTATTATAAGGCTGATTCCAGGGATGTGCCACTTATTAGGATGTGTTCGTAGTTTCAATACAATCAATGTTTTATCTGCAGGAGATTATCACTGCCTCACTAGGTCGCACACGCACAGTCCAGCTAATCTGTAACCCCGAACCCACCATTGTGTGGCAGCTTGCTGACAATGTACACAGGAATCTGCGGTGTGAGTTGGGTTATACACAGATTAGCATAATGACTACTCTTACATCTACAACAGAAATAACAAAGATTCTATCAAAACTGCACCAAGCATCCCAGTGACACATCACTGGAATCAGGCTCTCTTACCCTATACTATGCTGCTCTCAGATTACATGGCAAATAACCTGCTGACCGATTCCCTTTAAATGTAGTCTTCCATTTGAGGTTGTTTAGATAATGTCAAATCTTTGCAACATAATTTCTTGGACTGATTAGCTGTGCTGTGCTGTACATACACGCCATAAGTATACAGTCTCGCTCCCAGATTAGGCCGTGTTTACATATGAGTACAGGACAAGATGGCATAGCATGCAGTTTTTTTTTGTCCGGTAATGTGGTGGCTATCTTGACCAAAAACCCAATTGTCTCCATTAAAGTTAACGGAGTCTCATTCGCGTGGGATTTCAGTCACTGCTGTCAGTCCCGCTTTTCTATTCTTAGACTACAAATCTGAAAATAAAAGGTAACACAGATGTGAACGAAGCCTTATAAGTTTACAATGAAACTTTTCTGTGAAGAAGTAGAGAATAGCTCAGATCAGCAGAGTCTGATGCCTTTTGTCGTGCAGCGAGTAGGACAAATGCATCTGGGCCTCTGTAATAACCTGCTTTGTTTACAATGACCACTGCACTTCAGGAAAAATACTGATTAAAGCTTATTTTAAAGATAAACTTGAGTCTGTGTTTCATGCGATCTTACTAAAGTCTGAATTACAGTTTGATTTCTTCTGCTATTGTCCGATGCCACCATTTCACCCGCTACTAACATTAGTCTTGAGGTACTTAGCGGACTCCAGGACTTGCCTTTATCCGATTCAGTGGTTGATTCTGGATAATGCCTAACAGAAGGGAAATTGAACCAAAATGTTGTTCTTGGAAGCAAAGTATTTCTATTGAAAAACAGTAGAAGGTCCCAAAATCAACAATGAAGGATATATTGAAAAAATGTGTACAGAAGCCTGATCAGGTAGTCCAGAACTTGGGCAGATGCAGATATGCGGCACTGGAGTCTGAAAGCTGAATGGTCTGGGAACATTGGTGAAAATAGCTGGGTATGTGGTGCTATGCGAGGTAAGGCTAGGTTCACATTGCGTTCGGCAATCCCGCTAGCACAGATGCCCGATCTGTGCTAGCGAGGTCCGTCCGAAACTAACGGCACATCGCAGACGCATGCCAAAAATGGCATACGTTTGCGATGCGTTAGCGATCCGTTAGCACATTGCAGTCAATGGGTGCGCTAGCGGATCTGTTACATAGCGTTAATTGCGCCATGTAACTGAGTCCGTTAGCGGGCACCCACTAACGCAGTGTGAACCTAGCCTAACTCTTGATGAGGCTTCAAGGATTCCTAACTGCAGACAAGAAGAGCATGGTGAATGGTACAGTAGGACCTTGTGTGCTAGAGATGTCATATGAGCTGGGTCAATATAGAAGATCGACATTAACCCCTTAATGACCAGGGGTATTTTTGGTCAAAATAGCCATGTGAGGGCTTGCTTTTTGCAGGACGAGTTGTACTTTTGAACGACACTATTGGTTTTACCATCTTGTGTAATAGAAAATGGGAAACAAAATTCCAAGTGCGGTGAGATTGCAAAAAAAAAGTGCAATCCCACACTTTTTTGTTTGGCTTTTTTTTTTTTTTTTTTTTATTACTAGATTCCCAATGCTAAAACTGACCTGCCATTATAATTCTCCAGGTCATTGAGTTCATAGACACCAAACATGTCTAGCTTCTTTTTTTTTTATCTAAGTGTTGAAAATTAATTCCAAACTTTGTTAAATTTTTTTTAAAAAGTGCCATTTTCCAATACCCGTAGCATCTCCATTTTTCATGAGTGATGGCTTATTTTTTGCATGCTGAGCTGACGCTTTTAATGACACTATTTTGGTGCAGATACATTCTTTTGATCGCCCGTTATTGCATTTTAATACAATGTCGCAATTGCCAAAAAAAACGTAATTCTGACATTATGACATTTTCTTATCACTATGTCATTAAGTGATCAGGTTAATCCTTTTTTTTAATTGATAGATCAGGCGATTCTGAATGCGGTGATACCAAATGTGTGTATGTTTGACTTTTATTTTATTTTGAATGGGGCGAAAGGGGGGGTGATGTGAACTTTTTTATATTTTTAAAAACATTTTCTTATTACTTTTGTCATGCTTCAATAGTCTCCATAGGAGACTAAAAGCTGCCACAACCTGATCGGCTTTGCTACATAGAGGCGATGATCAGATCGCCTCTACAGTGGGGAAAAAAAGTATTTAGTCAGCCACCAATTGTGCAAGTTCTCCCACTTAAAAATATGAGAGAGGCCTGTAATTGACATCATAGGTAGACCACAACTATGAGAGTCAAAATGAGAAAACAAATCCAGAAAATCACCTCGTCTAATTTGGCAAGATTTATTTAGCAAATTATGGTGGAAAATAACTATGTGATCATGCCTGTCTTCGGCAACACGGACTTTCAACTCCCTCCAAAGATTTTCTATGGGGTTGAGATCTGGAGACTGGCTAGACCGCTCCAGGACCTTCATATGCTTCTTACGAAGCCACTCCTTCGTTGCCCTGGCGGTGTGCTTGGAATCATTATCATACTGAAAGACCCATCCACGTTTCATCTTCAATGCCCTTGCTGATGGAAGGAGGTTTGCATTCAAAATCTCATGATAGGCTACGTTCACACTAGCGTTCGGCTAGTGTGCATCGTGCTAGCGTCGGGCGACGCAGCGGCGACGCACGCGTCATGCGCCCCTATGTTTAACATGGGGGACGCATGCGTTTTTGCTTGTTGCGTTTTCCGACACGTGCGTCTTTTTTTACGCTAGCGTCGGACCAAGAAAACGCAACAAGGGGAAGTGGCACTGGTGGCCACGAAACGTGCGTTGGGGACCATCGCCCGACCGCCCCCCCCTACCTCTGTGTAGTGGTAAGTGCTAGCACCCTTTTTCCACCACCATACTTAATGGCATTACTATAGAATCCCACTGCTTTGGGGTGACCTTGGTTGGATAGTGTAGGTGCTTTTTCTTATGCATACCATTACAAGGGTATTTACATCTGGGGGAGTGGGGGGATGGGCGCTTTTCCAGCATTCCTGGGACATTCATCCTGTGCTCTAGTCATTAGATAATGTAATATTTTGATATATGTTTTTGTATTTATGGCAATTAAAGTTTGTTTTATAAATCATTGCTCTGAATTGCTCTCCTTTTGGCATGGTTTGTTTTGAGCTGATTTGGTGAGGTCGGGGTCTTTTGGCGTATTTACTGCCAGACCTCGTGCGCTCACAATATGTATCTGGGAGTTTTGTATTCGAACTTCAGAAGAGCCTGAACATGTACTGGCTCAAGCAGGGGGACACATCTGCACTGTTGGAGCTGAGTCCCTGGTGGCGTAGTGTGTTACCGTACTGATGGTAGCCTTTGTTACGGTGATCCCAGCTCTATGCAGGTCATTCACTAGGTCCCCCCGTGTGGTTTTGGGATTTTTGCTCACCGTTCTTGTGATCGTGTTGACCCCACGGGGTGAGATCTTGCATGGAACCCCAGATCGAGGGAGATTATCAGTGGTCTTGTATGTCATCCATTTTCTTATTGCTCCCACAGTTGATTTCATCACACCAAGCTGCTTGCCTATTGCAGATTCAGTTTTCCCAGCCTGGTGCAGGGCTACAATTTTGTTTCTGGTTTCTTTTGCAAGCTCTTTGGTCTTCACCATAGTGGAGGTGGAGTGTGACTGTTTCAGGTTGTGGACAGGTGTCTTTTATACTGATAACAAGTTCAAACAGGTGCCATTACTACAGGTAATGAGTGGAGGAAAAATGATCCTGTTAAATAAAAAGTTACAGGTCTGTGAGAGCCAGAAATCTTGCATGTTTTTAGGTGACCAAATACTTATTTTCCACCATAATTTGCAAGATAAATCTTAAGGTGATTTTCTGGATTTATCTCCTTTTGACTCTCATAGTTCTGGTGTACCTATGATATCAATTACAGGCCTCTCTCATCTCTCAAGTCCCAGATCAAGGGAGATTATTAGTGGTCTTGTATGTCTTCCATTTTCTTATTATTGCTCCCACAGTTGATTTCATCACATCAAGCTGCTTGCCTATTGAAGATTCAGTCTTCCCAGCCTTGTGCAAGGCTAAAATTTTGTTTCTGGTGTCCTTCAACAGCTCTTTGGTCTTCACCATAGTGGAGGTGGAGTGTGACTTTGAGGTTGTGGACAGGTGTCTTTTATACTGATAACAAGTTCAATCAGGTGCCAATGAGTGGAGGACAGAGGAGCCTCTTAAATAATAAGATACAGGTCTGTGATAGCCAGAAATCTTGCATGTTTTTAGGTGACCAAATACTTATTTTCCACCATAATTTGCAAAATAAATCTTGCCCAATCAGACAAGGTGACTTTCTGTTTTTGTTTTCTCAGTTTTTACTCTTAGTTGTGGTCTACCTATGATGATGTCAATTACAGACGTTTCTCATCTTTTTAAGTGGGAGAACTTGAACAGTTGGTGGCTATGGGTGGTTTCACATTTGCATTGGGCAGAGCTGCGGAGGGCTGTGTACTTCCTCTGTTAAACCCCGCCCATTGCTGAACCTCTTCCATTCAGCTCCGCCTACGTCTGCATGCATCCTGCGTACCTATCTTTAACATTGGGTATGCAGGCCATGCGGATGCGACCGCATGCGTCGTATTGACGATGTGCCGACTGCAACAAAATGCAACATGTGTTCGATGCAGTTTGACGCAGCATCAAAACGACGCATGCGGACGCATCCACATACATCCGCGTGGCCTGCGTACCCAATTCTAAAGATTGCATGCATCCTGCATACCTGACAGGCGGAGCTGAATGGAAGAGGCGACGGCAGTGGGCGGGGCTTAACAAGAAGTACGCAGCCCTCCGCAGCTCTGCCCAACGCAAATGTGAAACCAGCCTAAATACTCACTGCTATAAGCGCCGACAACTGGGTAGCGCTCACAGCAAGCCAGCACTGACAACCATAGAGGTCTCCAGGAGACCGTTTGTCATGCCAACACACCGGTGACCCACGATCCCGTGACGGGGGTCTCCTGTGTACGTATTTCTGGCGCGATTGCCGTAAGCACTTCTTAATTGCCGCTGTCAAGAGTTTGACAGCGGCATTTAACTGGTTAATAGCTGCGGGTGTATCGTGATTCCACCCGCAGCTATTGCGAACACATGTCAGCTGTTCAAAACAGCTGACATGTCCTCGGAAAGATGTAGGCTCACCGCCGAAGCCCACATCAAAGGGAGGGAGTTTACATTGACGTACTATTACGACTGATGTCGGAAAGGGGTAAAAAAACCCTACCAAAGCCAGATACTCACTGGGTTTGGGATAGCACTGGGTTCTGCAGATGCAGAGCAGGAAGAAAGACCACTCTCCATCATTGAAAGGTCCTTCCTTATGGCATCTTCAGTCCGTGCTCCTTTTATCCAGGTGCTAGGGACTCGGCGCAGCATTCTATTCAGAGGTGTACATAGCTAGGATTTTGGTTTGGGGGGTGAAACTCCTGAGCGGGCCCCTATCCAGGGAACCCTGATTCGTTCCAGGTAGAACATGATCTAGACTAATGAAGGCACTATTTGTATAGCCATCCGCAATCTACTCCCATTCCCGTCAGGTTTCTGATTGAGACACGGGTAATGAGAATAAGGGACTGGCATGCTAATTTCAATCTTCACATGGTCTCCTAAGGCTACTTTCACACTTCCGTTTATTTCTATCCGTCACAATGTGTTATTTTGGAGAAAAAAAACGCATCCTGCAAATTTGCCCACAGGATGCGTGTTTTTTTCCCATAGACTTGTATTGCCGACGGATCGCGACGTATGGCCTCAGGTTGCATCCATCGTGCACTGGATGCGTCGGGTTTTGGCGGCCTGTCGTCTCAGAAAATCGTTCAAGGGAACGTTTTTCTGTATGTCGCATCCAGTTTTCCCGTCTGCACCTGCCCGGCAGGAAATGTCTCTCTCTGACTCTTTCCTGCCCGGCAATGCAGACGGAAATGTGAAAGCAAACACTTCCGTCGGTACGTCGCACCGACGCTTCGTGACGGGTGACTACCGACAGAAGTGTGAAAGAAGCCTAACACGAGACATGAATTACCCAGGAGGTTAGCGTGAATGACTAGCACACTTTCACTCTAATAATATATACTTACGAGACAGCGGCATCTTCATCAATCCGCTCAAGCCTATAGCAGCGCAATAAGCAGAGCAGTTTGAATGACAGCGGCAACTATCTCCGTAATCAACACCCACAGTTGGATCGGGGATCACCGGCATCTGAACTTATTATATTATTGCCAGACGGCGGCACTAACCTCTATCTGCTCTGGTTTGCATTTATAACTAGCGGAGCGATTTAATTGCAGTGCCGATGATACCCGTAGTCGGCACCGACAGGTGGATCGGAGATCACCGGCATTCATATTTATTTGCTTACAGCTTTACAGTGCCACAATCATTTACTTGCTGGTAATGTATGAACTAATAACTATTTAAGTGCTGCATAATATAAGATCCTCAATCTAATATAATAACGGTACAACAATAAGAATAGAAATAAAAAAGACACGATGAAAAAAGAGGCAACACTAGTGCCACGCACGGATACTGTAGCCAGATAGTACAGAAATACAAATATATAAAAATCAATGCCAAACTATCTATGGGAGCGAATCATAAATATAGCATATGAGTAATATATTTATACATATATATATGGCGTGGTTAAATACTCAAGAAATGGATGACTGTTCTATAATTAAATACTTCCCCGAGGAAGCAACAGATGCGAAACGCGCGTCGGAGCCCCTCTTTCCACGCATGGCAGCAGGTTGGTTCGCCTCCTTATTTGTTTCTCCCATATCTCCTATCCTTCTATACTACCATGCATGTGCAGCCCTGAGTGTATCTACATATTAATATATGGGACTTCCCAGGACCTTTGTGGCTATGCACTACCACGAACGAGTCATATTGGGTATCTTTTGATGTTAGGATTGCATTAAGCACTTTATTATATTTGTATATATACTCCTCTACCCCTGAACCTTCCTACATCTGGATATTACCTTGGAGCTTGTCTATTGGTGTGGTTACCGCTATGTATAAGTATTTAATTATAGAACAGTCTTCCATTTCTTGAGTATTTAACCACGCCATATATATATGTATAAATATATTACTCATATGCTATATTTATGATTCGCTCCCATAGATAGTTTGGTATTGATTTTTATATATTTGTATTTCTGTACTATCTGGCTACAGTATCCGTGCGTGGCACTAGTGTTGCCTCTCTTTTTTCATTGTGTCTTTTTTATTTCTATTCTTATTATTGTATTTTTATCCCCTAGTTTTTTTCAATAAAGTGTTATTTTTTAGCTCAAGTGTCCATTTTTTTTTGGTATGCTATAGTTATATTATGGCGGAGCATTTATTTTGGCTGCCCTCCTTGTTGGTTTACTAATATAATAATGGGAATTTCTAGGGTGTGCTAACTATGATGGCTATTTAATCCTAAAACATGGGATCCTTTTAGTGCCACATTTAACCAAAACCCAGCCTATTATTATAGGGTCAGTTGCTGGGATATCATCTATATCATAAATCTGAGACATTTTCACTTGGGAACTAGTGGATCATAGTGGTGTTTGTAAAATAATAATACACACTATGATCCAAGGTACATCTTATGATTATGTACGATAATTCATTTAAAATTCTATATTTTATTTTCTGATTTATAATAAAGGATAATTTTTATTCACTATCCCCCTTTCCTTATTTCCCCCCCTTCCAGTCACTCAATTGGTGGTGTGCACCATGTGAATTTATCCTATGAGTGTGGATCTCTTTGTTGTTAACCCAGATTACAAGTATGGTGGATCACCGTAATTGTAGATATAGGGTAACCTCAGCAGATGGCAGCTGTTACTAAAAAAAAAAAAAAAAAAAAAACTCTAAATCTCTATACAATGACCATCACTGATATTTCCAGCATATGGTGACCATATAAAGGTAGATACCAGTCCTACAGAACATGTAATAGATTACAGTACAGTTACAGATGACATTCTTTCTCGTGGAGTCGTTCACTTTTCCCGTCTTTTCCATCTGGCCCAGACCGACATCACAACTTCTCCAGCCACGACTTGGTTGCAGAGATTATAACAAAGACACATTTGTTCACATTTAAGGCACCTTCCTCATCTATTTCCAACTTGCACAGACTACTCATCCTGCTGATACTCCAATATTTAACCACTGTTGGTGTATGGGTCCCTATTTCTGCACCTACTGTGTGCCCTCTAAATTATAAAACAATCCTCTAGAATATAGTAATGCTGTGTGCAAGTGCCATAGAAAACAGTGCCCACATTTTTGCCTCCTAGAAAGTGATAATGTCCTCTGTAAGCCCCTTTGACAGTCACAATGACCTTAGTTCCCCCATAAAAATAAGTGACCACTTAGCATTTAATATTGTCTTGAGTCTCCCCCCCTGCACAGCTCCTCTCTTACACAATACGATGCTCTCATACATAGCATGCTGCTTCCTCACTGTATAGTACCCCCCAAACAGTATACTGACCACTTAGTAGCCCCCAAACTGTTTGATTACTCCAACACTCTACGATGGCCCCCACACTGTACAAAGACCCCACATTATCTCCCACATTGTATGATGGGACCCTCACAGTAATATCTATACTGTGTAATGACCCACTAAATAGCCTCCATATAGTATAATGCACCAGTTAGTCCTCAATATAGTGTAATGCACTCCCTATAGGCCTGTATGGTATTGCACTCTCTATAGGCAGACTCTACATAGTATAATGCGCCCCCATAAGCAGACTCACCCTAAATTATTAGGTTCTGTAGAAGGACGTAGATCTGTGGATTTATTATGATGGAATATAGGCTGAACTGGATGGACAAATGTCTTTTTTCGGCCTTACTAACTATGTTGCTATGTTACTATGTTACCCCTCATAACAAAAAATAAATACAATACTCACCTCTCCTCCTCATTCCCCCTCTACTCTGAGCACCCCTTCATATCAAGACAGTGGGCCCCAAATAATGACGTCATCATGTCCACTGTCAGGGTCTGTGTCAGGGATGTCAGATGCAGAGGGGGAATGATGGGAGAAGGAACGTGATGCCCATACAGTTAACAGTAGTGTAGCTCCAGGTGGGTCACTCATAGCATGGAACCAGGGGCAACTGCCCTCTCTCCCCCCCCCCCTGCTAGTTACGCTTCTGATCCTATTGGATGATCCTCCTCCCCTTTGCCCTCAGAAGATGCAAGCAAGGTCCTGCAGGCGCTCCTAGGGCTCCAACCCCTGTTCTTCCATGTGCGCAGTTGTATGAAGCGGTGCGTTCTTCAGTGCTATTTTACCTATTTGTGTTTCATGTCCCTATTAGGGCAGGGAATATCCTCCTGTGCTGTTGTCATGGAGGGTGACTACAGAAATTTAATGTGAAGGACACCCTATAAAGATTTTGAGTGAGGGCCGCCTAATTAATCTATATTTGAATTAGCTTTATGTTCCACAGCTTTCATCTGGTGGAGTTGAGATGCCAGGGCCAATCCAGGCCTTGTTCATTTTGAGTGAGGGCCACCTGATTAGCTTATAAAGATTTTGAGTGAGGGCCATCTGATGACACTGTTGATATAATAGAGGAAGAGGAGAACAAAAAAACCGTGACTCATATACCCTTTTTGGGTGGGAAGGGGTGCATGGGAACATACCTGGAAAAAAAATAAACATTTGAATTGGCTCTTTATGGTCTGCTGCTGTCATCCGGTTGAGAAGTCATGGCCAAGCCAAGCCTTGTTCATTTCAATAAGTGTCAGGCTGTCAGCATTTTCAGTTCACAGGCGGATGCGCCTATCAGTTATTATGCCATCGGCGGCAGTATGAAAACAACTTTGACAAAATGCTAGTGGCAGGCCAGGCCAGCACCTCCATGGCATAGAGGGTCAGGTCATGCCACGTGTCCAGCTTGGATATTCAATAGTTGTATGGCATAGAGGAATCACAGAGTACGCTGGTAAGGTCAGCTATGTACTCTTTCTCCATCTTCAAAAAACTTTTCCCTCCTTGTTAGACCCTCCTTGGCCTAGGAGCTGGGAGGGTCTAATGAAACTGTCCCAGTCCTTTGATAGTGTTTCCCTGCCTCTGTTGGACCTGATGAGTGTCTCCCTCATCTTTCTTCCTTCGTTTCCCAAGGATCTATGATCTCTGCTGCCAGCGTTGTCAGATGGGAATTTTTTTTTACTAATTGTTCGATTAGGGCCTTCTGGCATTGCACCATTTTACTAGCCCACTCCACCACAGGAAAGAGAGATTGAAAGTTCTTCTTGGATAACTAGAGGAGGAAGACCTGTGAAGAGTCAGAGTTCAACCTTAGATTTCAGAAAGGCAGATTTTAAAGGGAACTTGTCACACGAACTTGGTGGGCCCTTTTTTTGGCCCGATGGGCGGTGTTTTCGGGTCTTTTATTATGAATAAAAGGCCCTACAAACACTGCCCATCGGACCAAAAAAAGGGCCTGCCAAATTCAGGTGACGGGTTCCCTTTAAAGGAATCAGAAAGAAAATCGGAGGGATCCAATGGCTGGATATCCTTAAGGACAAAAATGTACAGGAAGGTTGGGAAATCTTGAAAAATTAGATTTTCAAAGCACAATCGTTAACAATTCCAAAAAGAGGGAAGAATACAAAGCATTTAAGGATGGATGAACACAGAACTTAAACACATGCTAAAAAGATGGAAAGAAATGTTTATCAAATGGAAAGAGGGAGGCATATCTAAAGAAGAATATAATGCTGTTTGCAGAACCTGTAGGTTACGAATCAGATAAGATAAAGCTGACATTGAATTAAGGCTTGCAAGAGACTTCAAAAGCAGTAAAAAAGGATTTTGGGAATATGTCAAAAGTCAAAGATGCTATAGGAATTTTACAGGAAGAAAATGATGAAATGGTAAGAAAGGATGTTGAGAAGGCTGAACTTTTAAGTTCCTATTTTGCATCTGTTTTCTCTCAGAAAGGAAATGTAACATCAACTGATCGTCACTGTCCTATTATAGGAGTAGAAGAATACAGGATATCTATAAACAGAAAGATAGTGAGGAAACACTTAGCTAACATACAGTACAGAGGAATAGTTTGGACACACCTCATTTAAAGATTTTTGTGTATTTTCATGACTATTAAAATTGCACATTCACACTGAAGGCATCAAAACTATGAATTAACACATGTGGAATTATATACTTAACAAAAAAGTGTGAAACAACTGAAATTATGTCTTATATTCTAGATTCTTTAAAGTAGCCACCTTTTGCTTTGATGACTGCTTTGCACACTCTTGGCATTCTCTTGATGAGCTTCAAGAGGTAGTCACCGGGAATAGTTTTCACTTCACAGGTGTGCCCTGTCAGGTTTAATAAGTGGGATTTCTTGCCTTATAAATGGGGTTGGGACCATCAGTTGTGTTGAGCAGAAGTCTGGTGGATACACAGCTGGTAGTCCTACTGAATAGACTGTTAGAATTTGTATTATGGCAAGAAAAAAGCAGCTAAGCAAAGAAAAACGAGTGGCCATCATTACTTTAAGAAATGAAGGTCAGTCAGTCCGAAAAATTGGGCAAACTTTGAAAGTGTCCCCAAGTGCAGCGGCAAAAACCACAATCACATCTGTTATATGTGACAAACTCAGCTCTGCTACATTATTATTTATTTATATAGCACCATTAATTTCCTGGTGCTGTACATGAGAAAGGGATTACGTACAGAGTTATAGATATCATATACAGTAAACAAATGTACAATGACAGACTGGTACTGAGGGGAGAGGACCCTGTCCTTGCGGACTTGCATTCTACAGGATAATGGGGAAGAAACCGAAGGTCGGGGTGCGGCAGTTCTGGTGGTGGTGAGGCGGCAGCTCATGCGGTTGGTGAGGAGGCAGAATGGTTATTGCAGGCTGTAGGCTTTCCTGAAGAGATGGGTTTTCAGGTTCCGTCTGAAGGATCCGAGTGTGGTGGATAATCGGACGTGTTGAGGCATGGAATCCCAGAGGATGGGGGATATTCGGGAGACATCTTGGAGGCGGTTGTGTGAGGAACGAATAAGTGTGGAGGAGAGTAGGAGGTCTCGGGAGGATCGAAGATTACGTGAGGGAAGATATTGGGAGATTAGTTCAGAGATATAGGGAGGGGACAGGTTGTGGATAGCTTTGTAGATCAGTGTTAGTAGTTTGAACTGGATACGTTGGGGAATTGGGAGCCAGTAGAGGGATTTGCAGAGGGGAGAAACGGGAGTAGTGAGGAGAGAGGTGGATTAGCCAGGCAGCAGAGTTGAGGATAGACTGGAGTGGTGCAAGAGAGCAGGGAGGCCACAAAGGAGGGTGTTGCAGTAATCGAGGTGAGAGATGATGAGGGCATGCACAAGAGGTTTAGTAGACTGTGGGCTGAGGAAGGGATGGATTCTGCCAATATTTTTGCGTTGGAGGCGACAGGAGGTGACAAGAGTTTGGACGTGCGGTTTGAAGGACAAGGCAGAATCGAGAGTTACCCCGAGGCAGCGGATTTCAGGTGCGGGAGAGAGCGTGATGCCGTTTACCATACTAGATAGATCAGGTAGGGGGGATACGCGAGATGGGGGGGGAAAGATGATGCCGAACAGGATTATGTTATATGTGACGGTCTCGGCAGCACAACAGCTAATCAGAGAATCCATGCTGCGTATCAAAACTCACATATTTTATACTAAACAAAGTCCGCTGCCACTTTAGACAAACGCTTTTCTAGGTTGCACATAGCATAATGCAACTCAATGAGTAACCTAGAAAATGTCAGTCCATTGCTGTGCCTTTTTTGTCTGACATTAGGCATCCATTTTGTCTATTTTTTTGTTAATGTATTAAGCCCTTAGTGACAGAGCCAATTTGGTACTTAATGACGGAGCCAATTTTTACAATTCTGACCACTGTCACTTTGAGGTTATAACTCTGGAACGCTTTAACGGATCCTGATGATTCTGAGAATGTTTTTCAAGACATATTATACATCATGTTAGTGGTAACATTTCTTTGATATTCCTTGTGATTATTTATGAAAAAAACAGAAATATGACGAAAATTTTTAAAATTTTGCAATTTTCAAACTTTGTATTTTTATGCCCTTAAATCAGAGAGATATGTCACAAAAAATAGTTAATAAATAACAATTCCCAAATGTTTACTTTACATCAGCACAATTTTGGAAACAAAATATTTTTTTGTTAGGGAGTTAAGGGTTAAAAGTTGACCAGCAATTTCTCATTTTTACAACACCATTTTTTTTTAGGGACCACATCACATTTGAAGTCATTTTGAGGGGTCTATATGATAAAAAATAACCAAGTGTGACACCATTCTAAAAACTGCACCCCTCAAGGTGCTCAAAACCACATTCAAGAAGTTTATTAACCCTTTATGTGCTTCACAGGAACTGAAACAATGTGGAAGGAAAAAATGAACATTTAACTTTTTTTTTGCAAACATTTTACTTCAGAACCATTTTTTTTTTATTTTCACAAGTGTAAAAACAGAAATTTAACCATAAATTTTGTTGTGCAATTTCTCCTGAATACGCCGATACCCCATATGTTGGGGTAAACCACTGTTTGGGCGCACCGCAGAGCTTGGAAGAGAAGGAGTGCCGTTTTACTTTTTCAATGTAGAAGTGGCTGGAATTGACATCGGACGCCATGTCACGTTTGGAGAGCCCCTGATGTTCCTTAATCAGTGGAAACCCCCATAAGTGACACCATTTTGGAAACTAGACCCCTTGTGGAACTTATCTAGATGTGTGGTGAGTAGAGTTGAGCGACTTTTACTTTTTTAGGATCGAGTCGGGTTTCGCGAAACCCGACTCTGTCAAAAGTCGGGTCAAATCGGCCGATTATTGCGAAAAGTCGGGGATCGGCCGAAACACGAAACCCAATGCAAGTCAATGGGGTATCAAAGTCGGCAGTGAGTGGAGAACAGGAAAACACCTACAGTGCCCATTTTAATGCCAAAAACATCAATTCTTGTTACTTAAGCTTGTCAATCTTAATTTACCTTATAATAATAGTTAGTCATTGAAAATTGGGGGTCATTTGGCTAAAGTTGTGTGGGGTAGGGCTGGTTCAAGTTTTTCGTGAGCCCAGGAAACGCGGACTACGTCACGGCGGTGGAGCAGGGAGAGGTAAGTATTTAAACTTTACAAGTGCTGTGATCCTGAGCAAGCAGGGGGGGCCCACTAGTTGGCACTGGCACAGGGCCCCTCATAGTACGGTGGTGTGTTTGACGGCGGGCGGCGCCTCCCACTGCCAGAGACATTTTTGCGTACTATGAGGGGCCCTGTACCAGTGCCAACGAGTATGCCCCCCCCACCTGATTAAGGAACCTGCACTTTCATCTGCACCTTCATTTCTGTCCCCGTGTAAGGTGGTATAGTATGCAGGAAGGGGAACCTGACTTTCAGCAGGGTCAGATTCTGGCTGTGTAGAGTGCAAGGGGAATGTAGTCGTCTGGGTCAATCTACCAGCAGACTCATAGCAGTGGCTGGGCAATGGGCAGGATGAGAAGGAAACACAGTTAGTAGGCCCAAATAATAAAGTAGGCTAAATTTTGTTCAAAAGTGGTAACAGGAGTAAACAGGCGACACTGCTTTGTTCAGTGGAGGAGAAAAGCAAGGAGCGGCAGACACCGTTAGTAGGCCCAACCAAACAAGTAGGCCAAATGCAGTTAAATATCCGAAACAGGAGTAAACTGGCGGCTCAGCTTTGTTCAGTGGAGGACAACTGTAATGGGAGGCAGACAGTTAGTAGGCCTAAATAAGTAAGTAGGCTAAATGCAGTTCAAAATTGGTAACAGGAGTACACAGGTGGCATAGCTTTGTTCAGCGGAGGAGGACAACTGTAATAAGTGGCTCACACAGACTTAGTAGGCCTAAAATAAAAAAATTAGGCTTCATGCAGTTCAAAATTGATAACAGGAGTACACAGGCGGCATAGCTTTGTTCAGCGGAGGAGGACAACTGTAATAAGTGGCTCGGACAGACTTAGTAGGCCTAAAATAAAAAAGTAGGCTAAATGCAGGTCAAAATAGGTAACAGGAATGCACAGGCGGCATAGCTTTGTTCAGCGGAGGAGGACAACTGTTATGAGAGGCTCACACAGTTACTAGACCCAAGTAAGTAAGTAGGCTAAATGCAGTTCAAAATTGCTAACAGGACTAAACTGGCGGCATTGCTTTGTTCAGCGGAGGACAACTGTAATGAGGGGCGGACACAGTTAGTAGGCCCAAATGAGAAAGTAGGCTAAATGCAGTTCAAAATTGCTAACAGGACTAAACTGGCGGTATTGCTTTGTTCAGCGGAGGACAACTGTAAGGAGTGGCTGACACAGTTACTAGGCCCAAATAAGTAAGTAGGCTAAATGCAGTTCAAAATTGCTAACAGGACTAAACTGGCGGCATTGCTTTGTTCAGCGGAGGACAACTAATGAGGGGCAGACACAATTAGTAGGCCAAAATAATAAAGTGGGCTAAATGTCAGCCAAAAAAATGTTCATAACTAAACTGGTGGCATAGCTAGGTACAGGGGTGGGCTCTGCTGAGTAGTAGACAGTGGAAGTTGGCGCAAAGTATTAACTGGTCTAAATGGAGTCCAGGGCCCTTGTATATTTTTACTATCATCTATGATTTCAACAAATTTGTATTGGCAGTGTCATTGAAGGATTTAACAGCACAGACTACACAGTGTTGGAGCAGGGAGAGGTAAGGTTTGCAAGTGGTAGAGCACTGTTTGAGCTGGGGGGGACACTCTCGTGGGCGGCAGTACTGGCACAGGGCCCCTCATATTACGACGGTGTGTCTGACATTGGTTGTGCACCACCACCATCAGAGACACTTCATTGTACTATGAGGGACCCTGTGTCAGTGCCATCGCCCAAGAGTGGGCACACCCACCTGTGCAGGCAAACGGCACTCGCACGGGTGCTTGCGCCAAGTGGTGACCACGGCCCTGTGGGGGTAGTCAGCCCATTTAGGGAGGTATAAAAATGGCCTATGGTGGACATTTAGCAGCTGCAAATGGAGGAATTGGAGCAGTCAGTAAGAGGAGGCCAAAAGCAAGACAATTTGAAGGCAAGCTACGTGTCAGCTGGGGACGGTGGGGCAAAATAATTTGAAATCCATGATTGGTTCATCTTAATGAAGGTTAGATCATCAACATTTCGGGTAGCCAGACGTGTCCTTTTTTCGGTTAGTATTGAACCAGCAGCACTGAAGACTCTTTCTGATAGCACACTAGCAGCTGGGTAAGCGAGCTCCTGTAATGCATATTCTGCCAATTCAGGCCAGGTGTCTATTTTAGATGCCCAGTAATCAAAGGGGAATGACCTGTGAGGGAGAACATCGATAACATCGATAAGGGAGGAAAAATAGTTGGTAACCATACTGGACAAATGCTGTCTCCTTTCACTTTGAATTGATGCAGCAGTACCTGTCATGTCTGTGGTCATTGCAAAATCACTCCACAACCTGGTCATAAAACCCCTCTGACCAACGCCACTTCGGATTTGTACACCTCTGCCATGATGCCCCCTAAAGCTCGTGTGAGAACCATCACCGCTTCTGTGTGCTGGGAATGCCTGAACCAAAAGGTCTACAAGAGTTGCTTGTTTGGTAGCCTATATTTGCTCCAGGTTCTCATGTGGCATGATATTTTGTAATTTTCCTTTGTATCGCGGTCAACCAGTAATTGTCATCGGTCATCATTGTGATAATGTGGGGGTCCCTTTTTAGGATACGCAAGTCATACTCTGCCATGTGGGCCAATGTTCCAGGTGTCAATTCACTGCTTGTGCTGGATTGAGGAGCACTTTCTTGCAAATCAATTGTGGCCCGCAAAAACCCTGTACCTGACCTTGCAACGCCACCAGTTTCTATTGCCCCCTGAGAAGCATCCTCCTCCCATAAATATTCATCCCCATCATCCTCCTTCTCCTCCTCTTCGTCCACCACCTCATCCAGGAGAGTTCCCTGACCAGACAATGGACCCTACGGACTTCTGCAAAGGAAAATTGGACCAACTTATTGGACGAGCAGCAGGTCGTGGCATTCTGAATAAAAAAGAGGTGGACTTCCTCATAACAGACTTCCCTGTCGTGCCGACCTTCTACCTTCTTCCGAAGGTGCACAAATCATTGGAAAATCCCCCAGGTAGGCCAATAGTGTCCGGCATTAACGGCCTATTTGAAAAGCCGTGTACATATTTAGATTTTTTCTTGCAACCATTGGCCATGAAACTCACATCATTCCTTAAGGACTCGACACATCTTATTCAACTTCTTCAAAATCTTAATTTACCATCTGGTACGATTTTGATTATTTTAGATGTCGAGTCCCTTTATACCAACATCAAGCATGATGTTGGTTTGGAAGCGGTCTCCTTCTTCTTGGACTCTAACACCACGGGGGACAGGGAACATGAACAATTTCTCCTTGACCTCTTGGTTTTTGTCCTTGACAAAAATTATTTTGTTTTTGATAGAAATTTTTATAGGCAAGTAAAGGGGACCGCTATGGGGGCATGGTGTGCACCTTCCTATGCGAATCTATTCTTAGAATGGTGGGAGGAGTTAGTAGTGTACAAACATGAGGCATTTAGGGGGAAGTGCCTCAAATGCCTTCGATACATTGACGACATTCTGATGTTCTGGACAGGTACCGAAGAGGACTGCGACCAGTTCATTGCTGACCTGAATGAAAATTCCCTCAACATCAGGCTTACATCACATGTTTCACATACCTCGGTGGAATTTTTGGACCTCGAAGCAAGCCTGGTGGACTCAAATGTTGTCACTACTTTGTATCGTAAGCCGACGGCGACAAATAGTTTGTTACACTATTCTAGTTTCCACCATAGGCACCTCAAGGATGGCATTCCAACCGGCCAATTCCTGCGTTTGAAGAGAAATTGTAGTCTGTCTTTGGATTTCCAGAATGAAGCAAGGTCCCTCACAGATCGTTTCAAACATCATGGCTATCCCAAGAAGGTCATCTCTACTGCATTTCAGAGGGCTCGGACGAGCCCACGCACAGATTTACTCCAGAGAAAAACACGTGAGTTGGATACACCACTTGGCATTGTGACTACTTTTAATAACCAGTGGCAGGACATCTACAAGATTCTTAACCGTAGTTGGGGCACTTTATTGTGTGAACCCAGGCTAACACCATACATTTCGCCCACTCCTAAGTTGATAGCTCGACGGGCAAAGAATTTGAAAGATATGCTTTGCCACAGTCACTTTACACGCCCCACATCTAGATTAAACAGGGGAACTAGGATCTTTGGAACCTTCCCATGTGGTGGATGTAACGTTTGCCAGTATATGGTGGCGCAGGATGGCCTTTTGCTTATTACCTCTCCCTTTCAGATTACTCCAAAAAGAACTTTCTTCAACTGCAAGACACGTTATCTTGTGTACGCCCTCATCTGCGATTGTCCGAAAGTCTACGTGGGACAGACCACGCAAGAATTGCGAAGAAGAACACAGCAACATCTGTCTAACATCTCCACGGCGGCTAGGGATCGCGAAAGGGGCAGGAGTATTACATCTGTTGCTGCACACTTTTTGGATTCCCATGGGGGACGGACTAGGGGATTGAAGGTCATGGGAGTTGAGGACATTCCACGCAATATCCGAGGCGGCGATGTTGTCCGGAAATTGTTAAGATGCGAATCAAAATGGATCCATAATTTGAACACTTGCTGTTGTGAATTCTGTGGCCAAGCTCCCTCCTGTGGATGAGAGTGGTACTGCGGCTTCTGAGTTTCCTTCTTCAGGTGATGAGGTTAAAGTCGTTAGGTGCTGCTCTATTTAACTCCACCTGGTGCTTTGATCCTGGCCTCCAGTCAATGTTCTAGTATTGGTCTTGCTTCCTCCTGGATCGTTCCTGTGGCCTGTCTATCCTGCATAAGCTAAGTTTTGCTTGTGTTGTTTTTTGTTTGCTATTTTTTCTGTCCAGCTTGCTATATTGGTTTTTCTTGCTTGCTGGAAGCTCTGAGACGCAGAGGGAGCACCTCCGTACCGTTAGTCGGTGCGGTGGGTCTTTTTGCCCCTCTGCGTGGTTGTTTGTAGGTTTTTGTGTTGACCGCAAAGCTATCTTTCCTATCCTCGGTCTATTCAGTAAGTCGGGCCTCACTTTGCTAAATCTATTTCATCTCTGTGTTTGTATTTCATCTTTACTCACAGTCATTATATGTGGGGGGCTGCCTTTTCCTTTGGGGAATTTCTCTGAGGCAAGGTAGGCTTATTTCTATCTTCAGGGCTAGTTAGTTTCTCAGGCTGTGCCGAGTTGCATAGGGAGCGTTAGGCGCAATCCACGGCTACCTCTAGTGTGGTGTGATAGGATTAGGGATTGCGGTCAGCAGAGTTTCCACGTCTCAGAGCTCGTCCTATGTTTTTGGTGAATGTCAGGTCACTTTGTGTGCTCTGAACTTCAATGTCCATTGTGGTTCTGAATTACCTGTTCATAACAACTTGCGCCACATGGACTAAATGAGGAACTGCTTTTTATTGGTTATTATAAACGATTGCAACAAATGTGTAATATCTAGGTAGACAACAACAAAGTATGGAGGTGTGTTATGTCCATTTAACCTTTTCTCTCCTTCAGGTCTTAATATTTTGCTATTATGCATTTGTACTTGTTTGGGCCATCATATACGGATGAACTAGCTTCTATCCGTTGAAAACCATGGTTTTCTGTAATTATATCTATATATTGGCAAGATTTGTCATATTGTGATTCCTTATGTTGTCCCTGGCTTTGGGCACCTTTGTCTGTGACTCCATATTTGACATTATGCATAATATGCATCATTCCGCCTTTGAGTATTTCTGGACATCTTTGGATGCCACTCTCTACATTTGTCTGCCCGTAGATTCTTTTGGTATCTGTGGGTTCCCCCTTTATTGCTGCCCCCTGCTTTTCCGGGGGCTATTGATTTTCTCATTATGTCTCTGGCTCCTCTGCTTCCCTGGTGCCCTTCCTTGGCCCACTGCGCGTGCGTTGGTCTGCGCATGCGCTCTGGGTCCGGGGCGGCCATCATGGGGGGTTTTGTACCTGGATGCTTGTCTCATCAAACGGACTTTTGGCCTGCGTTTGTTTACATTTGCTCCATACTTAGTGGTTACCTACTTGTTTGGAATGCTTTTTATTTTTATTCTATCACTCCTTTTCAGTTCCCCTGTCTCCTCGGTGTCCGCTCTCGGCCCACTGCGCGGGTTTGCGCGTGCGCGGTGGGCCCGGGGCGGACATCTTGGGATGGGGGACTGGTACTACATGCGCTTTACTGCGCAAGCGCTCATGTGTGGGTTTCGAGGATAGGCGTCCTCCGCCTGTGATGCGCCCGCTCTGTGTGCAGTGCCCTCTTGCGTCTGGGCGGGCGACACGGAGTGGGAACGCTGCACTTCTCCTCTTTACTGCGCAGCCGCGGGCATTTCAGGTCATTTCCGGTCCCTGGCTGTACGCTCATCACCCAGTCCTAGCCTGAACACCTCCTGTCTCCAGCTGAGTCTACTTTGTCTATTATCCCTAAGGTATTTAACCACCGTATCTTGACACTACCACCACTGCCCCTGAAGAAGCCAGTTCTCTGGCGATGCGCGTTGGGCACATGTGCCCGGTACCACCCTTTCACCTTACCATCTTTGATTGCCCTTACCGATCTTGTGGGGATGCTATCTTGGAGACCTGATGTATTTCTGGTAGGTAGTATAGGATGCCCTATGTTTTGGCTACTTTATAGCCACTGGGGGGACTTTCATTTTGAGATAGCTTTATGGGTGGCACTGTTTTTTGACCTTATTACAGGTCTGGCTTTCATTGTTCTTTTGCTATGTTTTTGCAAATTTTAAGTGTTTTTAATCATTTTGTGTAGTGTTTTTTGTGTGTGGTTCAATAAAATTGGTATACTTTGATATATACTCCTGGTGGTGATCCCTTCAGTTTGCATGCTACGCTTTTCTTTTTTGTTTATACTGACCAGACAATGGCTGACTGTCATCAAGGCTTCCCTCCTCCTCGGCTGCAGACACCTGCTCCTTGATGTGCGTCAAACTTTGCATCAGCAGACGCATTAGTGGGATGCTCATGCTTATGATGGCGTCGTCTGCGCTTACCAGCCGTGTGCATTCCTCAAAACACTGAAGGACTTGACAGAGGTCTTGAAGCTTCGACCACTGCACATCAGACAACTCCATGTCTGCCATCCAACTGCCTGCCCGTGTATGTGTATCCTCCCACAAATAAATGACAGCACTCCTCTGTTCGCACAGCCTCGGAAGCATGTGCAGTGTAGAGTTCCACCTTGTTGCAACGTCGATTATTAGGCGGTGCTGGGGAAGATTCAGCGATCGCTGATGGTTCTGCATACGGCTGGAGTGTACGGGCGACCGGCGGATGTGCGAGCAAAGTCTTTGCACCTTCAGGAGCAGGGCTGGTAACTCCGGATAAATTTTGAGGAAGCACTGCACCTCCAGGTTCAAGGTGTGAGCCAGGTAAGGAATGTGTTTCAGTTCTGAAAGGGTTATGGCAGCCATAAAATTCCTTCCGTTATCACTGACTACCTTGCCTGCCTCAAGATGTACACTGCCCAGCCATGACTGAGTTTGTTGCTGCAAGTACTCGGCCAGTACAGTACAGTGTGTCTGTTGTCGCCCAAACACTTCATTTGTAGCACAGCCTGCTGACTCGTACCACTAGCTGTTCCATAATGGGACACCTCATGTGCAACACTGGCAGCTGCGGATGGAGTGGTCGTGTGACTGCACTCTGTGGACGAGCTTTCACTTCTGGAGGAGGAGGAGGGGTGGCGAACGCCTACAGCCAACTGTTTCCTAGACCGTGGGCTAGGCAGAACTGTCCCACTATGGCTGTTCCCTGTGGGCGCTGCATCCACCACATTAACCCAGTGCGCCGTGATGGACACGTAACGTCCCTGGCCATGCCTACTGGTCCATGCATCTGTTGTGAGGTGCACCTTTCTACTGACTGATAGCCTCAGTGCATGGACAATGCGGTCTTTGACATGCTGGTGGAGGGTTGGGATGGCTTTTATCGCAAAGAAGTGTCGACTGGGTAGGTCATAACGTGGTACTGCATAGGCCATCAGGGCTTTGAAAGCTTCGCTTTCAACCAACTGGTAGGGCATCATCTCTAACGAGATTAATCTAGCAATGCGGGCATTCAAACCCTGTGTACGCGGATGACAGGATGAGTACTTTCTTTTCCTAACGAGAGTCTCTTGTAGGGTGAGCTGGACTAGAGAGCTGCATATGGTGGAACTAGCGGGGGTGGTGGTGGACATGGCAGATTGAGAGAGGGTTGTTGATGGTATTCTTGATGTTGGCCTACCTACAGTGTTTCCTACCAAGAACCTTGTGATTCCCTGACTGCTTTGGCCTTGCAACGATACCTCCACATTTGCTGCTGGTGGTGTCCTAACCGGTGGGCTTACTGTGAGGGAAGCAATGTAGCGTTGCTGACTACCTTCATTCTGAGCAGGTGCACCAACGGTACTGGACGTTTGGTAGTTAGTCCAGGCTTGCAAGTGCATGCTGGTTAAATGTCTACGCATGCACGTTGTATTTTTGGAGATTCTTCCCTCTGCTAAAGGTCTTTGAGCACTTCTTACAGATAACTTTGCACTGATCATTCGGATCTTGGTTAAAAAATGCCCACACTGCACTCTTCCTACTATGGAATGCCTTTTCAGGCATTGCACGCTGTGCTACTTTCACCGGATGGCAACGGTGTCCTAAAACTGTTTTTGGATTTGACAAACATTTTTGGTCAGATACGGGCCTGCCAGATGAAAGCTGTTGCGATGTAGATGGCTGCTGCGGATCATCCTCCTCCGCTTCTGAACTACTGGCAGCGGCACCCTCTTCCCCCAATGGCTGCCAATCTGGGTCAACAACTGAGTCATCTATCATCTCCTCTTCAATTTCATGTGCACCTTCCTCTGTGTCACCATGTAAGGTTCTATAGTGTTCGTGACGGCACCATAGTCTCATCAGGGTCAGATTCTGGCTCAGTACACTGTGAGGGCAATGTAGTGATCTGAGTCAATGGAACAGCATAATAATCTAGCTGTGGCTGTGCATCTGTGCACTCCATGTCCGATTTATCTTGTAATGGGCTTTTAACAATTTCCCTCTCTAACCCAGGCACTGTATGTGTAAAGAGCTCCATGGAGTAAACTGTAGTTTCGCCTGCCGCATCCTTCACTTTTGGCTTGGGTGAAGGACACAAGGAAGCGACTTGTTCCTGACTGGGAGCATCCACTGACGACTCGCTGCTTTTAGATTTCGAACCTTCTGAAGAGGAGGCAAAAGAGCTAGAGGCTGAGTCAGCAAGGAAAGCCAAAACTTTTTCCTGCTGATCTGACTTTAAAACCTGTTTTCCTAGTCCCAGATAAGGGAGCCTTCGAGGCCTTGTGCAGCCAGACGATGACGTTGGCTCAACACCTCGAGCCTTTGGTGCTATTTTGCTTTTCCCACTACCACCAGATGCACCACCACCACCACCATCAGTACCAGCTGGCAACGCCCGCCCACGGCCTCTTCCACCAGACTTCCTCATTTTTGGAAAAATCTAACCAAAATAACAACCGTTATATGGTACTGTGAAACAAGGTAGAAGGTGTATATAAACTTGTGGAGAATTTTAATCTCCCGTTTTTTTTTTTTTGGGGGGGGGAGACTGCAACAAAACTCAGGCGTAGTGTATTACACTACACAATGTAAGTGGCAGAAAGTGGCTGGAAGATGTACGACAAACTAACAGAACTGTGACGTAGATCCACTTAGTGCCAATTTAAATCTCCCTTTTATTTGGGGGAGACTGCAACAAAACTCAGGCCCAGTGTATTACACTACACAATGGAAGTGGAAGAACGTGGCTGGAAGATGTAAGACAAACTAACAGAACTGTGACGTAGATCCACTTAGTGCCAATTTAAATCTCCCTTTTATTTGGGGGAGACTGCAACAAAACTCAGGCCCAGTGTATTACACTACACAATGGAAGTGGAAGAACGTGGCTGGAAGATGTAAGACAAACTAACAGAACTGTGACGTAGATCCACTTAGTGCCAATTTAAATCTCCCTTTTTTTGGGGGGAGACTGCAACAAAACTCAGGCCGCTTTTTTTTTTTTTTGCGGTCGCCAGTAAACAGTTAATTACCGGCGATCGCAAAACAGGGGTCGGTAAAAACCGACCCCGATCATGTTCTTTGGGGTCTCGGCTACCCCCGGCAGCTGAGACCCCAAAGATCTTCCGGGTGCCGGCCGGCGGGCGCACTGCGCCTGCCATTTTTTGGCCGGAACAAGATGGCGGTGCCCATCGGGAGCCACGAGGAGCACCGGGGAGACAGGTGAATATCGGGGGGCGATCGGGGACCCCATTTCTCTGTCCTCTGATGTGCGATCACATCGGAGGACAGAGAAATTAAATGGGAAATCGCGTTTTTGGGGGTTTTTTTGCGACCGCCGGTAAACTGTTAATTACCGGTGATCGCACCCCGGGGGTCGGTATAAAACCCCCGAATCATGTTCTCTGGGGTCTCGGCTACCCCCAGTAACCGAGACCCCAGAGAAAATCCGACTCTGGGGGCGCTATTCACTTTTTCCACAGCGCCGTTAACTCACGGCGCTGTGGTTTAAGTACCCTTAAATGCTGCCGTTAAAAGGCGTATCGGCGGTCGTTAAGGGGTTAACAAAATTTTGCTGTTGCATACATTCCCTGTTTCTTGGGGCCTGATAAATATTTAGATACAGAGTGTAACCTTTGTGGTTTAGGTTGGTTATGAACTAACATGTATGCAGATAAATTAACTGGCCTGAATCTGCTGAGACAGTACCTGATTGTTGGGTAAAAAAAGAAAATGAAAAAGAATTTGGCATGGGGGGGAAGTTTTCACCGGGACCCATAACTTTGTAGTTACGCCACTGGAGTTAAGGGTAACTTGTCACCTTGAGAAACGCTATTTATCTGCAGATACAAGGTTAATCTGCAGATTAATAAAGCCTGGTTAGCCAGCTTACTGGGAAAGTGTTGGCTGCAGGGAGAAAACTAAAACTAAACTGTGATAGGGTCGGTGCAAGGAGAGAGACATTTCAGTAACCGCTAACTACAAATTGTGAGTGCTGTAATAACTTCTCGGCACTGTGATTGTGACATCGTCCAGTGAGCCCAACTTCAGGTCGGGCTATATTGAACGACTAACATGGCAGCAACACGTGACAACCATAAGCAACCTGCAACTACGTCAGGGGGCTGATGGGTGCAGGTGAGTGCATGCATCGGCCATCGTGCCATCTAAATGCCGCTGTCAAATATTTACAAGAGTATATATATATATACTTAAAACAGTAGCAATCAAGGCGAGATCTGATCACTGCTGTTACAGGCAGATGCCGGTTGTGAATCACATGCAACATCTACCAGGTATAGAGCAGGCTCAGCTTCTGAACCCGCTCCATACAATAACATCCCTAAAGTAACAGTTATGACAAGGTTAGAAAATTTCACTCGTCTCTTCCTAAACATGGAAAGACAAATGGAATTCCCTAACACATGTGAAAGAGCCCTAATCAGTTTAGTAAATGTGCTGCAAACACATGAATGTTTTTATACACCACAATGCACTGTTACATACACACATCTTACAAATTGAGATACTGGGAGTTGCTGTCATCAATTATCATCAGACTGCGGACCGTACAGGAACCACAGCACTGATGAGACGCAGGCAGGATCACAAATAAACATTCACATCCAGGTATCTTACCTGTGATGTCTTCTCTGATTAGAGTTTTTCTCTTCCTTTTTGTCTCCATCTTGTTCAGACACCATGATGACTCTTCTCATACACAGCTGTTCTCCTCAGCCCTCCATCTTCTCCGGAGTTCTGCAGCACATTCCCACACAACACCCCTAAAAATAGCAGTGTCATTATAATGCTCCTGAATAAAAATATCTGCCTTACACTGAGCCTTTGTATAGACTACTAACACTCACAATGCTCCTGCACAAAATATGACCCACACTGTCCTTCTTATGGTACATGCCCTCCATACTGTCCTCTCTCTTCTATACTGGGCCTCCTCTTCTCACTGTCCTCTCACATGGTGTCCCCCCTATACTGCCCAGTCTATATACTGTGCCCCGTCATCACACTACCTCTCTTCAGCATACTGTTCCCTCCTTGCTGTGCCCTCACCCTGTGCTCCCATACTGCCGCATCTATATACGTCCCCCCACACTACCTAGTCTCTGTTCTGTGTCCCCTCACACTTTTCTCCCCACATGCTGTCTCTTCACATTCCTTCTCTCCATAATGTCTCCTCATACATCCCCCTTCTGTTCCCCCACCAATTCTCCACTCCCCTCGTTCACCATACTGTGTCTTTACACATTCTCCCCATACTGTCTCCTAAAATTTCTCCCCCCTTCTCTCCCCAATTATAATAAATCTTTGTAAGATCACAAAGACATGCAGAAGCACGCATGCACACACGAAGACACGCACATACATGTGCATGCTGACACACACACACTTGCAGGTTGCACACGCAGAAATGGGGACACACATATATACACGCAGGCAAGCACACTTACACAAAAATGCACACGTAAACAATAAATGCAGACAGTCATGCTTATACACACACAGATACGAACACAGACATTCACGCTCAGACAAGCGTACACACAGAAATCTGGGCACGCATGCACACACGTGAAGACACATATACACAGAAATGCACAGATAGGCACACCCAGGGAGACATGCACACACACAATCACATGCAGACACTCAAAGACACACAGAAATGCACACACAAACACCAGGAATCACGCACGGAGACATACACAGAAGTGTATATGCAGACGCAGACATGCAAACACTAAAAGGCATATACACAGATTTAAACACAAACACGTGCACGCACACACACAGAAATGCATATGCAGACAGGCACACATTGGCATACGCACGCAGACATATACACACAGGCATATACATACACATATACCATCATACATACATACATACATACATACATACATGCATATACATAAAAATTCATACACAAACATTAGTGGTGTTAGTACCCTGCTTCGGCTTGTCTCTAGTCCAGCACATACTTTATTGTAGCACTTCTCCATCCGGAAGCAGCAGTGCAGGGCACGCGTAGTGATGTCACTTTTACCAGACATGGCCGCGGCCGTGTCAGCCAGCTGTGACGTGCCCGTCTGTGCGACCCCGGCTGCTCTCCTGCTCCTTGGCCCAGAACGCCACTGTGCTGTGCGTCCCGGCTGTCAAGCTGTGTGCGTGTGCCCAGAGCTTTTAAAGGGCCCTCGATCTCTATTTTCTTTTTTTTCTGCAAGGGCCCACCGGTGATTTCCCCTGGTCCCCGCCAGGCCAGTCCAACCCAGAACGTATCCCACAAGAATACCAGTCAATAGTCCACTTGTAATTTCACAGGACTTCCATTAACACCAGAAGACCACACTTACCTCCTTCCACAACCCTGTCTGAATTCTATTTTCAGACATAGATATAATGTGAAAACAATGGCGAATGCAAGTCACATTAGAGCTACACTCAGACTAATTATAAGCAGTGCTTTGCTGCCATCTAGTGGTGGTTTTCTATGACTACACTCTCAGCACAAGTTACCCCAGGCTAAAATAGATTACCTCTTACTCCATTTTGGCTTCCATTGATTTATTCTGCAGATGCCACCTGTCCAGATCCTGGACCATATTAAACCGGACAGTAACTGCTTTAATCACATTTTATTCCTGTAGCCAGTTTTTTTCACCACAACACTACATGGACTCCCCCTGCTTTGTTGAAAACATCACATTATATGAGCCTCTTCTGACAATCTTTTCCAGAGGCGTTCAAGCCTCATCAATATTCTTCAGTAAAGCCCCACCTCCAAGGCAACATTATGTCTTCAGGCCATGCTCCGCAGCTGAATCATCTAGCTCCTATCATACCTCTGAATTCAATCCAGCAGTCCTGCGCTTGTCTGCCAGCATCTCTTTCCATTGATCCACAGGAGATCCTGTCACTGTCTGGGTGCAGATTATCCTTTGCCTTTTGTACACTCCTTTCTTATGTGTTTTCCATTTGCTTCTATGTAAACTTCACACCTGCTTCTGTTCTCTGCTGGTGATGGCTTACAACTTCCCAGTTTAGTGTTGAAGGAGAAGTCAGTATTTGTAGCAGTCAGTTGGTGGTTTTCTGGAGATATAATAATAATCTTTATTTTTATATCTGTGGATTTGGTATTCTGTTTATATTCTTATCCTCTTCCCATTTTGTTAGTCCCTCCTACCGTTCTCATGATTTCCACTCTGTTGTTTTGTGAGTGTAGGTATATAATTGTAGTTTCCTTTTACCCCTGTATGTTTCCCATGTCTGTCTGATTTGTGTTTTCCTGTACACGTCTGTGTAACACCCCAGTGTGTTCCTGGTTGTTATAGTGGCATTGCTTTCCTCATGGGGAGAGTGATGTCACTCTTGGAAGCGAGGAAGGATCTCTTTTGGCAGGTAATCACAAACATGCAACATGTTCATACTCCAGGCCAGAAGTGGGAGCTCTGATCCAGTTTGTGGGTGGCTCCCCTATATATATCCTGGTCTGGAGGGGAAGTTAGTGAGTGCCAGACAGCAGACTGGAGCAGTCTGAGGCAGAGAGGAAAGAGAGGGGCCATGTAGCCACAAGAAGTGCTGCAGCTCCTGGAAAGAGCAAAAGGCGAAAGCAGAACAGATTGTAGAGAGCGTGTAGGGAAAGTGAAGCGCAGGAGAATGAAGAACTGGGGGGTTAGCTGCGACTGAGCTACCTCCCTACTGAGCACAGATACCGGTAGCCGGAAGACCGGGGTTGTGAAGTACTCTACGTCTCACAGCAGAAACCGGCAGGACAGCTGGATTGCAAGTCACCTGTCCACCATTGAAACCTGAGGACACAGTAGCGCATAGAGCCCGGGTTGTGATAGAGACCCTGTAAAAAGGCTTGAGCTACCTGTCGTACGGGTAGTGTCCTAACAACCTGGAGGACAGAGAGAACGTGAGGACTTTGTGAGAGGCTTAAGGCAGCAAGGGACTACACCACAGCGCTAGAGGGAAGGCTTCTAACCCCACCTGGTAAAGGGGGTCTCCCAACTCACTTCCAAGCCGGCCGGACCACACCTGCATCTGTGATCCAGTACCCTGGACTGTGGCTGCCTGAATTCGACAGTAAAAAGGTAAAGAGACTGCAACCCTGTGTCCTCCGTTTCTTGCTACATCATTCACCATCTCTATCTATACATCGGGAGCCCTGGGGGAAGCCATACCATTTCCCTGCTGCCATAACATCACCCCAGAGGCCCCTTTAAGCAGCGTCGGTCACCCTTGACCGAGTACCACAGGTGGCATCACGTACAAACTTTATTCACAAAATCCCTTTAAAGACATTCCCTTTTAGTTGGGCGCCCAGGGCCAAGTACGGGTCGCCGCCGCCGTGACACATCCCCTTTAAGTATCGGACCTGGTACAGAGTATCCCACAGCCCTGGCGGGCGTCGCATCTGTCCCATATCTCCCTGGGTGGGGGGAGGAAACAGTAGAGTGTTGCATCAGGGAGCATTGCAAGGTATGAAGCCCCAGCCTCAACACCATTTGGGGTAATCTGGGGAACCGGGTATAGCATAGGGTTCCCCTAGCTTGAGGGGCGGGAAAGAAGCCCCATTGCTCCAAAAAATCCTGCCACAGTATCATGACAGCTCCTCCTCTCCTGACATAATGAACCCCGAATTCCTTTCTGGACCTGCAGCTTGGACTCTCCACAGACCCACACCAGACCAAATAGACTTAATTTAGTCTACTATTCATTAAGAAGTGTCCAAAATGTCTGCTAAACTTACAAAAAAACTCTAAAGAAATAATGGGAGCCCACACCACTGTTCTGGAGTACAAATTGGGTAATGCCCTCATTTCCCACAAAAAGATGGAGATGCTTAATGAGGAAATTTGCACTCTCAAAAACAATTTGGAAGATGTAGAAAAATGAGCCTGTTGAAGCAATCTACTTATCACGGATCTTCTGGAAACAATCACAGACTTCCAGTCAATTGCAACAGACCTTTTTCAAGAACTTCTAGTGGAGATATCTATTAAATATCTGAAGATAGATTATATTAGTTTGCGGGAAGGGGAACCTGACTTTCAGCAGGGTCAGATTCTGGCTGTGTAGAGTGCAAGGGGAACGTAGTGGTCTGGGTCAATGTACCAGCAGACTCATCTAGCAGTGGCTGGGCAATGGGCAGGATGAGGAGGAAACACAGATATAGGCCCAAATAATAAAGTAGGCTAAATGCTATTCAAAATTGGTAACAGGACTAAACAGGTGGCATAGCTAGGTACAGTGGTGGGCTCCTCTGCTGAGTAGCAGACAGTGGTAGTAGGCGCAAAGTATTAACTGGTCTAAATGGTGGCCAGGGCCCCTGTATATTTTAACTATCATCTATCATTTCAACAAATTTGTATTGGCAGTGCCATTGACGGATTTAACAGCACAGACTACACAGTAGTGGAGCAGGGAGAGGTAAGTATTGCAAGTGATAGAGCACTGTTCGAGCTGGGGGGAACACTCTCTCGTGGGCGGCGGTACTGGCACAGGGCCCCTCATATTACGACGGTGTGTCTGACATTGGTTGTGCACCACCACCATCAGAGACACTTCATTGTACTATGAGGGACCCTGTGCCAGTGCCGTCGCCCAAGAGTGGGCGCACCCACCTGTCCAGGCAAACGGCACTCGCACGGGTGCTTGAGCCAGGTGGTGACCACGGCCCTGTGGGGGGAGTCAGCCCATTTAGGGAGGTATAAAAATGGCCTATGGTGGACATTCAGAAGCTGCAAATGGAGGAATTGGAGCAGTCAGTAAGAGGAGGCCAAAAGCAAGACATTTTTCAGGCAAGCTACGTGTCAGCAGGGGAAGGTGGGGCAAAATAATTTGAAATCCATGATTGGTTCATATTAATGAAGGTTAGATCATCAACATTCTGGGTAGCCAGACAGGTCCTTTTTTCGGTCAGTATTGAACCAGCAGCACTGAAGACTCTTTCTGATAGCACACTAGCTGCTGGGCAAGCAAGCTCCTGCAATGCAACACAATGTAAGTGGCAGAAAGTGGCTGGCTGATATACGACAAACTAACAGGACTGCAGTATATCCACTTTGTGAGAATTTGAATCTCACTTTTTTTGTGGGAGACTGAACCAAAACTCAGGCCCAGTGCATAAAACAACACAATGTAAGTGGCAGAAAGTGGCTGGAAGATATATGTAAAAATACAAGGACTGTAGTACAATTTCAATCTCCCTACAATGATCTCAGGAAAAGTATGGCAGCAATAAAAAGGACTGCTGCACACAAAAGTGTGGACAAATAAACCAGATAACTGTGCAGAAAGGAGCAACAGGATTTTTGCTTTTAAAAAAGCAGTTGGTTTGCACAGCGGCGTGCAAACAACAATGCAGCTATCAGGGAGCCTTATAAGGCAGCCTAATAAGCTACAGTGCTGATGCACAAAAATATAGCCTCCACTGTCCCTGCAAACAAATGGTGGTGTTGGACAGTGGAAATCGCTACAGCACAAGCAGTTTGGGGGTTAATCTTCCCTCCCTAACTATATCCCTTCTTCTGATGAAGCTGCGGCAACCTCTCCCTATGCTAAGATCGGCAGAAGTAAGATGGCGGCCGGCGTGCACGCCCCTTTATAGCCCCTGTGACGCCGCAGAAAGCAAGCCAATCAGTCATGCCCTTCTCTAAGATGGTGGGGACCGAGACCTATGTCATCACGCTGCTCACACTCTGCGTCCTTCATTGGCTGAAAAATGGCGCTGAAAGTGTCATACGAAACTCGACTTTTGCACGCAGATCGCCGACCTCATGGCCGATCCCACACTAGGATCGGGTCGGGTTTCATGAAACCCGACTTTGCCGAAAGTCGGCGATTTTTGAATTTGTCCGATTCGTTTCGCTCAACCCTAGTTTTGAGTGTATTTAGCACATCAGGGTTGGCATCATCTGAAAGAGACATGACATCCACAGTGTCATTTGCTGATGGATTGAGGTCAATAGGAAGCTTAGCCTTTCGTCCATACATGACCTCAAATGGAGTGCACTTGGTTGAGGCATGCACAAATGTGTGATAGGCAAACAAAACACCAGGGATGAACTGGTCCCAGTTGGTTCCTTGGTCATTGACAAGCTTGCAAAGAGATTCTTTGAGTGGTCGATTGTCACGTTTCCGCTCGGCATTTGTGGGTGGTAGGCAGATGAAATACGGTGATCTGTTTTAAAATGATCCATCAGGTTGTCGATGATCGAGTTCACAAACTCTCTTCCCTGGTCGCTAATCAGAGTGTCCATACAGCCTAAGCGGCAAATAATGGTGTACAAAAATTTTGCTACTGACATGGCACTCTTGTCTGGAACAGCTCTTTCTTCAGCCACTTCGAGAAATGATCAGTGACAGCAACTATATATTTGTTGCCGTTTGTTGTTTCCTGAAGAGGACCGATCACATCAATCCCAACTAAGCTCCATACTTTTCCAGGCATTGCTATACTGTTGAGTGGTGGAGCTTCTTTGCTGATTTTGGGACATGTGATAAAACATTTTTGACAGGCTTTGACATGTTGGTAAACATTATTCTTCAGTCCCTTCTAGTAACAACGGTCAGAAATTTTGGCAAATGTTTTATCTCTGCCAAAATGGCCACCAGAAGTTGGGTTGTTGTGACAGGCCTTCAGGATATTTGGCAGTCGGCTTTTAGTGAGAACCTCCTTTTTTCCATAGTAAATTATCTCTTTCTCTGCTCGATATTGCTTAAAGGGACACTGTCACCTGAATTTGGAGGGAACAATCTTCAGCCATGGAGGTGGGGTTTTTGGGTGTTTGATTCACCCTTTCCTTACCCGCTGGCTGCATGCTGGCTGCAATATTGGATTGAAGTTCACTCTCTGTCCTACATAGTACACGCCTGCGCAAGGCAAGATTGCCTTGTGCAGGCATGTACTACGGAGGACAGAGAATGAACTTCAATCCAATATTGCAGCCAGCATGCAGCCAGCGGGTAAGGAAAGGGTGAATCAAACACCCAAAAACCCCGCCTCCATGGCTGAAGATTGTTCCCTCCAAATTCAGGTGACAGTGTCCCTTTAAATGTTTGTCTAAACTGGGGCTTGGCTTTGAATGTTTCTCTGGAGGTAGATCGTAGATCCACTGGGGGTACTTTGTTCTGTTGCAGTGTAGAATCTCAAAAGCTGATCATATAGTTGGTCTTCCATTGTTGTCAAAATTGGAAAACTTTTTGTTGTTGGAGGTGTTCCAAGTTCACTTTATATACCTTATCAGGATAGAATAGGAACTCACACTGGAGAACTTAAGGTGCATATCATAGAGAGCAGGGAGAAACATACATAACAAGTTACAACACATAACATTAACTATGCACTGAAGGAACTGCATCATCTACTGTTAGTTCAATGTAATGCCTCCAACACATGCTATAAGTCTAGTCCACCCGTTCCCTTGCACTAGATTTGTTGCTGATTTTCAACAGGGAAAAAATCAACAGTCAATCTGCATCAAAATCCGCATCCCAACGATGTGGATTTTTTTGTGCAGAAGCACAGCAGATTTCTCCGTGTCACGTGGAAGAGGGAAATCTGCTGCATAGTGCATGAAAATCTGACAAAAGCCTCATGAAATGGTAAATGGTTTGTGTATGTGCATCTATATATACTGTAGCACTACAGCAGCAAAAACACACTAATATTCTGCCCTAGAGGAGTATAGACCATGGGTATATTATACCTAGGCCAGATTATACTCCTCCGGGCTAGAATATACCCCTGCTGCTGTAGATCAAATTTTTCACACTTATGAGAACCATTGAGTGATGTACTCAAGAATGGGGCCCCAGACATCGCACAGGGGCCCCAGACATCGCACATCGCACAGGGGCCCTAGACATCTTAGGCTAGTTTCACATTTACGCATGGCTGTGTATGCTCTTAGTGAAGCCCCACCCACTGCCGCGCCCGCTAGTTAAGCTCCGCCCAGGTATGCATGCGGCTGCATGCGGCCTGCATACCCTATCTTTATCATTGGGTACGCAGGCCCTGCGGATGTTTGCGTTTCCATCCGCATGCGTTGTTTTGACGATTTGGTGAACGCAAGAAAATCCAACTTGTTACCTTTGCCTGGGGCCCTGTGTTCTGCCAGGGCCCCCATGTGCTGCCTGAGACCCCTGTGCACTGCCTGAGGCCCCTGTGTGCTGCCTGGAGCCCTGTAAGCTGCCTGGGGCCCTGTGGGCTGCCTGGGTTCCTGTGCACTGCCTGGGCCACCGTGCGCTCCTTGGGGCCCTGTGCGCTGCCTGGGGCCCTGTGTTCTGCCAGGGGCCCCATGCGCTGCCTGAAGCCCCTGTGCGCTGCCTGGAGCCCTGTGGACTGCCTGTGGCCCCTGTGGGCTGCCTGGGGTCCTGTGCACTGCCTGGGGCACCGTGTGCTGTTTGGGGCTCCGTGCGGTGCCTGGGGCTCCTGTGTGCTGCCTGGGGCCCCTGTGGGCTGCTTGGGCCCTGTGCGCTGCCTTGGGCCCCATGTGCTTCCTGGGGCCCCTGTGGGCTGCCTGGGGCCCTGTGGGCTGCCTGGGGCCCCTGTGGGCTGCCTGGGGTCCTGTGCACTGCCTGGGGCACCGTGCGCTGTTTGGGGCTCTATGCGCTGCTTGGGGCCCCTGTGTGCTTCCTGGGGCCCCTGTGTACTGCCTGGGGCCCTGTGTGCTGCCTGGGGCCCCTGTGTGCTGCCTTGGGCCCCTGTGGGCTGCCTGGTGCCCCGTGAACTGCCTGGGACCCTATGCGCTCAGTGGGGCGCCTGTGTGCTGCCAGGGGCCCTGTGTGCTGCCTGGGGCCTTGTGCGTTGCCTGGGGCTCCGTTATTGATTATATCACTCAATGGTTCTCAAAAGGCTGAAAAATCTGATATACAGCAGCTGGGGTATATTCTGACCTGGAGGGGTATAATTTGGACTAGTCCAATTTGTACCCCAGGGTATAGTTTGGGCTAGGCCAGAATATACCCGGGGTAAATTCTGTCCCAGAGGGGTATAAACTGGACTAGTCCAATTTATACCCCGGGGTATAGTTTGGGCTACACCAGAATATACCCGGGGTTTAATCTGGCCTAGGCCACTTTAACCCTGGGCATATTCTGGGCGAGGGGGGGGTTTATCTGGCCTGTTACAACGGTCCGTGGCCAGGGACGTCCGTGTAAAAGGGAAAGGTCTTTAAAGGGATAAAGTTTGTGTTCGTGATACCACCTGTGGTATTCGGTCAGGGTGACCGACGCTGCTTTAAGGGGTCCGCTGGGGTGATGTTATGGCAGCTAGATGGTATACCTTCCCACAGGTGAAGTATATCCCCAGGGCTTCCTGGTGTGTAGATGGTGGTGGATGGTGAGAGGTGCAGAGAAGAACGAGGACACAAGGTTACAGTCTCTTTACCTTTACTGAAGACTTCAGCATCCACAGTCCAGGGCACCAGACCACAGGGTAGGCAGAGTCCGGCCGGTTTGGAGGCTAGTCCAGAGTCCCCTTGTCCAGGTGGAAATCAGTAGCCTTCCCTTGCGCAGCAGTGTTGTAGTTCCTTACTGCCTAAGGCTTCACATAAGGTCCTCACAGATGTAATGTCTCTCTCTCTGTCCCCCATATAAAATAGGACAAACCCATATGAATGGTGGCTTGAGGCAGTTTCAGGGACTCTATCATGCCCCAGCCTCTAAGGGGTGCCACCGTGCCTCCTGGGTCTCTGGAGCAAAGCATAAAGGTCATTACTCCCACTGTGTTTCGGCTACCGGGATTCTGCGCCTCAGAAGGAGGCAGCCTGTGTAGGTCTGGTCCCCTTCTGGTATCCATTCCTTTGCTACGACTTCCTTCATGCTCACTGCAATACAATTCTCCTTCTGTGTCTCTTCCTAGGAGCTGCAGCTCTGAGGGCATGCACAGCTCCGTGTCCTTCTCCTTCGTTCTCTGACAGGATCCCACCCCTGCCAGGGACCAACTAACTGAGCAGCACTCAGCCAAAAACAGGCGACCAGTTTTACCTATGTAAGGGAGTGACCTAATAAATAGGAGCAAGAGCTCCCCCTGGTGGCCTGGAGTATGAAATGTATTGCATGTTTGTGATACCTGGATGCAGTTATTCTTCTTTGCCTCCAAAAGTAGCATCACTCTCCCCGAGAGGAAAGCAATACCACTGCGACGACCAGGACCCTGGGGCGCTGCACTTGCCTGATCTTTCCAAATGCACACCAATCCCCCTTTCCCTCCTCACCCCCCCCCCCACACTTTTTCCCCTCTCTCTCCTCTTCTGCCACCGGCACTGATCAGTACTTGATCAGTGATCAGTACTTGATAGCTCTATTTTTGGCAATTTGTTTTACTTTTCATGCGTCCTGCAGCTGCCGAACATTGATCATTGATGCAAATAACATATCCGCACTCGCACTTCCTGTCTTCCACGTCTTTTTTCACTGTTTTTCTGCCCCCCTTTGCACCACTCTGTGTGTGCGTCCTACAGCCACTGAGCTGCTGATCAGATGTACACCACAGATTAGCACCAGTGCTCACTTTTGCCAACAGCTTTTTTTCCTGACTATTTTTTTTAATTCCCTTTTTGCACCACAAGTATCACACCAGTTCATAGCAATACATATCATATGGCTTTAGATTTGCAGTCCCTAAACAGGCCAGACTTCCCTTGTCCAGTTTCCCTGGGCGACCACACACCATATTACAGTCTCCATACACACAGCCTCATATGCTGCAGACACTGCACACGCCAGCCCCTTCCGACTAGTTCCTGCATCACTGTATCACAGTCTCTTACAGTCTCTTTACACACACAGCCGTACACAGCCCAGGATATCCTCCGGATAGCAGCCGGGCACCATATCCACCTGTTTGCAATCGTTAGACATGCTAGTCCTCTTTCGGGCACAGGACATCTATCGCCGGGCACAGGACTGTCCACATCCTTGACCAGTACCATGGACGACTTGCATCGCTGTATATGCTGCGGGTGCCAGGCTATTCAGCTGCCTTGGTTGCTGGCTCCGCTGGCCTGTGCCTCCATGCACTCAGCCAGCACTCTGCAGGCCTCTGCTCTGCACACCAGCACACACCAAACTGACACTGAGGTTGCATCACACACTTGACACTTGACACACCTATACCCCTTACTGCAGGGCTTTTAACACACACAAACCTGTGGCCTTCAGCCACATGGAAAACCCGTACTGGAAATTCGTGACTCCCATGCGCACCTATGGACTTCATCCATCTGCATGCACAACCTGGGAAGAACACACAGCGGCCCCACGTGTGACATGAGTCACTGTCTCATATTGCAATCACAGCTACACCTGCGACTGCCATGCACACCTATGGCCTTCATACGTCTCTGTGCGTATTCTGGGGAGCACAAACAGCGCCCCCTAGCTCTAACAGGAGTCACTGCCTCACACTTTAGTTCCAGGAGATCGTGATCAAGGCCATAATCTTTGGAGATCAGGAAGGAGCAGGCCCCAGTACTTCCAGAACTAAAGGTGCTCGTGTCATACCAAGCCAACATGGCCTGTGTATAAAAGAATGCTTCATACTGTACTACACATCCATTCACTACTAAATTCATTCTTGACTTGCACAACTCACGTATGCCAACGTGACCAACACAACACAACTCACATATACCAACCTGTCAAACTTTACACTACTCATGTATACTAGCCTGATGCACTCTACACAACTTACGTGTGCCTCTATATTATAAAATTCCATCAATGTCTGTGTAATAGAGTGCAGGGTAGAGTATGTCACCACGGAACAGACAGACCAACTGTTGAGGGGGATTTATTAACAGGAGTAAGATTCTCCTCTCAGGGAAAAAAACAGAGGGGGTTAATAGAGAAAGAGCAAACAGTATAACAATACACAACAAGCTAACTGAAGCTATGAAAACAGTTAAGCGGAATAGAAATGGTTAACGAGTGTTCTTGTAATTTATCGGTCCAACGCGATCCTGACTGAAGGTTCCTTTTTCCAGCGTGGGTGCCGTCACCAACAGCACTTGAAGATTCTGAAGTCTCTCCTCTGTCTCTTGGGAACTGGAGACTCCGGAGGTTAAAGCTTTGCAGCCTTTTCTCAGAGTGAAACTGGAAGCAGGAAGTAGAACTGCCACACTGCTGAGTCTCTGTATGTTAAGCTGGCAGTCTCTCTGCAGCAGCGATGCTACACACACACTGGGCAGTTTGCTTGTCACACTCAGGGAGTCTTGGCTTGTCACTGTCGTCACCGGGGGTGTGCGCTCGGGTCACTGTCTCTGCACTGTCAGGGGAAAAGTCTTCTCTGATTATGGAGTCTTCCGAGTCCACAATCTCACATCTAGCCTTCACTACGGCTGGTATCTCAGCCTCAGTGACCTCACAGGGAGCACTCTCTCTTGGGAAGCGCGGCGCTGCAGCCTGCTTTCTCTCTGGCACGCTGTTCCCTCTGTCTCGCGTGCTCTTGGGGTATTTGCCACAAAAATAGTTACTGACACTAAATACAAATACTAAAATAGCAAGACTGCACTACCACCTCCGGCCAGAAGGGGGAGCTCCAGAGACTTCCCTTGATCCATTCTGGTCTGAGAAAAGAACTGGCAGTTGGGCTAAGGAGCTGAAAGTGAGAGGTCATACAGCTGAATTTCTAACAGCCTTATGACAGTTTCCAGGTCCAAATCACCGGCCTGAGGAGAAGAGGGACAGAGAAAAAGGACATTGTGAGAACCGGGTAGCATTAATCACTACTCAGAACAGGCGCAAAGATGGATACCGGATCCGTGGCTGTATTCATTATATATAATACAGCAACCGGAAAAACGTGAGGTGATATCAGCTTCACTAGGGCCGGGCGCAGCAACAGACACAGAGTTCAATGGTACTCCCGGAGGGGGTAAGCCGATAAAAGGACTCGGGTTGCCCGTCGAACCAGGACCCGGAGGGGACAGATTGGGCCGGCAGCCAGTTCACATACAGCAGCAGGGCCACACAGAAACTGCGTACAATAAGAGGCGAAGACCCCGGCAGGGTCAAAGTAACTCAGAGTTCCCATACAGACTCCAGTGACAGGACTGGTTGTAAATCCCTTTATGTTGAAGTAAACTGGTTAAACGTTTCAGTGCCTCAGTGTTTCATTTGGACAATAGCCATCTATCCAGGATCGGGATCATCACCGCTGGGAGAACCTGCTGCTGATCAAGTAAGTGCCTGTTCCCTCACGATACCCCTTACACTGTGCATTGCCTGAGGCCACAGCACCGGGTCAAGCCACCCGTGACATCTCCCTCAAGAGACAGACCCCATTGGTCCGGTGCTGGGTACCCCGGTCTCCTGGGCGTTACACTCTGCTCTCCCGCTCTTTTCTGACCACACCCCTCTCTCTTCCTCTCTGCCCCCAGCAGTCACATGGTCCCCTCTGTCCAGGGCAGAAAGTCCTCCCCCCAACAACCCAGCTGTACGACTAAGTGGTTCCAGGTAAGGAGCAGGGAAAGCAACCTCCTTTGGGCTCATCTTCCTCTTCACCCCCTTATATTCCCCCTCTCTTAAAGCTCGCCATTCCACGGGCGAGAACTCTTAGTGCTTCTATTTGTTCTTTTGAGGGGAGTCAGATACCTGCAATTCTCGCATCTCCTTCTGCCATTCTTCTTTCACATACTGCCAAACTAAATGGTCTAGGAGTTGTTTATCAGTCAGGTTGAGATATTCTTCCTCTACTTCGCTGGCAGCCATAGAAGAAAATTCCTCAGATGAATTTTGTGTTGTCACCATTATATTTTCCAATGGCATCCACTGTCCTCTTCTTCTTTTTTTTATTCTTGGCTCGGCCGCTAGCAGATGCTTGCATAGACGATTTGTCCTTTTCCTTGTCGTTATTGGAAACTTCAGGGACTTCTTGCTCGGGCTCCTCAGTCTGGGGGCTTAGTACAAGTAATTCTTCTCCATAGCTCCCCCTCTCTTTGACAGGAGCATTCTTGTCAAAAATAGAATCAGATGGATTAAGACCATTCAGGCTGGCCTCTTAGTCATCTGTGCCGGGCTCTGCAGGCATCACTTCCCAGGGCTTCTCAGCCACACGCCCTGTCTCGCACAGCTGTTCCATTTCCTCTGTCCAATCAGGATCTTGCGAGCTGACAGCCAGCATACTCTTCACGTGAGGGGACGACATTAGTGGTTCCTCCTTCTCATTGACTAGGACCTTGAAAATGAGCGTCGCAGGAACACTTGGCACTTTTTCCCCTTCTCCTTGGCATCCGAGATTGTGGTACTGTCTTGCTCTAGGTGGGGCTCTTCTCTTTCTGCTGTACCACTCCCTCCAGGGGTGACGTTCCCTCAGTTAGCAGGACCCTCAGAGGGGTGAGCGGATCTCTGCCACCGCTCTTCTTGGGTAGGGCAATTTCTGGACATGTGTCCCACCCTTCTGCACGACCAGCACTCACGTCTGCGTCTGTCTGGAGGGCGCTTTAGTCTGGATCGTCGACCTCGGCGGGAGACATCTCTCACCTGCCATTGCTCTTCACCCCAGGATATGGAGTTATACTCTGGGGCCACCACTAAAGCCTTCTTCATGCTACGCACCTCTCCTCTATCTCTTTCTGGCGGCTTCCGCACGTTACCTCGGGGTATGCCGCTGGTCCCCAAAACGGCAGTAAGGGCTTTCCCCAGACTCTCAATCTCTTCCCAGATTCTTCTTATCTTCAACCGGGATTCCCGGGTCTATGTCGTCTCCTCTTCATTCTGACTGGGTGCTCCGAAATTGTAGCATGTAGGCAGTCTTCTTCGCCGAGCGGCACTAGTCTAACTTTGGGGGCGGTCTCTCTTTCTCGCTCCGGAGGGCTGTACTCTGCAGCAGGGGTCTTCTTATATTCAGCCACTTCCTCACGGACCCGCTTAATCTCCTTCTTCAAGTCTTCTACCCATTGAGGGGCAGATACCTCCCCGCTCCATACCTTCCCCACTGGCACTACCACACCCTGCTCTTGCTCGCGCGTGCGCGCCTCACTCCCGACCTCAGAGAAGGTCATATCTGGCTTTACTCGCATGTGCTCTCGCAATGCCTGTTTCATTAAGGCTACGTTCACATTAGCATTGCGCGCCGGTGCGTCGGCGACGCAACGGCGACGCAACGCACGACGCACAAAAAAAGCGCGCAAACGCACGCAAAAACGCTGCGTTTTGCGACGCGTGCGTCGTTTTTTGACGAAAATCGGACGCACGAAAAATGCAACTTGTTGCATTTTCTTGCGTCCGACGCTAGCGTCGGAAACGACGCACGTGTCGGAAAACGCAACCAAAAAAACGCACGCTTCCCCCATGTTAAACATAGGGGCGCGTCGCCGCTGCGTCGCCGACGCAACAGCGACGCACATTAGCGGAACGCTAATGTGAACGTAGCCTAACACATCTCGCAACCCTGTCACCAGTTGGTCTCGCAGCACAATGTCAATTGACCCCACACCTACGCCATCCTTCCGTATGATGGCAGTATGAAGCTCCTGCAGGGCATTCATATACTGCATCACAGTCTCCCCCTCTTTTTGTACCTGGCGAAACAGTCGCATGCGCAGCTCCCCTACGTCAGTGGGCTCCCCATGCGTCTCCTCAAGTATACGTAATACTTTGTCCAGGGTATCTCTCGCCTAGGGGGGGTCTGAGCATAACAGAGTCCTGTGCATCCCCCTCTAGGGCCATCACAGCTATTTTGCATCATCCCTCGGATGCACTCCATCCAACTCCACAACATGACATCACTGCCTGAGAATTTTTTCAGGTTAACCAACATGGCTCCCAGGGACATGCTAGACCTGGGGCCTCCCCCAACCGCTTGCCTGCCCTTTCCGTGCTACCATGTGACATCCTGCCGACTACGCCAAGTGTAATAGAGTGCAGGGTAGAGTATGTCACTACGGAACGGACAGACCAACTGTTGAGGGGGATTTATTAACAGGAGTAAGATTCTCCTCGCAGGGAGAAAACAGAGGGGGTTAATAGAGAAAGAGCAAACAGTATAACAATACACAACAAGCTAACTGAAGCTATGAAAACAGTTAAGCGGAATAGAAATGGTTAACGAGTGTTCTTGTAACTTATCAGTCCAGCGAGGTCCTGACTGAAGGGTCCTTTTTCCAGCGTGGGTGCCGTCACCAACAGCACTTGAAGATTCTGAAGTCTCTGCTCTGTCTCTTGGGAACTGGAGACTCCAGGGTTAAAGCTTTGAAGCCTTTTCTCAGAGTGAAACTGAAAGCAGGAAGTAGAACAGCCACACTGCTGCATGAGTCTCTGTATGTTAAGCTGGCAGTCTCTCTGCAGTAGCGATACTACACAGACAGTGAGCAGTTTGCTTGTCACACTCAGGGAGTCGTGACTTGTCACTGGGGCTGTGCGCTCGGGTAACTATCTCTGTACTGTTAGGGGAAAAGTCTTCTCTGATTACGGAGGCTTCCGAGTCCACACTCTCACATCCAGCCTTCACTACGGCAGGTATCTCAGCCTCAGTGCCCTCACGGGGAGCACTCTCTCTCGGGGAGCGCGGCGCTGCAGCCTGCTTTCTCTCTGGCACGCTGTCCCCTCTGTCTCGCGCGCTCTGCTCTCACGATCTTTTCTGACCACACCCCTCTCTCTTCCTCTCTGCCCCCAGCAGTCACATGGTCCCCTCTGTCCAGGGCACAAAATCCTCCCCCCCAACAACCCAGCTGTATGACTAAGTGGTTCCAGGTAAAGAGCAGGGAAAGCAACCTCCTTTGGGCTCTTCTTCCTCTTCACCCTCTTGCATCTGCATTCCAAAATGTCACTCCTTCCATTTCGAGCCCTGATGTGCACCCAAACAGTGGTTTTATCACACATACAGTATGAGATATCAGTGTACTCATGAGAAATTGTACAACAAGTTTTGGGGTACTTTTTCTCTTGTGCTTACCACATATCTAAATAAATTACTTGGGGGGGGGTCTAGTTTCCAAAATGGGGTCACTTGTGGGGCGCTTTCACTGTTTAGGCATATCAGGGGCTATCCAAGCCCAACATGATGTCCGCTCTTAATTCCAGCCAATTTTGCGTTCAAAAAGTCAAATGATTCTCCACCTCTGCTGAACCCTGCCGTGCACCCAAACAGTGGTTTTCCCCCAAATATGGGGTATCAGCGTGCTCAGTAGAAATTGCACAATAACTTTTGGGGTCCAAACTTTCCTGTTAATCTTGTAAAAATAAAAACAATTGTGGATAAAATATCACTTTTGTGGAAAAAATTTTATTTTTTATTGTTACGGCTCTACGTTATAAACTTTCGTGAAACAGTTATGAGTTCAAAATACTGATTACACATCTAGATAAGTTCCTTGAGGGGTCTAGTTTACAAAATGGGGTCACTTGTGGGGGCTTTCCACTATTTAGGCACATTAGCAGCTTGCCAAACGCGACATGGCGTCAGCTAATGATTCCAGCTAATTTTGCTTTAAAAAAGTCAAATGGCGCTCCTTCTTTTCCATGCCCTGCCCAAACAATGTTTTTTTCCCCACATATGAGGTATCAGCACGTTCAGGAGATATTGCACTACAAATTTTGTGCTTCATTTTACCTGTTACCCTTGGGAAAATAAAAAATGGGCCTAAATTAACATTTTTGTGAAAAAAAGTTAAATGTTCATCTTTTCCTTCCACATTACTTCAGTTCCTGTGAAACTCCTTAAATGTGGCATTGAGGACTTTGAGGGATGCGGTTTTTAGAATGGTGTCACTTTTGGGTATTTTCTGTCATATAAACTCCTTAAAGTCACTACAAATATGATGTGGTTACTATAAAATATAATTTTGTAAATTTTGTTGGAAAAATAAGAAATCGCTGGTCAACTTAAAACCCTTATAACTTCCTAACAAAAAAAATTTTGTTTCAAAAATTGTGCTGATGTAAAGTAGACATGTGGGAAATGTTATTTATTAACCATTTTGTGTAACTTATATATCTGATTTAAGGGCATACGATTTAAAAGTTTGAAAAGTGCAACATTTTCAAACTTTTCACCAAATTTCCATTTTTTTTACAAATAAATGCAAGTCATATCACATTTTTTTACCACTATCCTGAAGTACAATATGTCATGAAAAAACATTCTCAGAATCAGTGGGATCTGTTAAAGCGTTTCAGAGTTATTGTCTCATAAAATGACAGTGATCAGAATGGTAAAATTTGGCCTGGTCATGAAGGTGCAAAGAGCCTTGGGGATAAAGGGATTAAATATTAGACAAAGATTACACAAGTAAACACAAAATGCAGTTTTTAAATTAAGTTCTTTATAATTAAAGGAAAAAGAAAACCAAACTTATAGGGCCCTGTGTGAAAAAGAGATTAAAGTCATTAAAACTAATAATTGATTGGGCCACCCTTAGCAGGAGCAACTGCAATCAAGCATTTGTGATAACTGGCAATGAGTCTTTTACAATGCTCTGAGGAATTTTGTCCCACTCATCCTTGCAGAATTGTAATTTAGCCACATTGGAAGGTGAAGGGTTTCTCAACATGAACCGCCTTTTTAAGGTCATGCCACAGCATCTCATTTGGATTAAGGTCATGACTTTCATTAGGCCACTCCAAAGTATTACCAGAACCAGGTGTAACAGTAGAATTCATGGTTCCATTTACCACAGCAAGTCTTCCAGGTGCTGATGGAGCAAAACAGCCCCAGACCATCACTCTACCACCACCATATTTTACTGTTGGTATGATGTTCCTTTTCTGAAATGCTGTGTTACTTCTATGCCAGATGTAATGGTAAATAGACCTTCCAAAAAGTTAATCTTTTGTCTCATCAGTCCACAGAGTATTCTCCCAAAACTCTCGGGGATCATCAAGATATTTTCTGGCAAAACTGAGACAAGCCTTTATGTTCTTATTGGTCTCGATTGCGTGAAGAGTTTTATAAATCCATATGAGTCCGATAAAAAAAAATCTGGCAGCACAAGGACATTTCAAATGAATGCGAGAATACAACCTAAGGGATTGAAGAAATAACATTATAACTTCAAGTTATACAGAATAATACACTGCTGAAAAAAATAAAGGGAACACTAAAATACCACTTCCTAGATATCACTAAATGAAATATTTCAGTTGCAAATCTTTATTCATTACATAGTGGAATGTGTTGAGAACAATAAAACATAAAAATGTTCAATGTAAATCAAAATGAATATCCCATGGAGTTCGAGATTTGGAATGATACTCGAAATCAAAGTGGAAAATCAAATTACAGGCTGATCCAACTTCAGTGGAAATGCCTCAAGACAAGGAAATGATGTTCACTTGCGTGTGTGTTGCCTCCATGTGCCTTTTTTACCTCCCTACAACACCTGAGCATGGTCCTGATGAGGTGGCGGATGCTCCCCTGAGGGATCTCCCAGACTTGGACTAAAGCATTCGCCAACTCCTGGACAGTCTGTAGTGCAACGTGACGTTGGTGGATGGTGTGAGACATAATGTCCCAGATGTGGCCAATCCATAGCTTCAATGCCTTCATCTTGCAGGAACTGCTGGCACACTCCAGCCACATGAGGTCTGGCATTGTCCTGCATTAGGAGGAGCCCAGGGCCAACCGCACCAGGATATGGTCTCACAAGGGGTCTGAGGATCTCATCTCGGTACCTAATGGCAGCCAGGCTACCTCTGGTGAGCACATGGAGGGCTGTGCGGCCCTCCAAAGAAATGCCACCCCACACCATTACTGACCCACTGCCAAACCAGTCATGTTGAAGGATGTTGCAGGCAGCAGATCACTCTCCATGGCGTCTCCAGACTCTGTCACGTCTGTCACATGTGCTCAGTGTGAACCTGCTTTCATCTGTGAAGAGCACAGGGCGCCAGTGGCGAATTTGCCAATCCTGGTGTTCTGTAGCAAATGCCAATCATCCTGCATGGTGTTGGACTGTGAGCACAACCCCCATCTGTGGAAGTTGGGCACTCAGACCATCCTCATGGAGTCGGTTTCTAACCGTTTGTGCAGACAAATGCACATTTGGAGCCTGCTGGAGGTCATTTTGCAGGGCTCTGGAAGGGTTCCTCCTGTTCCTCCTTGCATAAAGGCTGAGGTAGCGATCCTGTTGCTGGGTTGTTGCCCTCCAACAGCCCCCTCCACGTCTCCTGGTGTACTGGCCTGTCTCCTGGTAGCACCTCCAGCCTCTGAACACTACGCTGACAGACACAGCAAACCTTCTTGCCACAGCTCACATTGATGTGCCATCCTGGATGAGCTGCACTACCTGAGCCACTTGAGTTGGTTGTAGAGCCTGTCTCATGCTACCACGAGTGTGAAAGCACAACCAACATTCAAAAGTGAGCAAAACATCAGCCAGAAAGCATTGGTACTGAGATGTGGTCTGTGGTCCCCACCTGCAGAACCACTCCTTTATTGAGTGTGACTTGATAATTGCCAATAATTTCCATCTGTTGTCTATTCCATTTGCACAACAGCATGCGAAATTGATTGTCAAACAGTGTTGCTTCCTGAGTGAATAGATTGATTTCACAGAAGTTGATTTACTTGGAGTTATATTCTGTTGTTTAAGTGTTCCCTTTATTTTTTTGAGCAGTGTTTTCTGCTGTTTCTTCTCCATCTGTCAGACCTTCATTTCGAGTACCATAAATTCACCTTAAAAATATAGCTTTCATATTTAATCTTAAGAATACCTATGTGGGTAATTTTAAGATTAAACATTAAAGATAGATTTTTAAGGGGAATTTATGGTACTCGATTTTGATGTCCTCTTTCTAAATACAGTATATAGTGTCAGACCTTCATTTTGACATCTGCCATGACTTATCTTATCACTATGATCACCGCAGCCCTAAAAATATACATTTGCCTACCCAACATTGCGCCCTTGGCTACAGATATGTACCCCACCAGTAACCCCTAGTGGTATTTTCATTTTTGTGTTTTCATTTTTTGCTCCTCTTTTTCCCAGAGCCATAACTTTTTATTTTTTCATCAATATGGCCATGTGAGGGCTTGCTTTTTGCGGGACAAGTTGTACTTTTGAACGACACCATTGGTTTTAACTTATCATGTACTGGACAATGGCAAAAAAATTCCAAGTGCGGTAAAAATACAAAAAAAGTGCAATCCCACAGTTATTTTTTTTATCATGTTCACTAAATGCTAAAACTGACCTGCCATTATGATTCTCCAGGTCATTACGAGTTCATAGACACCAAACATGTCTAGTTTTTTTTTTATCTAAATGGTGAAAATAAATTCCAAACTTTGCTAAAAAGAGAAAATTGCACCATTTTCCGATACCCATAGCGTCTCCATTTTTCGTGGCCTTGGGTTGGGTGGGGGCTTTTTTTTGCACGCCGAGCTGACATTTTAAGTGATACCATTTTGGTGCAGATACAATCTTTTGATCGCCCGTTATTGCATTTTAATGCAATGTTACGGCGACCAAAAAAAAGCAATTCTGGCATTTTGGCTTTTTTCTCCTTACGCCATATAGCAGTTCAGGCGATTCTGAACGCAGCGATATCAAATATGTGTATGTTTAATTTTTTTTATTAAATGCCGCTGTCAGAGATTGACAGCATTTAACGGGTTAACAACCGCAGGTGGATTGCGATTTCACCCTTGGCTGTTAGAGGCATTCATCTGCTGATGTGACCACTCTATAGGGGAGATCGTCGTGGGACACTCGTTATTAACCCCTTTCTGCCAGCTGACGGAATAGTACGTCAGCTGGCAGATCCCCTGCTTTGAGGTGGGCTGCAGCAGTGAGCCCACCTCAAAGCCACGACATGTCAGCTGTTTTGTACAGCTGACATGTGCGCGCAATGAGCGCGAGCGGAATCGCGATCCGCCCGCGCCCATTAACTAGTTAAATGCTGCCATCAAGCGCTGACAGCGGCATTTAACTAGCGCTCCCGGCCGCGCAGCCGGAAATACTCGCACTGCTGACCCCTGTCACATGATCGGGGGTCAGCAGTGCATTGCTATAACAACCAGAGGTCTCCTTGAGACCTCTGTGGTTGTTCATGGCCAATTGCTTTGAGCGCCACCCTGTGGTCGGCGTTCAAAGCAACCCTGCATTTCTGCTACATAGAGGTGATCTGTGCATCACCTCTATGTAGCAGAGGCGATCGAGTTGTGCATGCTTCTAGCCTATGGAGGCTATTGAAGCATGCCAAAATTAAAAAAAAAAAAGTGATTAAAAATATAAAAAAAAATAAAAAATATATAAAAGTTCAAATCACCCCCCTTTCGCCCCAATTAAAATAAAACAATTAAAAATAAATCAAACATACACATATTTGGTATTGCCGTGTTCAGAATCGCCCGATCTATCAATAAAAACAAAGGATTAACCTGACCACTAAATGGCGTAGCGAGAAAAAAAAATCAAAACGCCAAAATTAAGTTTTTTTGGTCGCCGCGACATTGCATTAAAATCCAATAACGGGCGATCAAAAGAACATATCTACACCAAAACGGTATCATTAAAAACGCCAGCTCAGCATGCAAAAAATAAGCCCTCATCTGACCCCAGATCACGAAAATTGGAGACGCTACGGGTATCGGAAAATCACGCAATTTTTTTTTATTTTTAAGCAAACTTTGGAATTTTTTTTCACCACTTAGATAAAAAATAACCTTGACATGTTAGGTGTCTATGAACTCGTAATGACCTGGAGAATCACAATCACAGGTTAGTTTTAGGATTTCGTGAACCTAGCAAAAAAGCCAAACAAAAAACAAGTGTGAGATTGCACTTTTTTTGCAATTTCATCACACTTGGAATTTTTTTCCCGTTTTCTGTTACATGGCATGGTAAAACCAATGGTATCGTTCAAAAGTACCTCTCGTCCCGCAAAAAATAAGCCCTCACATGGCCATATTGATGGAAAAATAAAAAAGTTATGGCTCTGGGAAGGAGGGGAGCAAAAAACGAAAATGAAAAAGCTCCGGGGGTGAAGTGGTTAAAGAGGGACTACGTCGGAACAGGGAGTATTTGTGTTCGTTTTCAAAAAATGTTTGCAGGTGATCAATGGCTTCGATTGGATTAGGTAAGGAATAAAAATTATGAAAAAATATGTAGTGTTTTATTTAATTACATTTTTTTAACCCATTAATAACTATAGGATTAATCATGGATAAGCGTCTTATTGAAACCTCTCCATTATTAACTAGGCTTAATGTCACCTTACAACGGTGACATTATCCCCTTATTACCCCATTGCTACTGCTGCCCGGCAGTGGGAAGAGAGAGGCTAAGTGCCAGAATTGGCGCATCGTACAGATGCGCCCAATTTGGGGTGACTGTGTGCTGATATTTTTAGCCGGGGGGACAATATCCATGGCCTTTTTCTAGGCTATGAATATCAGCCCGCAGCTGTCTGCATAGCCTTTCTGGCTAAAAATTATAGGGGGACCTCACGTCAGTTTTTTGGGGTCCCTGTTATGAATAGGTAATTCAGAACCACAATGGACCTTGAAGTTCAGAGCACACAAAGTGACCTGACAATAACCAAAAAACATAGGACGAGCTCTGAGACGTGGGAACTCTGCTGACCGCAATCCCTAATCCTATCCAACCACACTAGAGGCAGCCGTGGAGCGCTCCTGACCAGACCTATGCGCCTCGAGCACAGCCTGAGAAACTAGCTAGCCCTAAGATAGAAAAATAAGCCTACCTTGCCTCAGAGAAATTCCCCAAAGGAAAAGGTAGCCCCCCACATATAATGACTGTGAGTTGAGATGAAAATACAAACGCAGAGATGAAATAGATTAAGCAAAGTGAGGCCCAACTTACTGAACAGACCGAAGATAGGAAAGATTGCTTTGCGGTCAACACAAAACCCTACAAACAACCATGCAGAGGGGGCAAAAAGACCCTCCGCACCGACTAACGGTACGGAGGTGCTCCCTCTGCGTCCCAGAGCTTCCAGCAAGCAAGAAAAACCAATAGAGCAAGCTGGACAGAAAAAATAGCAAACAAAAACAACACAAGCAAAACTTAGCTTATGTAGGATAGACAGGCCACAGGAACGATCCAGGAGGAAGCAAGACCAATACTAGAACATTGACTGGAGGCCAGGATCAAAGCACTAGGTGGAGTTAAATAGAGCAGCACCTAACGACTTAACCTCATCACCTGAGGAAGGAAACTCAGAAGCCGCAGTACCACTCACATCCACCAACGGAAGCCCATAGACAGAATCAGCCGAAGTACCACTTGTGACCACAGGAGGGAGCTCGACCACAGAATTCACAACAGGTCCCCCTATTTTAATAGCCAGTAATGGCTAAATATACAGCTGCGGGCTGATATTTATAGCCTGGGAAGCTCCAATAACCCATTCCCAGGCTAGAAATATTGGCCCCCGGCCATTGGCTTTCCTTCTCCACACCATTTTTTTAAATTAAAGATATTGCTTGCAGAGTTTGCGTGTGTGTCTTTAAGTATTTATGCACTATTTTTTCTATCTATCTATCTATCTATCTATCTATCTATCTATCTATCTATCTATCTATCTGTCTATCTGTCTGTGTGTAAACACTATTCTTCAATGGGGTATGTAAAATAAGAGGCTGGACAAAGAAATTACATCACAATTCTTTTTTTTTTTTTAAATAGTAGATGTTTATTTAGGTTACAAAAACGCATACATATCCGCATGAAAAAACGCATCAAATCCACATAAAAAACACACAAAAAATGCGTGGATTTTTACCTGTGTTTTCTGCCAAGAGGTGCAGATTCTGTGCAGAATATTCCACAGGCAAGTCTGCAACATGTGCACATACCCTAAGGCTATGTGCACACGCTGCATTTTTGTTATGGAAAATATGCAAGGTTTTACACTAAAATCAAAGTGAATGAGATCCCTGAATTCTCATGCACATGTTGCTTATTTTTTCCTTGCAGATTTGCAGCAGATTAAAATCTGCATAATGTCAATTCTTGCAGCATATTTCTCTCATATTAATGAGTGGGAGAAAGTACGCAACAAAAGCATGTAAAAAAAATGTGGAAAAAATGCATTTTACGTAGCGTTTTTCCTGCCAACACATTAGGATATGCAGCAGTTTTCTGCTGCAAATCCTGAATATGTGCACATACCATGTCTTCTGTTCACCCCATTTATTATTTATAAGTCCTTGATACCATCATAATGAATTTGGGTACATTATCAGGTAATTAACATCTTTGATGACCTCCCAATTCCCTGAAACAAGTCCCTAATAGCATCTTCTCCCACCTTTCAATTCATTGCAAAATGTCCTATGCACATTATCGCCTCCTCTCCCACTTCCCAATAAATTTTAAGTCCCTGATAGTGTCATAATGAATTGTGATATTGGGGAGGATGCTATCAGGGACTTAACACTCGCCTCCACCACCCAATTCATTTTACATCCATATATAACGTCCTCCTCCCCTGTTCATAAGTCCATTGTAAGTATCCCTTACTCCCATCCCGATCCCCACCCCATCATTGTCCTCTCCCCCACATCTCTCATATTGTTTTCTCCCCTACATCTCTCATATTGTCTATTCCCCCACATCTCTCATATTATTCTCTCCCCCACATTTCTCATATTGTCCTCTCCTCTACATCACTCATACTGTCCTCTCTCCCACATCCCTCATATTGATCTCTCCCCCACATCCCTTTTATTGTCTTCTCCACCACATCCCTCATACTGTCCTCTCCCCACATCCCTCATACTGTCCTCTCTCCTACATCCCTCATCCCTCAAACTGTGCTCTCCCCTACATCCCTCATATTGTCCTCTCCCCTACATCCCTCATATAGTCTTCTTCCCACATCCCTTATACTGTCCTCTCCCCAACATCCCTCATATTGTCCTCTCCCCCACATTCCTCATATTGTCCTCTCCCCCACAATCCTCAAATTGTCCTCTCCCCCACATCCCTCATATTGTCCTTTCCCCACATCCCTCATATTGTCCTTTACCTCACATCCCTCATACTTTCCACTCCCCCACATCCCTCATATTGTCCTCTCCCCATAGCCCTCATATTGTCCTCTCCCCTACATCCCTCATATTGTCCTCTCCCCACATCCCTCATATTGTCCTCTCCCCTACATCCCTCATATAGTCATCTTCCCACATCCCTTATACTGTCCTCTCCCCCACATCCCTCATATTGTCCTCTCCCCCACATTCCTCATATTGTCCTCTCCCCCACGTTCCTCATATTGTCCTCTCCCCACATCCCTTATATTGTCCTTTCCCCACATCCCTCATATTGTCCTTTACCTCACATCCCTCATACTGTCCTCTCCCCCATATCCCTCATATTGTCCTCTCCCCCACATCCCTCATATTGTCCTCTCTCCCACATCCCTCATATTGTCCTCTCTCCCACATCCCTCATATTGTCCTCTCTCCCACATTCCTCATATTGTCCACTCCCCCGTGTACTGGGAAAAAAAATAAACAACAATCACCTATCGATCCGTTCTTCACCAACACCGCATTTTTCTTTCCTTGTCGTCAACTTTCTAAATGATACAGGCAGTGTTGCGTGCTTACGTCATCAAGCCATATGCGCCTGTGTTACAGAAAGCGCCAGGCAGGAAGCTGGGACAGATTCCTGCGACGCCGCTGCAATTTTCTCCTGAAGGTAGCAGAGCTGTAGGATCACTCCCTGCCCAGCACACCACATATGATGAGGGCAATCGGGGTCCGAGCATCAGTCCAGATTGCCCTCATTATAACTGCCCTTCAAGGGCCTGCCTTCACCTCTGGGCCCTATGTAGCTGCCTGGGCTGCACTGGCTATATGTATGTCCACCCCTGAGTGTTTTGTGTTCTATGTCTATGTAATGCAATTCATAGAAGTAGGCATCTGCAAACCAGCTATGGTCTGCTGAGCATCATTAGTCTGAGTTCAAATGTCCAGCAGTGATCCGTTAGAATGTATCCAGCAGAAATCCCTTGACAAAAATGTTGTGTAGACACAACTTTTTAGTCTGTTTGTAAATAACTGATTTCTACTGGATCCGTTAATTAGCGGAATAACTAATTACTGTTAGATCTGCTCTAACTGATGATTACTCGACATGCGAACGTAGCCTTAGTCTGACCTCTACTCATTGCATCCTGATGTCTGGCATTCTGCTCCTAGCCTTTGTTTCACTTTTTCCCTACAATAAAGTTTTTAATTATTAATGCACTATGTTATTTGTATTGAAGGTCCCTTCCTTTATTCTAACTTGGCTACATTTAATGTAAAATGATATATCCATTTTAAGACAAATCAATATATTAAAATCTTCATTATGTATACAGTATAGCTTTAAAGTTAGGTTTAAAACAATATATTTAAATTTACTTTTAGTCAGAAATTAATTTGCAATGCCCATTGTTATGTGAGTCCCTGGTTCCTTAAAGATATTTTAAAAAATAAATAACAAAAATGCAACAGTAGCACCATGAGTAGAGATAAGCGAACCTTTCAAGGTTCGGCCCGGTTCCGTTAGGCGAGCATCCCGATGTTCACCGAACGGTTCATCGAGCATATCTGAACTCCATTGAATTCTATGGGAGGCAAAACCAAACTTAAAGACAACATCTTAATGGGAGACAAAAAGCTTCCCAAACAGCTCAAATTAGGGGCAGACCTCAGGAAAAGTGGCATCAATTGACCCACAGTAGAAATTTGATAATGGCACAGCAGCAGTCAGCAATGGGGCATGTATGAGATATCAGGGTGTGGACCAGCATTTAGAAATTAAAACTGAAATTTCAATTAGGATGCGGTGGGTGAGGGACCAGTGTAAGGCCATGTTCACACAGTGCGTTTTTTACTGCGGAACCGCAGCGGTATTGCCGCTGCGGTTCCGCAGCAGTTTTCCATGCAGGGTACATAACAATGTAACCCTATGGAAAACAGTCACTGCTGTGCACATGGTCCGTAATTTCGTTTAAAAAGCCGCGCAGAATAGCTGCGGCAAAAAAGAAGGAGCATGTCACTTCTTTTTCCTGAACCGCAGCGGTTCTGCACCCATAGACCTCCATTGTGAGGTCAAAATCGCAGTAAAACCCGCAGATCAAAAATATATCTGCGGGTTTTACTGCGATTTGATGTGCAGAACCGCTGCAGCAGGAAGTGCGGGGGAGCGGGCGGAAGTGCGTGGGCGGAGTGTGGCTGTCCCCCCATGCTCCGATCCCGCCCCCCCGTGCTCCGATGCCCCCCCCCGTGCTCCGATGCCCCCCCCAGTGCTCCGATGCCCCCCCCGTGCCCTAATCTCCCCCCCTTATACTTACCCGGCGTCCCGGTGTCCGTCCGGCCGTCTTCTCCCTGGGCGCCGCCATCTTGCAAAATGGCGGGCGCATGCGCAGTGCGCCCGCCGAATCTGCCGGCCGGCAGATTCGCTCCAAAGTGCATTTTGATCACTGAGATATAACCTATCTCAGTGATCAAAATAAAAAAATAGTAAATGACACCCCCCCCACTTTGTCACCCCCATTGGTAGGGACAATAAAAAAATTAAGAATTTTTTTTTTTTTTCACTAAGGTTAGAATAGGGGTAGGGTTAGGGTTAGGGTTAGGGGTAGGGTTAGGGGTAGGGGTAGGGTTAGGGGTAGGGTTAGGGTATTTTCAGCCATTTTAGCCCTAAAAAGCTTCCTAGGAAACACACAGTCTCTGCATAGAAAACTGCATAAAAAAAGGATAAAAAAACGCATCAAAAAACGCATCAAAAAACGCATCAAAAAAGGACAAAAAAAGGACCAAAAACAGGACCTGCGTTTTCTGCCAAGAGCTGCAGTTTTTAAAAAAAACTGTCCTGAAAAAAAAAGGATGGAAATCCTGAACGTGTGAACATACCCTAATTCTGCTTTGCTGGAAGCTCTGATACCTCATGCAACAGCTCAAACTGCTCAAACGTAGAGCCGAAAAAATAAAAAATCATATTTTTTTCACAAAAATGATCTTTTCGACCCTAATTTTTCCAAGGGTAGCAAGAGAAATTGGACCCCAAAAGTTGTTGTGCAATTTGTCTTGAGTATGTCGATACCCCATAGTGGGGGTAAACCTCTGTTTGGGTGCACTGGGGAGCTCGGAAGGGAAGGAGTGCCGTTTGACTTTTTAATCTCTTAATTGTGAGAGCGGACGCCATTTTGGGTTTGTAGATGTGCCTAACAGCAGAAACTCCCCACAACTGACCCCATTTTGGAAACTGCACCCCTCAAAGATTTTAATCAGGGGTATATTAAGCAATTTGATCCCACATGTACGACACAGAGTTTGATAACATTAGGTCATCATATTGAAAAAATTCATTTTTTTCACGAAAATCTTGTTTTAGACCTGAATTTCTCACTTTTTTCAGAAATAACACCAAAAAGTGGACCCCACAATTCGTTACCCACTTTATTATGAGCGCAGCGATATCCCATATGTAGTCAAAAAGTTCTGTTTGGACAAATGGCAGGGCTTGGACAGAAAGTGGCACAATGTAACAAATTTGGCTTTATTTGAAATAGATTGTTATACTGGCAGAGCCTGTATGGTTCAAGAGAAACAGAAATCCCCCATAAATGTATTTTTATAAATTGTACCCTCTAATCTATTTATCTAGGGAGGTAATGAGTAGTTTGATGCCACCATTTTTTATGCAGTTGATGCAACACAAGCTTGAAAATTTACAATTTGCATTTTTTTCACTGTCTCTTTTATGATTCTTTTTTCTAAGTTCTGAGGAACACACCTCTAATTTTATTTCACTAGTTTTTAAGTGTTCAGAAGTATATCCAATATGGCACCAATGTGAGTACTGGTGACAAAGCAGTGTCTATAATAGATTTGGTCTTTAGGGTGAAATTGAAGATCCAGGACCCATTCAAAGCTACTAGAGACATTGAGCAAGCAAGAAAATCCTTCCAGGAATTATTACTCACAGAGGGAGGCATGCTCCTAAAACACATGATTATAGAATTGGTCTTGCTAACAAAACAGTTGTCCCGCATTTGCGTATATTGTAGCAAGAAGAATAAACTGTACTGGAATGAAGGGCAAAATGTGGAGGAAAATGCAGCCAACTATGTAGCAAAGCGGAGTTTGTTCCAAAGATGAAAGAACACCATCAGGGCTAGAATGGCAGACACTTTCAGAGACTGGTCGTACTACGTCCTTTTAGCTCCATGAGTCCCTATATGAGAGACGAATGTGCCAATAGACGTGGTACACCATCGCAAGCTCCCACCCGCCAAGTTCAGAACCGCTATATGCACAAAACAACCAGTTCTCTAGAAAGTATTGTCTGCTACCAGAGGTTCGGCAAGAACCATAAAGTAAAGCCCATAGTGTATAACTACGGAACTACCTAATTTTTTTAGAAATCCTACAATAAAATGATCATGCCCGTATGATCAACATAAATATAAGTAATATAAATGGAAGCCAAAGTTTTGTGTAGCAAGACAGTCGTAAAAACAGTCAAAGTTAGATAAATGGTCAAAAATGTTTGTGAGTAATCAAGTCCTAGAATTCATTTTCAGATGATCTGACTATTCAAGATCATTTGTGGGGTCCACATTCTAACGCTTATTGACGTGGGTACGTGGACGAGAATTTGTTGGAATACTAGTTTGGTATGGAATTGATTGAGTCCTAGAATTTTCAGATGACCTGACTTTGCAAGAACATTTGTGGGGTCCACACTCTAGAGCATACAGACGTGGGTACGTGGATGAGAAGTTGTTGGGATAGTAGTTTGGTATGGGATTGATCAAGTTCTGGAATTAATTGTGAAATGGGGTAAATTTGGATCTACTACCCGTATATGCTCGAGTATAAGCCAACCCCTCTAGTTTTGCCACAAAAAACTGGGAAAACTTAATGATTCGAGTATAAGCCTAGGGTGGGAAATGCGCCAGCTACTGGTAAATAGGGTTGAGCGAAACGGATCGTTCATTTTCAAAAGTCGCCGACTTTTGGCAAAGTCGGGTTTCATGAAACCCGACCCGACCCCTGTGTGGGGTCGGCCATGCGGTACGCGACTTTCGCGCCAAAGTCGCGTTTCAATTACGCGAAAAGCGCCATTTCTCAGCCAATGAAGGTGGACGCAGAGTGTGGGCAGCGTGATGACATAGGTCCTGGTCCCCACCATCTTAGAGAAGGGCATTGCAGTGATTGGCTTGCTGTCTGCGGCGTCACAGGGGCTATAAAGGGGCGTTCCCGCCGACCGCCATCTTACTGCTGCTGATCTGAGCCTAGGGAGAGGTTGCTGCCGCTTCGTCAGAAGCAGGGATAGCGTTAGGCAGGGTCCATTAACCACCAAACCGCTTGTGCTGTAGCGATTTCCACTGTCCAACACCACCTTTTGTTTGCAGGGACAGTGGAAGCTACATTTTTTTTTCCTCAGCGCTGTAGCTCATTGGGCTGCCCTAGAAGGCTCCCTGATAGCTGCATTGCTGTGTGTACGTCGCTGTGCAAACCAACTGCTTTTTTCAAAGCACAAATCCTGTTGTTCCTTCCTTTCTGCACAGCTATCTTTTTTGTTTGTCCACACTTTTTATTTAATTTGTGCATCAGTCCACTCCTTATTGCTGCCTGCCATACCTGGCTGAGATTACTGCAGGGAGATAGTAATTGTAGGACAGTCCCTTTTTTTTTTTTAATTCTCCCTAAAAAAATAAGTTGTGGGAGATTAAGATTGGCATTTCTGCTAGAGTGCCATCCCTGCGTGTGCCATCTCTCTCACATAGTGGGCCATAGAAAGCCTTTTATTTTTTTTTATTTTTTTTTATTGAGTTTATAAATTCTCCCTGAAAAAAAAAACAATGGGAGATTAATATTGGCCTTTGGGCTTGTGTGCCAGTCCTGAGTGTGCCATCTCTCTCTCAAATAGTGGGCCATAGAAAGCCTATTTATTTATTTTTTTTTAAATTTGGCTTCTAAATTCTCCCTGAAAAAATAACAAAAAACCGTGGGAGATTAATATTGGCCTTTCTGCTTGTGTGCCAGTCCTGACTCCTGAGTGTGCCATCTCTCTCTCTCAAATAGTGGGCCATAGAAAGCCTATTTTTTTTATATATATTTGGTTTCTAAATTCTCCCTGAAAAAATAAAAAAAAAACAGTGGGAGATTAATATTGGTCTTTCTGCTTGTGTGCCAGTCCTGACTCCTGAGTGTGCCATCTCTCTCTCAAATAGTGGGCCATAGAAAGCCTATTTATTTATTTTTTTATTTGGTTTCTAAATTCTCCCTGAAAAAATTAAAAAAACAGTGAGAGATTAATATTGGCCTTTCTGCTTGTGTGCCAGTCCTGACTCCTGAGTGTGCAATCTCTCTCTCTCAAATAGTGGGCCATAGAAAGCTTTTTTTTTATTTATATATATATATATATATATATATATATATATATATATATATTGGTTTCTAAATTCTACCTGAAAAAATAAAAAAAAAACAGTGGGAGATTAATATTGGCCTTTCTGCTTGTGTGCCAGTCCTGACTCCTGAGTGGGCCATCTCTCTCTCAAATAGTGGGCCATAGAAAGCCTATTTTTTTTTATTTGGTTTCTAAATTCTCCCTGAAAAACTCAAAAAAACAGTGGGAGATTAATATTGGCCTTTCTGCTTGTGTGCCAGTCCTGACTCCTGAGTGTGCCATCTCTCTCTCTCAAATAGTGGGCCATAGAAAGCCTATTTTTTTTTATATTTGGTTTCTAAATTCTCCCTGAAAAAAAAAAAACAGTGGGAGATTAATATTGGCCTTTCTGCTTGTGTGCCAGTCCTGACTCCTGAGTGTGCAATCTCTCTCTCTCAAATAGTGGGCCATAGAAAGCTTATTTTTTTAATATATATTTGTTGTGAATTCTGTGGCTGAATTCACTCCTGTGGTCACAAGTGGTACTGCAGCTTCTGAGCTTCCTCCCTCAGGTGTTCTGGTGAGCTCGTTAACTGCTTCATTACTTAACTCCGCCTGATGCTGCTATCCTTGCTCCTTGTCAATGTTTCAGTGTTGGATCTGAGCTTCTCCTGATTGTTCCTGTAACCTGCTGCTCTGTATAGCTAAGTGCCTTTTGCTTTTTTGTTGCTTTTTTTCTGTCCAGCTTGTCTTTTGTTTTGCTGGAAGCTCTGAGACGCAAAGGGTGTACCGCCGTGCCGTTAGTTCGGCACGGTGGGGTTTTTTTTGCCCCCTTTGCGTGGTTTTGCTTAAGGGTTTTTTGTAGACTGCAAAGTTCGCTTTACTGTCCTCGCTCTGTCCAAGAATATCGGGCCCCACTTTGCTGAATCTATTTCATCCCTACGTTTTGTCTTTTCATCTTACTCACAGTCATTATATGTGGGGGGCTGCCTTTTCCTTTGGGGAATTTCTCTGGGGCAAGTCAGGCCTATTTTTCTATCTTCAGGCTAGCTAGTTTCTTAGGCTGTGCCGAGTTGCCTAGGTAGTTGTTAGGCGCAATCCACAGCCGCTTTTAGTTGTGTTTAGGATAGGATCAGGTGTGCAGTCTACAGAGTTTCCACGTCTCAGAGCTCGTTCTTGTATTTTTGGGTATTTGTCAGATCACTGTGTGCGCTCTGATCGCTAAGCACACTGTGTTTCTGGATTGCCTTCATAACACCTGTCATTAGCAAACATAACAGTACAAGGAGCCTAACTAATGATTCTCAATAGAGGGAAAGAAAAAGTTCTGACATCATTTTTTTTTTTTTTTTCTGCTCTGTGTTCACTTTTTTTTTTTCCCCTAGACATTTGGGTGATTCTGGACACAGGTGTGGACATGGATATTCAGGGTCTGTGCTCTTCAATGGATAATCTCGTTATAAATGTACAAAAAATTCAAGATACTATTGATCAGAAATCTATGTTAGAACCAAGAATTCCTATTCCTGATTTGTTTTTTGGAGATAGAACTAAGTTTCTAAGTTTCAAAAATAATTGTAAGCTATTTCTGGCCTTGAAACCTCATTCTTCTGGTAATCCTATTCAACAGGTTTTGATTATTATTTCTTTTTTGCGCGGCGACCCTCAAGACTGGGCATTTTCTCTTGCGCCAGGAGACCCTGCATTGAGTAGTGTCGATGCGTTTTTCCTGGCGCTCGGATTGCTGTACGATGAGCCTAATTCAGTGGATCAGGCTGAGAAAAATTTGCTGGCTTTGTGCCAGGGTCAGGATGATATAGAAGTATATTGTCAGAAATTTAGGAAATGGTCAGTACTCACTCAGTGGAATGAATCTGCGCTGGCAGCTTTGTTCAGAAAGGGTCTCTCTGAGGCTCTTAAGGATGTCATGGTGGGATTTCCTATGCCTGCTGGTTTGAATGAGTCTTTGTCTTTGGCCATTCAGATCGGTCGACGCTTGCGCGAGCGTAAATCTGTGCACCATTTGGCGGTACTGCCTGAGGTTAAACCTGAGCCTATGCAGTGCGATAGGACTATGACTAGAGTTGAACGGCAGGAATACAGACGTCTGAATGGTCTGTGTTTCTACTGTGGTGTTTCCACTCATGCTATTTCTGATTGTCCTAAGCGCACTAAGCGGTCCGCTAGGTCTGCCGTCATTGGTACTGTACAGTCCAAATTCCTTCTGTCCATTACCTTGATATGCTCTTTGTCGTCGTTTTCTGTCATGGCGTTTGTGGATTCGGGCGCTGCCCTGAATCTGATGGATTTGGATTATGCTAAACGTTGTGGGTTTTTCTTGGAGCCTTTGCGGTGTCCTATTCCATTGAGAGGAATTGATGCTACACCTTTGGCCAAGAATAAACCTCAATACTGGGCCCAGCTGACCATGTGCATGGCTCCTGCACATCAGGAAGTTATTCGCTTTCTGGTGTTGCATAATCTGCATGATGTGGTCGTGTTGGGGTTGCCATGGCTACAAACCCATAATCCAGTATTGGATTGGAATTCCATGTCGGTATCCAGCTGGGGTTGTCAGGGGGTACATGGTGATGTTCCATTTTTGTCGATTTCGTCATTCACCCCTTCTGAGGTCCCAGAGTTCTTGTCTGATTATCAGGATGTATTTGAAGAGCCCAAGTCCGATGCTCTACCTCCGCATAGGGATTGTGATTGTGCTATCAATTTGATTCCTGGTAGTAAATTCCCTAAAGGTCGATTATTTAATTTATCCGTGCCCGAACACGCCGCTATGCGCAGTTATGTGAAGGAATCCCTGGAGAAGGGACATATTCGCCCATCGTCATCACCACTGGGAGCAGGGTTCTTTTTTGTAGCCAAGAAGGATGGTTCGCTGAGACCGTGTATTGATTACCGCCTTCTTAATAAGATCACTGTTAAATTTCAGTATCCCTTGCCATTGTTATCTGACTTGTTTGCTCGGATTAAGGGGGCTAGTTGGTTCACTAAGATAGATCTTCGTGGTGCGTATAATCTGGTGAGAATCAGGCAAGGAGATGACTGGAAAACTGCATTCAATACGCCCGAGGGTCATTTTGAGTATCTAGTGATGCCGTTCGGACTTGCCAATGCTCCATCTGTGTTTCAGTCTTTTATGCATGACATCTTCCGTGAGTATCTGGATAAATTCCTGATTGTTTACTTGGATGACATTTTGATCTTCTCAGATGATTGGGAGTCTCATGTGAAGCAGGTCAGAATGGTTTTTCAGGTCCTGCGTGCTAACTCTTTGTTTGTGAAGGGATCAAAGTGTCTCTTTGGTGTGCAGAAAGTTTCATTTTTGGGGTTCATCTTTACCCCTTCTACTATCGAGATGGATCCAGTTAAGGTCCAAGCCATCCAGGATTGGATTCAGCCGACATCTCTGAAAAGTCTGCAAAAGTTCCTGGGCTTTGCTAATTTTTATCGTCGCTTCATCTGTAATTTTTCTAGCATTGCCAAACCATTGACCGATTTGACCAAGAAGGGTGCTGATTTGGTTAATTGGTCTTCTGCTGCTGTGGAAGCTTTTCTGGAGTTGAAGCGTCGTTTTTGTTCTGCCCCTGTGTTGTGTCAGCCAGATGTTTCTCTTCCGTTCCAGGTCGAGGTTGATGCTTCTGAGATTGGAGCAGGGGCGGTTTTGTCACAGAGAGGTTCTGATTGCTCAGTGATGAAACCATGTGCTTTCTTTTCCAGGAAGTTTTCGCCCGCTGAGCGTAATTATGATGTGGGCAATCGAGAGTTGCTGGCCATGAAGTGGGCATTCGAGGAGTGGCGTCATTGGCTTGAAGGAGCTAAGCATCGCGTGGTGGTATTGACTGATCATAAGAACCTTACTTATCTCGAGTCTGCCAAGCGCTTGAATCCTAGACAGGCCCGTTGGTCGTTATTTTTTGCCCGCTTCGACTTTGTGATTTCGTACCTTCCGGGCTCTAAAAATGTGAAGGCGGATGCTCTGTCTAGGAGTTTTGTGCCCGACTCTCCGGGTTTATCTGAGCCAGCGGGTATCCTCAAGGAAGGAGTCATTGTGTCTGCCATCTCCCCTGATTTGCGGCGGGTGCTGCAAAAATTTCAGGCTAATAAACCTGATCGTTGTCCAGCAGAGAAACTGTTCGTCCCTGATAGGTGGACTAATAAACTTATCTCTGAACTTCATTGTTCGGTGTTGGCTGGTCATCCTGGAATCTTTGGTACCAGAGAGTTAGTGGCTAGATCCTTCTGGTGGCCATCTCTGTCACGGGATGTACGTACTTTTGTGCAGTCCTGTGGGATTTGTGCTAGGGCTAAGCCCTGCTGTTCTCGTGCCAGTGGGTTGCTTTTGCCCTTGCCGGTCCCGAAGAGGCCTTGGACACATATTTCGATGGATTTCATTTCTGACCTTCCCGTTTCTCAAAAGATGTCAGTCATTTGGGTGGTCTGTGATCGCTTTTCTAAAATGGTCCATCTGGTGCCCTTGGCTAAATTGCCTTCCTCCTCTGATTTGGTACCTTTGTTCTTTCAGCATGTGGTTCGGTTGCATAGCATTCCTGAGAATATTGTTTCTGACAGAGGTTCCCAGTTTGTTTCAAGGTTTTGGCGAGCCTTTTGTGGTAGGATGGGCATTGACCTATCCTTTTCCTCGGCTTTCCATCCTCAGACTAATGGCCAGACCGAACGAACCAATCAGACCTTGGAAACATATCTGAGATGTTTTGTTTCTGCAGACCAGGATGATTGGGTGTCCTTTTTGCCGTTGGCTGAGTTCGCCCTTAATAATCGGGCCAGCTCGGCTACCTTGGTTTCTCCATTTTTTTGCAATTCTGGGTTCCATCCTCGTTTCTCTTCAGGACAGGTTGAGTCTTCGGACTGTCCTGGTGTGGATTCTGTGGTGGATAGGTTGCAGCAGATCTGGACTCAGGTAGTGGACAATTTGATCTTGTCCCAGGAGAAAGCTCAACTTTTCGCTAATCGCAGACGCCGTGTGGGTCCCCGACTTCGTGTTGGGGATCTGGTTTGGTTATCTTCTCGTCATATTCCTATGAAGGTTTCCTCTCCTAAATTTAAACCTCGTTTTATTGGTCCGTATAGGATTTCTGAGGTTCTCAATCCTGTGTCTTTTCGTTTGACCCTCCCAGACTCCTTTTCCATACATAATGTATTCCATAGGTCGTTGTTGCGGAGATACGTGGCACCTATGGTTCCATCTGTTGAGCCTCCTGCCCCGGTTTTGGTGGAGGGGGAATTGGAGTATATTGTGGAGAAGATTTTGGATTCTCGTGTTTCTAGACGGAAACTCCAGTATCTGGTTAAATGGAAGGGTTATGCTCAGGAAGATAATTCCTGGGTTTTTGCCTCTGATGTTCATGCTTCCGATCTTGTTCGTGCCTTTCATGCGGCTCATCCTGGTCGGCCTGGGGGCTCTGGTGAGGGTTCGGTGACCCCTCCTCAAGGGGGGGTACTGTTGTGAATTCTGTGGCTGAATTCACTCCTGTGGTCACAAGTGGTACTGCAGCTTCTGAGCTTCCTCCCTCAGGTGTTCTGGTGAGCTCGTTAACTGCTTCATTACTTAACTCCGCCTGATGCTGCTATCCTTGCTCCTTGTCAATGTTTCAGTGTTGGATCTGAGCTTCTCCTGATTGTTCCTGTGACCTGCTGCTCTGTATAGCTAAGTGCCTTTTGCTTTTTTGTTGCTTTTTTTCTGTCCAGCTTGTCTTTTGTTTTGCTGGAAGCTCTGAGACGCAAAAGGGTGTACCGCCGTGCCGTTAGTTCGGCACGGTGGGTTTTTTTTTGCCCCCTTTGCGTGGTTTTGCTTAAGGGTTTTTTGTGGACTGCAAAGTTCGCTTTACTGTCCTCGCTCTGTCCTAGAATATCGGGCCCCACTTTGCTGAATCTATTTCATCCCTACGTTTTGTCTTTTCATCTTACTCACAGTCATTATATGTGGGGGGCTGCCTTTTCCTTTGGGGAATTTCTCTGGGGCAAGTCAGGCCTATTTTTCTATCTTCAGGCTAGCTAGTTTCTTAGGCTGTGCCGAGTTGCCTAGGTAGTTGTTAGGCGCAATCCACAGCCGCTTTTAGTTGTGTTTAGGATAGGATCAGGTGTGCAGTCTACAGAGTTTCCACGTCTCAGAGCTCGTTCTTGTATTTTTGGGTATTTGTCAGATCACTGTGTGCGCTCTGATCGCTAAGCACACTGTGTTTCTGGATTGCCTTCATAACACCTGTCATTAGCAAACATAACAATATTTGGTTTCTAAATTCTCCATGAAAAAATAAAAAAAACAGTGGGAGATTAATATTGGCCTTTCTGCTTGTGTGCCAGTCCTGACTCCTGAGTGTGCCATCTCTCTCTCAAATAGTGGGCAATAGAAAGCCTATTTTTTTTATATTTGGTTTCTAAATTCTCCCTGAAAAAAAAAAAAAAAACAGTGGGAGATTAATATTGGCCTTTCTGCTTGTGTGCCAGTCCTGACTCCTGAGTTTGCAATCTCTCTCTCTCAAATAGTGGGCAATAGAAAGCTTATTTTTTTTATATATTTGGTTTCTAAATTCTCCCTTAAAAATAAAAAAAAAACAGTGGGAGATTAATATTGGCCTTTCTGCTTCTGTGCCAGTCCTGACTCCTGAGTGTGCAATCTCTCTCTCTCAAATAGTGGGCCATAGAAAGCTTTTTTTTTTATATATATATATATATTTGGTTTCTAAATTCTCCCTGAAAAAATAAAAAAAAACAGTGGGAGATTAATATTGGCCTTTCTGCTTGTGTGCCAGTCCTGACTCCTGAGTGTGCAATCTCTCTCTCTCAAATAGTGGGCCATAGAAAGCTTATTTTTTTTATATATTTGGTTTCTAAATTCTCCCTGAAAAAATAAAAAAAAACAGTGGGAGATTAATATTGGCCTTTCTGCTTGTGTGCCAGTCCTGACTCCTGAATGTGCAATCTCTCTCTCTCAAATAGTGGGCCATAGAAAGCTTATTTCTTTTATATATATTTGGTTTCTAAATTCTCCCTGAAAAAATAAAAAAAAAACAGTGGGAGATTAATATTGGCCTTTCTGCTTGTGTGCCAGTCCTGACTCCTCCGTGTGCAATCTCTCTCTCTCAAATAGTGGGCCATAGAAAGCTTATTTCTTTTATATATATTTGGTTTCTAAATTCTCCCTGAAAAAATAAAAAAAAAACAGTGGGAGATTAATATTGGCCTTTCTGCTTGTGTGCCAGTCCTGACTCCTGAGTGTGCAATCTCTCTCTCTCAAATAGTGGGCCATAGAAAGCTTATTTTTTTTTATATATTTGGTTTCTAAATTCTCCCTGAAAAAATAAAAAAAAAAACAGTGTGTTAGGTCTCGAGTTCCCGCTTCTGCACAGGGGGAATCTCGAGCCATCTCTGCTGCGGTCTCCCATTCTTATCCAGCCGCAATGGAGTCTGCTCAGCAGGGACGTCGGTCCCAGCGTCTTGCTCAGTCTCACGCTGTACAGAGAGTTACTGTTGCTTCTTCAGCTTCTGCCATTAAAGTCAGTGCTGGTCAGCAGCGAGCGGACTTCTCTGGGACTAAGTCCTTGTCTGCACACACTGAGCATGCCCAGGGCAAGATCTCCCGTTGGAGATCGAGGGTCATGTGCTCAGGCTCTGCAGCACATTCCATTGGTCCTCTTGGCAGGTCTTGGAAGGGCAAAGTTTCTGTGGCCACTTCCTGTGCTGCAACTATATAAACTGCGCATGACCGCACGGCCATGCGCTAGTGTACAATTGTTAATGTGTGTATGTTGTGAGTGCAAGTCGTCATTGGATACCCCTACCCTATTGAATGTCTGTTCGCGGAAGGTGTATGGTTGCTATCTAGCGCCCGACTTAGCCTACAGCACGAATCACACATTACAGCGTCCAGTTGCTGTGACCGCCAGTACGGCGCCGTGCACTTCCTCTGTGCTTTCCTTACCCAAGCCTGGGTGGTTAGTGGCGTTCATCAGTGCGGCACCGCATGCACTCTTGTGCCTTAAAATCGTTATTTAGTTTCCTTACACACCTAGTTGCGGTGTTATGCCAGCAAGGGTCTAATCGGACTTCAATCCTAGTTGGGGTTGAGTTCGCTGACTACTTGCTCGCGCTCTATGTGCGGTACCGCGGTCCTGTAACGCAACAGGATCGCTTCCTTCACGTTGGGTGAAGTTTAACCCACGTGTGTATACTTATGAGTACCGCCATATAGTCCGTCGTTACTTGGCAGCAGGTTCCATCTCTGCACGGTGGACCCTGGGCTGCGAACGCACCATACTCTATCTGTCTTAATATTTGGTGCGTTCCGCTAGCCCTAACATTACACTAGCGCCAGGGTCTGGCTAGTAATGACGGACAAACAGCAATCCTTGCGGTATATCCAGCAGCTGGAGGGTAGATTGGCGGCTGTTGAGAGCGCAACCTCAGCTGTGGATGTTACCGCGGTTGCTGTACAGGCTGCTAGCGTGGATTTGTGAGTCAGTGCTCTATTTACCTCGAGCTCCTGGCTGCACGTTTTCCCACAGAGCGGGCTAAGGTGGGATTTATAGTGTCTCTCTTGTCGGACAGGGCGTTGGAATGGGCTACGCCGCTGTGGGAGCGTGGCGATCATGTGGTGCAGAGTGCTCCGCTGTTTCTGAGCACTCTGAAACAGGTCTTTTTAGGACCTCAAGTCACCCATGATACGGCGCTCCAACTGCTGGCATTAACTCAGGGTGAGTCCTTGGTCAGTCAATTCGCCGTCCAATTCCGCACTTTAGCTTCTGAGCTGGATTGGTCGGATAAAGCTCTTATCCCCATATTTTGGAGGGGCCTGGCTGACCACGTTAAGGACGCTCTGGCCAGTAGGGAGATTCCTGCCACACTGGAGGAGTTAATAACTGTCTCCACTCGAATTGACCTCCGTTTTAACGAGCGGAGGTTAGAGCGAGCCCAGTGTAGGCAGAGGTTTCGGCTGGCTCCTACCTTCGCCAAACCTCTGGAATCTCCGGTCCTGGTTCCTGAGTCACATGAGGCCAGGGAAGTGTCACAAGCGGGATCTAAGTCCCGGACCGCTTGTGCACTCAAGGTCTGTCATGTTTGCCAGCAGTCAGGACATCTAGCCACCAGATGTTCTCAGCGATCGAGGAAACGTCAGCGTTTAGTGGTAGTAGGTGGAGGTACTCTAAACACGGCGACGTTTGCCTCTAAATTGTCCTTTAAGGGGACAATTACTATAGGCTCATTCTCCCACTCGGTAGAGCTCTGCGTGGATTCTGGGGCGGAGGGCAATTTTATGTCTTCTGCCTTCGCCCAACGTCACGCTATAAAACACAGATAACACACCAGATCATCCCTTTTACTCTGTCCATGTCGCCATCTCATCAGGAGATTATATCTCTGCTCGTCATTCCTGAGGGAATTGATGAGGTCCTGTTGGGAATACCTTGGCTACGGTACCACTCTCCTCATATCGAGTGGTCCTCTGGCAGAATCCTGGGATGGGGCGAATCTTGTGGGGGTAGGTGTCAGAGGGAGTGCGTTCAGGTTGCCACTACAGAGGTACCCGCAGATCTTTCCTCTCTCCCCAAGCAGTATTGGTCTTATGCAGATGTGTTCTCCAAAAAGGCGGCGGAGATCCTTTCACCCCATCGCCCCTATGACTGTCCTATTGATCTCTTGCCTGGTGCTGAGCCTCCCCGGGGTCGAGTCTATCCGCTATCTCTCCCGGAGACGGAGGCAATGTCACAGTACATCCAGGAAAATCTGGCAAGAGGATTCATTAGGAAGTCAGTGTCACCTGCTGGGGCAGGGTTCTTCTTCGTGCAAAAGAAGAATGGAGAGTTGCGTCCATGCATAGACTACAGGGGTCTTAACGCCATCACCGTTAAGAACAAGTATCCTTTGCCCTTGATATCTGAGCTCTTCGATAGGCTTCGGGGAGCAAGGGTATTTACTAAATTAGATCTGCGGGGTGCTTACAACCTGATTCGCATCCGTGAGGGGGACGAATGGAAGACGGCTTTTAACACCAGGGATGGGCACTATAAATATCTGGTGATGCCCTTCGGGCTCTGTAATGCCCCAGCCGTTTTCCAAGACTTTGTGAACGATATCTTCCGGGATATGCTTTCCACCTCGGTCGTAGTCTATCTGGATGATATTCTCATCTACTCTCCAGATATTGACTCCCACCGGAGAGATGTTTGCAAAGTCTTCGACCTCCTACGGGCAAACTCCCTCTATGCCAAGTTGGAGAAGTGTATGTTTGAGCAGGAGTCCTTACCTTTCCTAGGCTACATCATCTCTGCCCAGGGATTGGCTATGGATCCTGCCAAACTACAGGCTGTGATGGACTGGCAGGAACCCCATTCTCTTAAAGCGGTGCAGCGCTTTATGGGGTTCATTAATTATTATCGCCAGTTCATTCCGCACTTCTCAACTTTGGTAGCTCCCTTGGTTGCCCTCCCCAAGAAGGGGGCGAATCCCAAATTGTGGTCTGAGGAGGTCTCCAAGGCCTTTAACTCTATAAAGTCACACTTCGCTAGCGCTCCCATCCTACATCGCCCCGATGTTGATAAGCCATTTATCATGGAGGTGGATGCCTCTTCTGTTGGTGCTGGAGCAGTCCTCTTCCAAAAGGATGCTCAAGGTCGGAAGCATCCTTGCTTCTTTTTCTCCAAGACCTTCTCACCAGCAGAGAGGAATTATTCCATCGGGGACAGGGAGTTGCTAGCTATGAAGTTGGCTTTCTTGGAGTGGAGACATCTCTTTGAGGGTGCACGTTTTCCCTTCCAAGTCTTCACAGACCATAAAAATTTGGTGTACCTGCAGACAGCCCAGCGGTTGAATTCTCGCCAGGCCAGATGGTCCTTATTCTTCTCCCGGTTTCATTTCACCCTCCATTTTCTTTCTGGGGAGAAGAACATTCGGGCCAATGCTCTCTCTCGGTCCGTTGTGTCATCTGCGGAGGAGGAGGAGGAGCCTCGGCTTATTGTCCCCACCGAGAGCTTGAGAACTGTGGCCCCGGTTTCGCTAGAGTCTGTGCCCCCGGGCAAGACTTTTGTTCCATCCAATTTGCGACCGGAGGTTCTCTCTTGGGCACACTCGTCCAGGGTGGGTGAACATTTTGGTACCAAAAGGACATCTGAGTTACTGGCGAGGACGTACTGGTGGCCGCATATGGCTCGTGATGTCGCAGAGTATGTTCGGGCGTGTGTCTCTTGCGCCAAGAACAAGACTCCTCGGCAACGGCCAGCTGGTTTGCTTTATCCTCTGCCGGTGGCGGACAGGCCCTGGGAGATGGTCGGGATGGACTTTGTGGTGGGCTTACCCAAGTCTCGTAACTGCACCATTATCTGGGTGATCACCGACCATTTTTCCAAAATGGTGCACTTGGTGCCTCTTCCACGGCTACCTTCTGCACGGGCGTTGGCTGTCTTGTTCGTCAAGCATATCTTTCGCCTACACGGTATGCCAGACAAAATTGTTAGTGACCGGGGTCCCCAGTTTGCGTCTCGATTCTGGAGAGAGCTTTGTCGTCTACTCAGTATTGAGTTGAATCTCTCTTCGGCATATCATCCCGAGACGAATGGGTTGGTAGAGAGGGCCAACCAGACCTTGGTCACATATTTACGACATTTTGTTTCTGCCAGGCAGGATGACTGGGCATCCTTGCTACCGTGGGCAGAGTTTGCACTTAACAATGCCGTAGCCGACTCTACCGGTCAGACTCCATTCCTCCTAAATTACGGCCAGCATCCGCGTGTTCCTGTGCCCATGCCTGTGTCTTCTGCTGACTCCAGGGTGGCAGACTGGACTGTGGAGGCACGGGACATTTGGGACCGCACGCAGGATGCCATTCGGGCCTCCAAGGAGAGAATGAGGTCCTCCGCCGATGTTCATCGGCGTTCCGCTCCGACCTTTGCTCCTGGTGACTTGGTGTGGCTCTCCGCCCGTAACATCAGGCTGCGAGTTGAGTCCACTAAGTTTGCTCCTCGCTACAACCCTTCAAGGTTCTCGAACAGGTTAATCCTGTGGTCTACCGTTTGGCTCTTCCTCCACGCTTGGGTATCACCGACACCTTTCATGTGTCCCTCTTGAAACCCGTATACATGTCCCGGTTTTCCGAGTCATCTGCCGGGACATCGGGTTCGTCTACGGACGATTACGAGGTGAACCCTTTTTTGGGGTGCAAGGTGGTACGCGGCAAAAAGTTCTATCTGGTGGATTGGAAGGGTTATGGCCCAGAGGACAGGTCATGGGAGCCTGCTGAAAACATTCGGGCCCCACAGCTCATTGCTGCCTTCGAGCGTAGCGAGGCCCAAGGAGGGGGGGGCCATGTTAGGTCTTAAGTTCCCGCTTCTGCACAGGGGGAATCTCGAGCCATCTCCGCTGCGGTCTCCCATTCTTATCCAGCTGCAGTGGAGTCTGCTCAGCAGGGACGTCGGTCCCAGCGTCTTGCTCAGTCTCAAGCTGTACAGAGAGTTACTGCTGCTTCTTCAGCTTCTGCCATTAAAGTCAGTGCTGGTCAGCAGCGAGCGGACTTCTCTGGGACTAAGTCCTTGTCTGCACACACTGAGCATGCCCAGGGCAAGATCTCCCGTTGGAGATCGAGGGTCATGTGCTCAGGCTCTGCAGCACATTCCATTGGTCCTCTTGGCAGGTCTTGGAAGGGCAAAGTTTCTGTGGCCACTTCCTGTGCTGCAACTATATAAACTGCGCATGACCGCATGGCCATGCGCTAGTGTACAATTGTTAATGTGTGTGTTACGCTATCTGAGACGAAAGCGAGAGTGGACCCTCTGGACCGTGGCAAGGTACTACCTCCGGGCGAGCGGACCAGGTGTTAATCAACCCCTATACAGGGATTGGCTGGGGCAGACCCGAAGAAGACCCTACCACGGTAGCAGATACCAGAAGGGACGGCTCAGGAAGAAACAATAAAGGAAGACACAGAACGGAACACCGGAGCGGGATACACGGAGGCAGGGAAGCTGGAGCACAATGGTAGACACGAAGGCTGGCAGACAAGCTGAACTGGAGGGAAGCAGGAGACGAAGGCGAAACTGCAAAGAAAAAATGGAAGGGATGACGGGAAAACGTAAAGACACACAGGCGGAAGGAACACAAGAAGTACCGGAAGGTACGAGCACTAGAGCAGAAGAGGCCAGAGACAAAGCAAAAAGCAATTGACACTCAGGCACCTCCTAGCAGGGGAGGTGGCCTGAAATAGTGAGGGTCTCACCGGGATTGGTTGGAGTGCCGGATCCCGGAAGTAGGAGAAACCAGACAGGAGCGCAGGCGCCCTCCAGAGACCCCCGCGCGCCGGCGCAGACACCGAACATCCCCATTAAGACGAGGAGGAGGCGGGGCCAGCAGACGACGAGCGCGCCGTCCCCCGGAAGTAATGCGGCGGGGACGAGCAGCGGCGGAAGGAGCCGGCGCCGCAGAAGAAGCAGGAGGAATGACGTGCTGGGACCTGAACGAAGTGCGGCCAGCGCAAGCAGGGGCAGTGCGCCGGCGGCCAGAAGCGGCGCGACGCGGACGAGCAGCGGCGGCTGTAACAGTACCCCCCTCTTTAAGATCCCCTCTCCCAAAACTAGATAGAAATTTGTTTAGAAGACGAGGTGCATTAATATTCTCCAGCGGCTCCCAAGATCTCTCCTCGGGACCGAAACCCATCCAATCCACCAAAAAGAATTTTCTCCCTCGAACCCTCTTCATAGCCAAAATATCTCTCACCTCAAAAACTTTATCAGCACGAGCGGGCTGAGGAGAGATACAGGAAGATGGATGAAAGCGGTTAAAAATAACAGGTTTGAGCAAAGATACGTGAAAGGTATTGGGAATACGGAGCGAGGCGGGCAGCTTCAGCTTGTAGGCGACATCGTTGACTCGACTCCGAATCTCAAAAGGACCGATGTAGCGAGGACCAAGTTTACAAGAAGGAATCTTAAGTCTAATGTACCGTGAAGAAAGCCAGACCTTGTCACCGGGAGAAAACGGGGAAGAATCTAAACGTCTTTTGTCCGCATGTCTTTTCATCCTCAGAGATGCCATCTCAAGTGCTTCTTTAACCTCTCCCCATATAGAAGAAAAGTCCGAAATTACTGCATCAGCAGCTGGTACTGCAGACGCTGAGGAAACTGGGAGAGGCATATTCGGATGTTGACCAAACACGATGAAAAAAGGAGACTTTGCAGAGGATTCATGGGAGTGATTATTGTATGCAAACTCAGCCCAAGGCAGAAGACTGACCCAATCATTCTGGTGGACGTTAGAAAAGTGACGAAGGTAGGCAGCCACAATTTGATTTGTTCGTTCTGCTTGTCCATTAGTCTGAGGATGGTAGGCCGAAGAAAAGTCTAAAGTCACTTTTAAGAGTTTGCATAAAGCCCTCCAAAAATGAGATGTAAATTGTACACCTCTGTCAGACACGATGTTTTGAGGAAAACCGTGAAGTTTGAAGATTTCTGAAACAAAGATCTTCGCCAACTTTGGAGCCGAAGGTAGACCAGATAGAGGAATAAAATGAGCCATCTTGGAAAACCGATCCACCACTGTAAGGATGACTGTACAACCTGAGGAATTCGGTAGATCGGTGATGAAGTCCATGGCTATATGCTGCCACGGACTAGACGGGACTGGAAGAGGAAGCAGTCCTCCGTGAGGAGATCGTCTAGGCACTTTATTCTTAGCGCAAGAAGAACAAGAGGCAATAAACTCCTCGATATCTTGACGTAACGCTGGCCACCAGTAGTAGCGGGTAATGAGAAGGTGGGTCTTCTTTATGCCAGCATGGCCTGCTAACTTCGAGGAATGTCCCCAGTGAAGCACCTTCTCTCTGTCTCCCTCGGCCACAAAGGTCTTACCCGGAGGAGGATGGATCATGCTTACAGGAGCCACCGTGACGACTTTGCAAGGATCCAGAATATAAGCTGGTTCTTCATCGACCTCCTCAGGCTGCGAAAGTCTGGAAAGTGCGTCGGCCTTGATATTTTTGTCACCTGGCCGGAAGCGAAGCTCAAAGTCGAAGCGAGCAAAGAACAAAGACCATCGAGCTTGTCGTGGATTCAGTCTCTGTGCAGTTTGAAGATAGGCCAAATTCTTGTGGTCAGAGAGAATAACGAAAGGATGAACTGCTCCCTCTAGAAGATGTCTCCACTCCTCCAGAGCCAACTTGATGGCCAAAAGTTCACGGTCTCCGATGGTATAATTGCGTTCAGAGGCAGAAAATGTTTTGGAGAAGAATCCGCAAGGAACCAGTCGACCCGTAGAGGATTTTTGAGAGAGCACCGCTCCAGCTCCCGTGGAGGAAGCATCCACCTCAAGAACGAATGGCTTGTTAACCTCAGGATGGTGCAATACTGGAGCGGACGAAAAAGACTGCTTCAGAAGAACAACGGCATTCTCGGCCTCCGGGGTCCAAATCTTCGGGTTGGAACCCTTGTGGGTGAGAGCAGAAAGCGGCTGAATCACAGACGAGAAATGGGATATGAACTGCCTGTAGTAATTAGCGAATCCCAGGAACCGTTGGATAGCCTTTATTCCATAGGGACGTGGCCAATTGAGAATGGCATTCACTTTCTCAGGGTCCATCTTGAGACCGGAATCCGAGATTATGTAACCAAGAAAGGGCAGCGAGGTCTGTTCGAAGAGACACTTCTCATATTTAGCATAAAGACGATTCTCTCTCAATCGTTGCAGGACCAAACGAACACTTCTTCTGTGGGATGGCAGATCCACAGAAAAAACCAGGATGTCATCCAAATACACCACAACACAAGAGTAGAGAAGGTCACGGAAAATATCGTTAACGAACTCCTGGAAGACTGCTGGAGCGTTGCAGAGGCCGAACGGCATGACCAGGTATTCATAATGGCCGTCTCGGGTGTTAAAAGCGGTCTTCCATTCATCGCCGGCACGAATACGGACAAGGTTGTACGCTCCCCGGAGATCTAACTTAGTAAAAATTCGGGCCCCTCTAAGTCGATCAAAGAGCTCTGGAATGAGGGGTAGAGGGTACTTGTTCTTGACTGTAATGTTGTTCAAGCCTCTGTAGTCGATGCAGGGTCGAAGCGAACCATCCTTTTTCTTGACAAAGAAGAATCCCGCACCTGCAGGGGAAGAGGACTTACGAATGAAACCTTTAGTCAAGTTCTCTTGAATGTATTCAGACATCGCTCTGGTCTCAGTAGAAGAAAGTGGGTAAATTCTTCCTCTAGGTGGGATGGAACCGGGAAGAAGTTCGATCGGGCAATCATAGGAACGATGTGGCGGAAGAGTCTCAGCCTCTTTTTTATCAAAAACATCGGCAAAAGTCCAATAAGGAGAGGGCAATCCGGAGGGAATGGAAACTGTCTGAGGAGGAACTACATGACTAACGGACAATAGGCATTGCTTTTGACAAGTAGATCCCCAACGGAGCACATCACCCGAATGCCAGTCCAGAGTGGGTTCATGAGTTCGAAGCCACGGCAACCCAAGTAACAAAGCATGGGCAAGGTGAGGCAAGACATAAAAGGTGATCTTCTCCCGATGTAGGGCCCCGATCTGTAGTTCGACCTCCTCCGTAATTAGGGTGATGGCGTCTTGCAAGGGTCTCCCATCCACGGAAGCAATCAGACGAGGGGAATCCAAAGAGATAACTGGTATGCGAAGTCTCCGAACTGCCTCAAGACTGATAAAGTTGCCCGCCGCACCCGAATCCACATACGCAACCTCGGAAAATCGTTTAAGATTAAGAATAAGTAAGACAGAGAAAAACAGGGGTAGAGAGGAATCAGAAACACCTAGGGAGGCCTCTCTTACCTGTCCTAGGCGGAGGAGTTTTCCGGACGGGCAGGGCAGGATCGCAACAAGTGAGCAGCGCTACCACAATAAAAGCAGAGCCCTTGGGAACGTCTCTCCCGACGACGCTGCTCTGCCATCTTGACACGATCTACTTGCATGGGCTCAGGTCCAGAGGTAGCAGAGGACGTCACAGGGCGCGGACTCCCCGGCCTACGGACTGGTGGTAGGGAGCGAACAGGTTTCCTCTCCTTGGCGGTTTCACGGGTTCGCTCTTGGAAGCGTAGATCGATGCGCGTAGCGAGGGCTATGAGGTCCTCCAAAGAGGTGGGAGTATCTCGTCCAGCCAATTCATCTTTTATCCGACTGGACAGACCACGCCAAAAAGCCCCGACTAAAGCCTCGTTGTTCCACCCCAGCTCAGAGGCTAAAGTGCGGAAGCGAATAGCATACTGGCCTACCGTTAGAGAGCCTTGCTGGAGACTAAAAAGAGACTCCGTAGTGGAAGCTAATCGCCCGGGCTCATCGAAAACTTTGCGAAAGGTCTCCAGAAAAAATGCTAACTGAGAGACTATGGGGTCGTCCCGCTCCCAGAGGGGATTAATCCAGGCTAAGGCCTCTCCCTCTAAATGGGAAAAAATAAAAGCCACTTTGGCCCGATCAGTCGGGTATTGCTGGGGAAGAAGTTCAAAGTGGAGACGGCACTGGTTTAGGAACCCCCTACAGAGTTTGGGATCGCCGCAATACTTGGGAGGTTTGCCGAGACGAGGCGGCGGGTGAGATAAGGAGGAAGAGTTTGGGTCCTGTGACACCACCTGAATAGGGGGCGTAGGAACAGACTGCAGGTTGAATAAATGGTCGTCAATGGAGGCCATATAAGTCAGCATGCGTGCCTGCGTATCACGCTTCTGGGAGAGCTCTTGTTGAAGGCTCGCTAGATGTGAAGCACTAACTGGGTCGGCGGCCTGTAATGAGGTCAAACGGGACTCCATATTTTTCAAAAACGACATGATGCGCTGTTGATTGTCTCGCAAATGTCCCAATTCCTTTTGGGCAGAAATTGCGGCACCTGCGGGGTCCATGGCCTGAGTGTTCTGTTACGCTATCTGAGACGAAAGCGAGAGTGGACCCTCTGGACCGTGGCAAGGTACTACCTCCGGGCGAGCGGACCAGGTGTTAACCAACCCCTATACAGGGATTGGCTGGGGCAGACCCGAAGAAGACCCTACCACGGTAGCAGATACCAGAAGGGACGGCTCAGGAAGAAACAATAAAGGAAGACACAGAACGGAACACCGGAGCGGGATACACGGAGGCAGGGAAGCTGGAGCACAATGGTAGACACGAAGGCTGGCAGACAAGCTGAACTGGAGGGAAGCAGGAGACGAAGGTGAAACTGCAAAGAAAAAATGGAAGGGATGACGGGAAAACGTAAAGACACACAGGCGGAAGGAACACAAGAAGTACCGGAAGGTACGAGCATTAGAGAAGAAGAGGCCAGAGACAAAGCACAAAGCAATTGACACTCAGGCACCTCCTAGCAGGGGAGGTGGCCTGAAATAGTGAGGGTCTCACCGGGATTGGTTGGAGTGCCGGATCCCGGAAGTAGGAGAAACCAGACAGGAGCGCAGGCGCCCTCCAGAGACCCCCGCGCGCCGGCGCAGACACCGAACATCCCCATTAAGACGAGGAGGAGGCGGGGCCAGCAGACGACGAGCGCGCCGTCCCCCGGAAGTAATGCGGCGGGGACGAGCACGGCGGAAGGAGCCGGCGCCGCAGAAGAAGCAGGAGGAATGACGTGCTGGGACCCGAACGAAGTGCGGCCAGCGCAAGCAGGGGCAGCGCGCCGGCGGCCAGAAGCGGCGCGACGCGGACGAGCAGCGGCGGCCGTAACAGTGTGTATGTTGTGAGTGCAAGTCGTCCTTGGATACCCCTACCCTATTGAATGTCTGTTCGTGGAAGGTGTATGGTTGCTATCTAGCGCCCGACTTAGCCTACAGCACGAATCACACATTACAGCGTCCAGTTGCTGTGACCGCCAGTACGGCGCCGTGCACTTCCTCTGTGCTTTCCTTACCCAAGCCTGGGTGGTTAGTGGCGTTCGTCAGTGCGGCACCGCATGCACTCTTGTGCCTTAAAATCGTTATTTAGTTTCCTTACACACCCAGTTGCGGTGTTATGCCAGCAAGGGTCTAATCGGACTTCAATCCTAGTTGGGGTTGAGTTCGCTGACTACTTGCTCGCGCTCTATGTGCGGTACCGCGGTCCTGTGACGCAACAGAATCGCTTCCTTCACGTTGGGTGAAGTTTAACCCACGTGTGTATACTTATGAGTACCGCCATATAGTCCGTCGTTACTTGGCAGCAGGTTCCATCTCTGCACGGTGGACCCCGGGCTGCGAACGCACCATACTCTATCTGTCTTAATATTTGGTGCGTTCCGCTAGCCCTAACACAGTGGGAGATTAATATTGGCCTTTCTGCTTGTGTGCCAGTCCTGACTCCTGAGTGTGCAATCTCTCTCTCTCAAATAGTGGGCCATAGAAAGCCTTTTTTTTTTTTTTTTATATTTGGTTTCTAAATTTTCCCTGAAAAAATAAAAAAAAAACAGTGGGAGATTAATATTGGCCTTTCTGCTTGTGTGCCAGTCCTGACTCCTGAGTGTGCCATCTCTCTCTCAAATAGTTGGCCATAGAAAGCCTATTTATTTATTTTTTATTTGGTTTCTAAATTCTCCCTGAACAGTGGGAGATTAATATTGACATTTGTGCTTGAGTGACTGTCCTGCGTGTGTGGCATCTCTCTCATTTGGTGCCACAGGAAACAGAGTGTGTTACATTGTGCCTGATTTTCCTTGCGGTCTCACCCACCTGTAAAGGGATATCTAAATCATACTGAAGTTATAGCTCACCGTGTAAGTTGTTTGACAGCAACAAATACCGTTACTTTGGTTACGTTTTTAAAACAATGAGGAAGTCTGATGGAAGAGGTCGTGGCCGTGGGCGTTCAGTGCCAGCTGGTAATGATGGTAGTGGTAGTGGAGCATCAGGTGGTCGTGGGAAAAAAAATATAGCACCTAAGTCTGGAGCTGTGGAGCCAGGTTCGTCGTCTGGCTACACAAGGCCTCAAACGCTCCCTTTTCCGGGAGTAGGAAAACCGCTTTTAAAGCCGGAGCAGCAAGAGCAAGTTTTGGCTTACCTTGCTTACTCAGCCTCTAGCTCTTTTGCCTCCTCTTTTGAAACTGGTAAATGTAAAAGCAGCGCGTCGTTAGTGGATGTTCACGGTCAGGGACAAGTCGCTTCCTTGTCCTCTTCAGCAAAAACAACAACAGAGAAGGATGCAGCAGGCGACACAACGGGTTACTCCATGGAGCTATTTACACATACCGTCCCTGGCTTAGAAAGTGAAACAGTTAACAGGCCATGCCCATTACTAGTTGAATCGGACATGGAGTGCACTGATGCACAGCCACAGCCAGACTACTATGCTGTTCCTTTGACCACAACATTGCCCTCGCAGGGTACTGATCCAGAATCAGACCCTGATGAGACTATGGTGCCCCGTCACGAATGCTATGCCACCGACTTACACGGTGACACAGACGAAGTTGCACACGAGATAGAAGAGGAGGTTATAGATGACCCAGTTGTTGACCCCGATTGGCAGCCATTGGGGGAACAGGGTGCAGGCGGCAGTAGTTCTGAAACGGAGGAGGAGGGGCCACAGCAGGCATCAACATCGCAACAGGTTCCATCTGCCGGGCCCGTATCTGGCACAAAACGCGTGGCAAAGCCAAAACCTGTTGGAGGACAGCGTGGCCATCCGGTTAAAGCTCAGTCTGCAATGCCTGAAAAGGGATCCGATGCTCGAAAGAGTGCAGTCTGGCATTTTTTTAAACAACATCCAATTGATCAGCGCAAAGTCATCTGTCAAAAATGTTCAACTACCTTAAGCAGAGGTCAGAATCTGAAAAGTCTCAATACAAGTTGCATGCATAGACATTTAACCACCATGCATTTTCAAGCCTGGACTAACTACCAAACGTCCCTTAAGGTTGTAGCACCCTCGGCCAATGAAGCTAGTCAGCAACGCAACATCCCTTCCGTCACTGTAAGGCCACCATTTTCCGCACCACCTGCAGTATCTGTGCAGGTTTCTTTGCCAGGCCAAAGCAGTCAGGGTCAGGGAATCACCAGTTTCGTAGTAGGAAACACTGCATCTAGGGCACCGGCAGAAACAATACTGTCTCCAACCGTCTCTCAGTCTGCCATGTCCACCGGCACACCCGCTAGTTCCACAATCTCCAGCTCTCCAGTCCAGCTCACCCTACAAGAGACTCTCGTTAGAAAAAGGAAGAACTTATCCTCGCATCCGCGTACACAGGGTTTGAACGCCCACATAGCTAGACTAATCTCGTTAGAGATGATGCCCTACCGGTTAGTTGAAAGCGAAGCTTTCAAAGCCCTGATGGACTACGCTGAACCACGCTACGAGCTACCCAGTCGACATTTCTTTTCGAGAAAAGCCATCCCAGCCCTCCACCAGCATGTTAAAGAGCGCATCGTCCATGCACTCAGGCAATCTGTGAGTACAAAGGTGCACCTGACTACAGATGCATGGACCAGTAGGCATGGCCAGGGACGTTACGTGTCCATCACAGCACACTGGGTGAATGTGGTGGATGCAGGGTCCACAGGGGACATCAATTTCGGGACAGTTCTGCCTAGCCCACGGTCTAGGAAACAGTTGGCTGTAGGCGTTCGCACCCCCTCCTCCTCCTCCTCGTCCTCCTGCAGAAGCGAGAGCTCGTCCACAGACCGCAGTCACCCAACCACTCCATCCGCAGCTGACACTGTTGCACACCAGTTGTCCCATTATGGGGCAGCTACTGGCAAGCGTCAGCAGGCTGTATTGGCTATGAAGTGTTTGGGCGACAACAGACACACCGCGGAAGTTCTGTCCGAGTTCTTGCAGAAAGAAACGCAGTCGTGGCTGGGCACAGTAGATCTTGAGGCAGGCAAGGTAGTGAGTGATAATGGAAGGAATTTCATGGCTGCCATCTCCCTTTCCCAACTGAAACAAATTCCTTGCCTGGCTCACACCTTAAACCTGGTGGTGCAGTGCTTCCTGAAAAGTTATCCGGGGTTATCCGACCTGCTCCTCAAAGTGCGCGGACTTTGCTCACATATCCGCCGTTCGCCCGTACACTCCAGCCGTATGCAGACCTATCAGCGGTCTTTGAACCTTCCCCAGCATCGCCTAATCATAGACATTGCAACAAGGCGGAACTCAACACTGCACATGCTTCAGAGACTGTGCGAACAGAGGCGGGCTGTTATGTTTTTGTGGGAGGATACACATACACGGGCAGGCAGTAGGATGGCAGACATGGTCGAAGATACAAGACATGTGTCAAGTCCTTCAGTGTTTTGAGGAATGCACACGGCTGGTTAGTGCAGACAACACCATAATAAGCATGAGCATCCCCCTAATGCGTCTGCTGATGCAAAGTTTGACGCACATAAAGGATCAGGCGTCTGCAGCAGAGGAAGAGGAAAGCCTTGATGACAGTCAGCCATTGTCTGGTCAGGGCAGTGTACAGGACGAGGTAGCGGGTGAACAGGAGGAGGAGGACGAGGAGGATGATGGGGATGAGTATATTTTTAATGAGGAAGCTTTTCCGGGGCCACTGGAAATTGGTGGCGTGGCAAGGCCGGGTTCTGGTTTTTTGAGGGACACAAGTGACGTAGATTTGCCTGAAACTGCCCCTCAACCAAGCACAACCGCAGATTTGACAACTGGAACTTTGGCCCACATGGCGGATTATGCCTTACGTATCCTCAAAAGGGACACACGCATTACTAAAATGATGAACGATGACGATTACTGGTTGGCCTGCCTCCTTGATCCTCGCTATAAAGGCAAATTGCAAAATATTATGCCACATGAGAACTTGGAACTAATATTAGCAACCAAACAATCAACTCTTGTTGACCGTTTGCTTCAGGCATTCCCAGCACACAGCGCCCGTGATCGTTCTCACACGAGCTGCAGGGGGCAGCAGACCAGAGGTGTTAGAGGTGCAGAAATCAGAAGTGGCATTGGACAGAGGGGTTGTGGAGTGATTTTGCTATGACCGCAGACAGGACAGGTACTGCTGCATCAATTCAAAGTGACAGGAGACAACATTTGTCCAGTATGGTTACTAACTATTTTTCATCCCTTATCGATGTTCTCCCTCAACCGTCATTCCCATTTGATTACTGGGCATCCAAATTAGACACATGGCCAGAATTGGCAGAATATGCATTGCAGGAGCTTGCTTGCCCGGCAGCTAGTGTCCTATCAGAAAGAGTATTCAGTGCTGCAGGTTCAATATTAACCGAAAAAATGACTCGTCTGGCTACCCAAAATGTTGATGATCTAACCTTCATTAAAATGAACCACAACTGGATTTTGAATTCTTTTGCCCCACCTTGCCCGGCCGACACCTAGCTTTCCTATGAAAAGGTCTTGCCTGTGGACTACTCTGAATGACTTTACCAATCTCGTAATTTGCAGCAGCTGATTGTCCAGCATACGACATGTTTACACCTCCCTAAATGGCCAAACTCCCCACACGGGGCCGTGGTATCGCCAGTTGGCGCAAGCACCTGTGAGAGTGCTGTTTGTCTGAAGAGGTGGGTGTGCCCGCTTTTGGTCGACGGCACTGCCACTGGGTCCCTCATAGTACAATAAAGTGTCTCTGGCGGTGGTGGTGCGCACCCAACGTCAGACACACTGTTGTAACATGAGGGGCCCTGGGCCTGTACCGCTGGCCACAAGAGAGTTCCCCCACCCCCAGCTCAAACATTGCTCTCCCACTTGCACAATTATCTCTCACAGTTCCACCAATGTTTAGTCTATGCGCTGACATCCTTAAATTCCTGCCACTGACAATACCATTGTGTTGACATGTATGATGGTACTTAACATAGTCAGGGGCAGTGTCCTATATTTACCCAAGTAAATACTTTGCGCCAAATTACTAGGTCTTAAACTACGCAGAGGAGCCCACCCCTGTACCTAATGATTGCACCCTTTGGTGTTTTCGTTTTGTTGTAATGCGAGACATTAACATGTATTTATTGTTTGGGACTACTAACTGGCAGACACTCATTACAATCGGCCTCCGCTGACAACACCAATGCTGCCTGTGTACCCCTGCAAGATAATTCCAAGTGTCTACAGCCAAATTTTATTATGTTAGGCCTACTACGCCTGTCTGCGGTCCCTCCTTCCACTAGTCCTCCACTGACCAGACCACTGCTGCCCGTGTACCCCTGGAACCAATTTTAAAGTGCCTACAGCCATACTTTATTATGTTAGGTCTTCTAAGCCTGTCCGCGGTCCCTCCTTACACTTGTCCTCCACTGACCAGACCACTGCTGCCCGTGTACCCCTGGAACCAATTTTAAAGTGCCTACAGCCCAATTTTATTATGTTAGGCCTTCGAAGCCTGTCTGCGGTCCCTCCTTCCACTAGTCCTCCACTGACCAGACCACTGCTGCCCGTGTACCCCTGGAACCAATTTTAAAGTGCCTACAGACATATTTTATTATGTTAGACCTACTACGCCTGTCTGCGGTCCCTTCTTCCACTAGGCCCCCACTGACCAGACCACTGCTGCCCGTGTACCCCTGGAACCAATTTTAACCCCTCTGTGACCTTAGATGTACTATCCCGTCGAAGTGCCCTGGGCTTATCTGACCCTGGACGGAATAGTACGTCATAGCGATCGGCAGCGCTCACGGGGGGAGCGCCGCCGATCGCGGCAGGGTGTCAGCTGCTTATCGCAGCTGACATCCGGCACTATGTGCCAGGAGCGGTCACGGACCGCCCCCGGCACATTAACCCCTGGCACACCGCGATCAAACATGATCGCGATGTGCCGGCGGTGCAGGGAAGCACCGCGCAGGGAGGGGGCTCCCTGCGGGCTTCCCTGAGACCCCCGGAGCAACGCGATGTGATCGCGTTGCTGCGGGGGTCTTACCTCCCTCCCTCCCTGCTCCAGCCCCGGATCCAAGATGGCCGCGGATCCAGGTCCTGCAGGGAGGGAGGTGGCTTCACAGAGCCTGCTCAGAGCAGGCACTGTGAAGGCTGCAGCGCTGCATGTCAGATCAGTGATCTGACAGAGTGCTGTGCAAACTGTCAGATCACTGATCTGTATTGTCCCCCCTGGGACAAAGTAAAAAAGTTAAAAAAAAATTTTCCAAATGTGTAAAAAAAAAAAAAAAAAATATTCCAAAATAATGAAAAAAAAAAAAAATATTATTCCCATAAATACATTTCTTCATCTAAATAAAAAAAACAAAACAATAAAAGTACACATATTTAATATCACCGCATCCGTAACGACCCGACCTATAAAACTGTCCCACTAGTTAACCCCTTCAGTAAACACCGTAAGAAAAAAAAAAAAAAACGAGGCAAAAAACCACGCTTTATTATCATACCGCCGAACAAAAAGTGGAATAACACGCGATCAAAAAGACAGTTATAAATAACCATGGTACCGCTGCAAATGTCATCTTGTCCCACAAAAAACGAGCCGCCATACAGCATCATCAGCAAAAAAATAAAAAAGTTATAGTCCTGAGAATAAAGCGATGCAAAAATAATTATTTTTTCTGTAAAATAGTTTTTATCGTATAAAAGCGCCAAAACATAAAAAAAGATATAAATGAGATATCGCTGTAATCGTACTGACCCGAAGAATAAAACTGCTTTATCAATTTTACCAAACGCGGAACGGTATAAACGCCTCCCCCAATAGAAATTCATGAATAGCTGGTTTTTGGTCATTCTTCCTCACAAAAATCGGAATAAAAAGCGATCAAAAAATGTCACGTGCCCGAAAATATTTTCAATAAAAACGTCAACTCGTCCCGCAAAAAACAAGACCTCACATGACTCTGTGGACCAAAATATGGAAAAATTATAGCTCTCAAGATGTGGTATTGCAAAAAATATTTTTTGCAATAAAAAGCGTCTTTCAGTGTGTGACGGCTGCCAATCATAAAAATCCGCTAAAAAACCCGCTATAAAAGTAAATCAAACCCCCCTTCATCACCCCCTTAGTTAGGGAAAAATAAAAAAAAATGTATTTATTTCCATTTTCCCATTAGGGCTAGGGTTAGGGCTAGGGTTAGGGCTAGGGCTAGGGCTAGGGTTAGGGTTAGGGCTAGAGTTAGGGCTAGGATTAGGGCTAGGGTTAGGGTTAGGGCTAGGGTTAGGGCTAGGGTTAGGGTTGGGGCTACAGTTAGGGTTGGGGCTAAAGTTAGGGTTAGGGTTTAGATTACATTTACAGTTGGGAATAGGGTTAGGGTTAGGGTTAGGGCTAGGGTTAGGGTTGGGGCTACAGTTAGGGTTGGGGCTAAAGTTACGGTTAGGGTTTAGATTACATTTACGGTTGGGAATAGGGTTGGGATTAGGGTTAGAGGTGTGTCAGGGTTAGAGGTGTGGTTAGGGTTACCGTTGGAATTAGGGTTAGGGGTGTGTTTAGATTAGGGTTTCAGTTATAATTGGGGGGTTTCCACTGTTTCGGCACATCAGGGGCTCTCCAAACACCACATGGCGTCCGATCTCAATTCCAGCCAATTCTGCGTTGAAAAAGTAAAACAGTGCTCCTTCCCTTCCGAGCTCTCCCGTTTGCCCAAACAGGGGTTTACCCCAACATATGGGGTATCAGCGTACTCAGGACAAATAGGACAACAACTTTTGTGGTCCAATTTCTCCTGTTACCCTTGGGAAAATACAAAACTGGGGGCTAAAAAATAATTTTTGTGGGAAAACAAAAAGATTTTTCATTTTCACGGCTCTGCGTTATAAACTGTAGTGAAACACTTGGGGGTTCAAAGTTCTCACAACAAATCTAGATAAGTTCATTGAGGGGTCTAGTTTCCAATATGGGGTCACTTGTGGGGGGTTTCTACTGTTTAGGTACATTAGGAGCTCTGCAAACGCAATGTGACGCCTGCAGACCAATCCATCTAAGTCTGCATTCCAAATGATGCTCCTTCCCTTCCGAGCCCTTCCATGCGCCCAAACGGTGGTTCCCCCCCACATATCGGGTATCAGCGTACTCAGGACAAATTGAACAAAAACATTTAGGGTCCAATTTCTCCTGCTAACCTTGGAAAAATACAAAACTGGGGGCTAAAATATAATTTTTGTGGAAAAAAAAATATTTTTTATTTGCACGGCTCTGCGTTATAAACTGTAGTGAAATACTTGGGGGTTCAAAGCTCTCACAACACATCAAGATGAGTTCCTTAGGGGGTCTACTTTCCAAAATGGTGTCACTTGTGGGGGGTTTCTACTGTTTAGGTACATTAGGGGCTCTGCAAACGCAATGTGACGCCAGCAGACCATTCCATCTAAGTCTGCATTCCAAATGGCGCTCCTTCCCTTCCGAGCCCTCCCATGTGCCCAAACGGTGGTTCTTCCCCCACATATGGGGTATCAGCGTACTCAGGACAAATTGGACAACAACTTTTGGCGTCCAATTTCTCCTGTTACCCTAGGGAAAATACAAAACTGGGGGTTAAAAAATAATTTTTGTGGGAAAAAAATTTTGTTTTATTTTTATGGCTCTGCATTATAAACTTCTGTGAAGCCCTTGGTGGGTCAAAGTGCTCACCACACATCCAGATAAGTTCCTTAGGGGGTCTACTTTCCAAAATGGTGTCACTTGTGGGGGGTTTCAATGTTTAGGCACATCAGTGGCTCTCCAAACGCAACATGGCGTCCCATCGCAATTCCTGTCAATTTTGCATTGAAAAGTTAAACGGCGCTCCTTCCCTTCCGAGCTCTCCCATGCGCCCAAACAGTGGTTTACTGCCACATATGGGGTATCAGCATACTCAGGACAAATTGGACAACAACTTTTGAGGTCCAATTTCTTCTCTTACCCTTGGAAAAATAAAAAATTGGGGGCAAAAATATAATTTTTGTGAAAATATATGATTTTTTATTTTTACGGTTCTGCATTATAAACTTTTGTGAAGCACTTGGTGGGTCAAAGTGCTCACCACACATCCAAATAAGTTCCTAAGGGGGTCTACTTTCCAAAATGGTGTCACTTGTGGGGGGTTTCAATGTTTAGGCACATCAGTGGCTCTCCAAACGCAACATGGCGTCCCATCTCAATTCCTGTCAATTTTGCATTGAAAAGTGAAACGGCGCTCCTTCTTTTCCGAGCTCTCCCATGCGCCCAAACAGTGGTTTACTGCCACATATGGGGTATCAGCGTACTCAGGACAAATTGGACAACAACTTTTGAGGTCCAATTTCTTCTCTTACCCTTGGAAAAATAAAAAATTGGGGGCAAAAATATAATTTTTGTGAAAAAATATGATTTTTTATTTTTACGGTTCTGCATTATAAACTTCTGTGAAGCACTTGGTGGGTCAAAGTGCTCACCACACATCCAGATAAGTTCCTTAGGGGGTCTACTTTCCAAAATGGTGTCACTTGTGGGGGGTTTCAATGTTTAGGTACATCAGTGGCTCTCCAAACGCAACATGGCGTCCCATCTCAATTTCTGTCAATTTTGCATTGAAAAGTCAAACGGCACTCCTTCCCTTCCGAGCTCTCCCATGTGCCCAAACAGTGGTTTACTGCCACATATGGGGTATCAGCGTACTCAGGACAAATTGGACAACAACTATTGGGGTCAATTTTCTCCTGTTACCCTTGGTAAAATAAAACAAATTGGAGCTGAAGTAAATTTTTTGTGTAAAAAAGTTAAATGTTCATTTTTATTTAAACATTCCAAAAATTCCTGTGAAACACCTGAAGGGTTAATAAACTTCTTGAATGTGGTTTTGAGAACCTTGAGGGGTGCAGTTTTTAGAATGGTGTAACACTTGGGTATTTTCTATCATATAGACCCCTCAAAATGACTTCAAATGAGATGTGGTCCCTAAAATAAAATGGTGTTGTAAAAAATGAGAAATTGCTGGTCAACTTTTAACCCTTATAACTCCCTAACAAAAAAAAATTGGGAAATGTTACTTATTAAGTATTTTGTGTGACATATCTCTGTGATTTAATTGCATAAAAATTCAAAGTTTGAAAAATGCGAAATTTTCAAAATTTTCGCCAAATTTCCGTTTTTTTCACAAATAAACGCAGGTACTATCAAAGAAATTTTACCACTATCATGAAGTACAATATGTCACGAGAAAACAATGTCAGAATCACCAGGATCCGTTGAAGCGTTCCAGAGTTATAACCTCATAAAGGGACAGTGGTCAGAATTGTAAAAATTGGCCTGGTCATTGACGTGCAAACCACCCTTGGTTAAAGGGTTAAAGTGCCTACAGCCCAATTTTATTATGTTAGGCCTTCGAAGCCTGTCTGTGGTCCCTCCTTCCACTAGTCCTCCACTGACCAGACCACTGCTGCCCGTGTACCCCTGGAACCAATTTTAAAGTGCCTACAGCCATATTTTATTATGTTAGGCCTACTACGCCTGTCTGCGGTCCCTCCTTCCATTAGGCCTCCAGTACTGTTATGAATAGGTAATTCAGAACCACAATGGACCTTGAAGTTCAGAGCACACAAAGTGACCCGACAATTACCAAAAAACATAGGACGAGCTCTGAGACGTGGGAACTCTGCTGACCGCAATCCCTAATCCTATCACACCACACTAGAGGTAGCCGTGGATTGCGCCTAACGCTCCCTATGCAACTCGGCACAGCCTGAGAAACTAGCTAGGCCTGAAGACAGAAAAATAAGCCTACCTTGCCTCAGAGAAATTCCCCAAAGGAAAAGGCAGCCCCCCACATATAATGACTGTGAGTAAGATGAAAACACAAACACAGAGATGAAATAGATTTAGCAAAGTGAGGCCCGACTTACTGAATAGACCGAGGATAGGAAAGATAGCTTTGCGGTCAACACAAAAACCTACAAACAACCACGCAGAGGGGCAAAAAGACCCTCCGCACCGACTAACGGTACGGAGGTGCTCCCTCTGCGTCTCAGAGCTTCCAGCAAGCAAGAAAAACCAATTAAGCAAGCTGGACAGAAAATATAGCAAAAAGTAACACAAGCAGAACTTAGCTTATGCTGAGCAGACAGGCCACAGGAACGATCCAGGAGGAAGCAAGACCAATACTAGAACATTGACTGGAGGCCAGGATCAAAGCACTAGGTGGAGTTAAATAGAGCAGCACCTAACGACTTAACCTCATCACCTGAGGAAGGAAACTCAGAAGCCGCAGTACCACTCGTGACCACAGGAGGGAGCTTGATCACAGAATTCACAACAGTACCCCCCCCTTGAGGAGGGGTCACCGAACCCTTACCAGAGCCCCCAGGCCGACCAGGATGAACCATATGAAAGGCACGAACAAGATCGGCAGCATGGACATCAGAGGCAAAGACCCAGGAATTATCTTCCTGACCATAACCCTTCCACTTAACCAGATACTGGAGTTTCCGTCTCGAAACACGAGAATCTAAAATCTTCTCCACTATATACTCCAACTCCCCCTCCACCAAAACCGGGGCAGGAGGATCAACAGATGGAACCACAGGCGCCACGTATCTCCGCAACAATGACCTATGGAATACGTTATGGATGGAAAAAGAATCTGGAAGGGTCAAACGAAAAGACACAGGATTAAGAACCTCAGAAATCCTATACGGACCAATGAAACGAGGCTTAAACTTAGGAGAGGAAACCTTCATAGGAATATAACGAGATGACAACCAAACCAAATCCCCAACACGAAGTCGGGGACCCACACAGCGTCTGCGATTAGCGAAACGTTGAGCCTTCTCCTGGGACAAGGTCAAATTGTCCACTACATGAGTCCAAATCCGCTGCAACCTGTCCACCACAGTATCCACACCAGGACAGTCCGAAGACTCAACCTGCCCTGAAGAGAAACGAGGATGGAACCCAGAATTGCAGAAAAATGGTGAGACCAAGGTAGCCGAGCTGGCCCGATAATTAAGAGCGAACTCAGCCAACGGCAAAAAGGACACCCAATCATCCTGATCAGCAGAAACAAAACATCTCAGATATGTTTCCAAGGTCTGATTGGTTCGTTCAGTCTGGCCATTTGTCTGAGGATGGAAAGCCGAGGAAAAAGACAAATCAATGCCCATCCTAGCACAAAAGGCTCGCCAAAACCTCGAAACAAACTGGGAACCTCTGTCAGAAACGATGTTCTCTGGAATGCCATGTAAACGAACCACATGCTGGAAGAACAATGGCACCAAATCAGAGGAGGAAGGTAATTTAGACAAGGGTACCAAATGGATCATCTTAGAGAAGCGATCACAAACTACCCAAATGACCGACATTTTTTGAGAGACGGGGAGATCCGAAATAAAATCCATAGAGATATGTGTCCAAGGCCTCTTCGGGATCGGCAAGGGCAAAAGCAACCCACTGGCACGAGAACAGCAGGGCTTAGCCCTAGCACAAATCCCACAGGACTGCACAAAAGTACGTACATCCCGTGACAGAGATGGCCACCAGAAGGATCTAGCCACTAACTCTCTGGTACCAAAGATTCCAGGATGACCAGCCAACACCGAACAATGAACCTCAGAGATAACTTTATTCGTCCACCTATCAGGGACAAACAGTTTCTCTGCTGGGCAACGATCAGGTTTATTAGCCTGAAATTTTTGCAGCACCCGCTGCAAATCAGGGGAGATGGCAGACACAATTACTCCCTCTTTGAGAATACCCGCCGGCTCAGGCAAACCCGGAGAGTCGGGCACAAAACTCCTAGACAGGGCATCCGCCTTCACATTTTTAGAGCCCGGAAGGTACAAAACCACAAAGTCAAAACGGGAGAAAAACAGCGACCAACGAGCCTGTCTAGGATTCAACCGTTTGGCAGACTCGAGATAAGTCAAGTTTTTGTGATCAGTCAAGACCACCACGCGATGCTTAGCTCTTTCAAGCCAATGACGCCACTCCTCGAATGCCCACTTCATGGCCAGCAACTCTCGATTGCCAACATCATAATTTCGCTCAGCAGGCGAAAACTTCCTGTAAAAGAAGGCGCATGGCTTCATCACCGAGCAATCAGCACCTCTTTGCGACAAAACAGCCCCCGCTCCAATTTCAGAAGCATCAACCTCAACCTGGAACGGAAGCGAAACATCTGGTTGACACAACACAGGGGCTGAAGAAAAATGACACTTTAACTCTTGAAAAGCTTCCACAGCAGCAGAAGACCAATTGACCACATCAGCACCCTTCTTGGTCAAATCGGTCAATGGTTTAGCAATACTAGAAAAATTACAGATGAAGCGACGATAAAAATTAGCAAAGCCAAGGAACTTTTGCAGACTCTTCAGAGATGTCGGCTGAGTCCAATCATAAATGGCCTGGACCTTAACAGGGTCCATCTCGATGGTAGAAGGGGAAAAAATGAACCCCAAAAATGAAACCTTCTGAACACCAAAGAGACACTTTGATCCCTTCACAAACAAAGAATTAGCACGCAGGACCTGGAACACCATTCTGACCTGCTTCACATGAGACTCCCAATCATCCGAGAAGACCAAAATATCATCCAAGTATACAATCAGGAATTTATCCAGGTACTCTCGGAAGATGTCATGCATAAAGGACTGAAATACTGATGGAGCATTGGCAAGTCCGAATGGCATAACTAGGTACTCAAAATGGCCCTCGGGCGTATTAAATGCAGTTTTCCATTCATCGCCCCGTTTAATACGCACAAGATTATATGCACCACGAAGATCTATCTTGGTGAACCAACTAGCCCCCTTAATCCGAGCAAACAAATCAGATAGCAGCGGCAAGGGGTACTGAAATTTGACCGTGATTTTATTTAGAAGGCGGTAATCAATACAAGGTCTCAGCGAACCATCCTTCTTGGCCACAAAAAAGAACCCTGCTCCCAATGGCGATGACGACGGGCGAATATGACCCTTCTCCAAGGATTCTTTTACGTAACTCCGCATAGCGGCATGCTCAGGCACAGATAAATTAAACAGTCGACCTTTTGGGAATTTACTACCAGGAATCAAATCGATAGCACAATCACAATCCCTATGCGGAGGTAGGGCATTGGACTTGGGCTCATCGAATACATCCCGGTAATCAGACAAGAACTCTGGGACCTCAGAAGGGGTGGATGATGAGATAGACAGAAATGGAACATCACCATGTACCCCCTGACAACCCCAGCTGGACACAGACATTGATTTCCAATCTAATACTGGGTTATGGACTTGTAGCCATGGCAACCCCAACACGACCACATCATGCAGATTTTGCAACACCAGAAAGCGAATATCCTCCTGGTGCGCAGGAGCCATGCACATGGTCAGCTGGGTCCAATACTGAGGCTTATTCTTGGCCAAAGGCGTAGCATCAATTCCTCTCAATGGAATCAGACACTGCGAGGGCTCCAAGACAAACCCACAGCGCCTAGCAAACTCCAAGTCCATCAAATTCAGGGCAGCGCCTGAATCCACAAAAGCCATGACAGAATAGGAAGACAAAGAGCAGATCAAAGTAACGGACAAAAGAAATTTCGACTGTACCGTAGCAATGGTGGCAGACTTAGCGAACCGCTTAGTGCGCTTAGGACAATCGGATATAGCATGAGTGGAATCACCACAGTAAAAACACAGCCCATTCTGACGTCTGTGTTCCTGCCTTTCAGCTCTGGTCAAAGTCCTATCGCACTGCATAGGCTCAGGTTTATGCTCAGATAATACCGCCAAATGGTGCACAGATTTACGCTCACGCAAGCGTCGACTGATCTGAATGGCCAAAGACATAGACTCATTCAGACCAGCAGGCATAGGAAATCCCACCATGACATCCTTAAGGGCTTCAGAGAGACCCTTTCTGAAGATTGCTGCCAAAGCACATTCATTCCATTGAGTGAGCACAGACCACTTTCTAAACTTCTGACAATAAATCTCTATCTCATCCTGACCCTGACACAGAGCCAGCAAATTTTTCTCTGCCTGATCCACTGAATTAGGTTCATCGTACAGTAATCCGAGCGCCAGAAAAAACGCATCAATATTACATAATGCAGGATCTCCTGGCGCAAGGGAAAATGCCCAGTCTTGAGGGTCGCCACGTAATAAAGAAATAATGATCTTAACTTGTTGAACTGGGTCACCAGAGGAGCGAGGTTTCAACGCCAGAAACAGTTTGCAATTATTTTTGAAACTCAGAAATTTAGCTCTATCTCCAGAAAACAAATCAGGAATAGGAATTCTTGGTTCTAACATAGAATTATGAGCCACAAAGTCTTGAATATTTTGTACTCTTGCAGTGAGAAGATCCACACATGAAGACAGACCTTTAATGTCCATCACCACACCTGTGTCCTGAACCACCCAAATGTCTAGGGGAAAAAAAAGGCAAAACACAGTGCAAAGAAAAAAAAATGGTCTCAGAACTTCTTTTTTTCCTCTATTGAGAAGCATAGTACTTTGGGCCTCCAGTACTGTTATGAATAGGTAATTCAGAACCACAATGGACCTTGAAGTTCAGAGCACACAAAGTGACCCGACAATTACCAAAAAACATAGGACGAGCTCTGAGATGTGGGAACTCTGCTGACCGCAATCCCTAATCCTATCACACCACACTAGAGGTAGCCGTGGATTGCGCCTAACGCTCCCTATGCAACTCGGCACAGCCTGAGAAACTAGCTAGGCCTGAAGACAGAAAAATAAGCCTACCTTGCCTCAGAGAAATTCCCCAAAGGAAAAGGCAGCCCCCCACATATAATGACTGTGAGTAAGATGAAAACACAAACACAGAGTTGAAATAGATTTAGCAAAGTGAGGCCCAACTTACTGAATAGACCGAGGATAGGAAAGATAGCTTTGCGGTCAACACAAAAACCTACAAACAACCACGCAGAGGGGCAAAAAGACCCTCCGCACCAACTAACGGTACGGAGGTGCTCCCTCTGCGTCTCAGAGCTTCCAGCAAGCAAGAAAAAACAATTAAGCAAGCTGGACAGAAAATATAGCAACAAAAGTAACACAAGCAGAACTTAGCTTATGCTGAGCAGACAGGCCACAGGAACGATCCAGGAGGAAGCAAGACCAATACTAGAACATTGACTGGAGGCCAGGATCAAAGCACTAGGTGGAGTTAAATAGAGCAGCACCTAACGACTTAACCTCATCACCTGAGGAAGGAAACTCAGAAGCCGCAGTACCACTCGTGACCACAGGGGTGAGCTTGATCACAGAATTCACAACAGCCTCCACTGACCAGACCACTGCTGCCCGTGTATCCCTGGAACCAATTATAAAGTGCCTACAGCCCAATTTTATTATGTTAGGCCTTCTAAGCCTGTCTGCGGTCCCTCCTTCCAATAGTTCTCCACTGACCAGACCAATGCTGGCCGTGTACCCCTGGAACCCAGCTGAAAGTGCATGGAGCCTCCTTTTTTTCTTTGTTTTATATTTATAATGCCCAGATGAACTACGCTGTACCACGGTTCAAGCTACCCAGTCGACACTTCTTTTGCGAGAAAAGCCATCCCAGCCCTCCACCGGCATGAAAAAGTCTGCACTGTCATAGCACTCAGGCAATCAAACAGTAGACAGGTGCACCTGACAAGAGACGCATGGACCAGTAGGCATGTCCACAAAAAGTTACGTGTCCATTACGGTGCACTGGGTTAATGTGTTGGATGCATGGTCCACAGGAGACAGCCTACAAAGTCTGTCTGCAGTCCCTAATTCAAATTGTCCTCCGCTGACCACACCACTGCTGCCCGTGTACCCCTGGAACCAATTTTAAAGTGCCTACAGCCTAATTTTATTATGTTAGGCCTACTACGCCTGTCTGCGGTCCCTCCTTCCAATACTCCTCCACTGACCACACCACTGCTGCCCGTGGACCCCTGGAACCTATTTTTAATTGCATAGAGCATCCTTTTTTAATAGTAGGCGTACAAAGTCTGTCTGCGGTCCATAATTGAAATTGTCCTCCACTGACCAGACCAATGCTGCCTGTGTACCCCTGTAACCTTTTTTAAACTGCATTGAGCCACATTTTTGGTTTAAGACCTACTACCTGTGTCTGTCTGCGCCACTCAATACAGCTGTCCTCCTTTGAAAAAAGCTGAGCGTCAATAGTCTTGTTTTCAGCCTCTAGGAATTTGAAAACTGCATTGGGGCTACTACTTCGGTAGGGCCTACTAACGGTGTCTGCCGTTCCAAGGTGTTCCCCAGGTTTCCTCGCCATTGCTTCAATCTTCTGACTCTCGTTTAGTAGTTGTTGAAAACTACACTGCATTAGGCCTACAAATTGGGTATGGGGTGTAGAGACGGTGTGTTCCACTCCAAGGTGTTCCCCAGGTTTCCTCTCCATTGCTTCGATCTTCTGACTCTCGTTTAGTAGTTGTTGAAAACTACACTGCATTAGGCCTACAAATTGGGTATGGGGTGTAGAGACGGTGTGTTCCACTCCAAGGTGTTCCCCAGGTTTCCTCTTCATTGCTTCGATCTTCTGACTCTCGTTTAGTAGTTGTTGAAAACTACACTGCATTAGGCCTACAAATTGGGTATGGGGTGTAGAGACGGTGTGTTCCACTACAAGGTGTTCCCCAGGTTTCCTCTCCATTGCTTCGATCTTCTGACTCTCGTTTAGTAGTTGTTGAAAACTACACTGCATTAGGCCTACAAATTGGGTATGGGATGTAGAGACGGTGTGTTCCACTCCAAGGTGTTCCCCAGGTTTCCTCTCCATTGCTTCGATCTTCTGACTCTCGTTTAGTAGTTGTTAAAAACTACACTGCATTAGGCCTACAAATTGGGTATGGGGTGTAGAGACGGTGTGTTCCACTCCAAGGTGTTCCCCAGGTTTCCTCTCCATTGCTTCGATCTTCTGACTCTCGTTTAGTATTTGTTGAAAACTACACTGCATTAGGCCTACAAATTGGGTATGGGGTGTAGAGACGGTGTGTTCCACTCCATGGTGTTCCCCAGGTTGCCTCTCCATTGCTTCGATCTTCTGACTCTCGTTTAGTAGTTGTTGAAAACTACACTGCATTAGGCCTACAAATTGGGTATGGGGTGTAGAGACGGTGTGTTCCACTCCAAGGTGTTCCCCAGGTTTCCTCTCCATTGCTTCGATCTTCTGACTCTCGTTTAGTAGTTGTTGAAAACTACACTGCATTAGGCCTACAAATTGGGTATGGGGTGTAGAGACGGTGTGTTCCACTCCAAGGTGTTCCCCAGGTTTCGTCTACATTGCTTTGATCTTCTGACTCTCGTTTAGTAGTTGTTGAAAACTACACTGCATTAGGCCTACAAATTGGGTATGGGGTGTAGAGACGGTGTGTTCCACTCAAAGGTGTTCCCCAGGTTTCCTCTCCATTGCTTCGATCTTCTGACTCTCGTTTAGTAGTTGTTGAAAACTACACTGCATTAGGCCTACAAATTGGGTATGGGGTGTAGAGACGGTGTGTTCCACTCCAAGGTGTTCCCCAGGTTTCCTCTCCATTGCTTCAATCTTCTGACTCTCGTTTAGTAGTTGTTGAAAACTACACTGCATTAGGCCTACAAATTGGGTATGGGGTGTAGAGACGGTGTGTTCCACTCCAAGGTGTTCCCCAGGTTTCCTCTCCAGTCTCCATTGCTTCGATCTTCTGGCTCTACTTTAGTAGTTGTTGAAAACAACACTGCATTAGGCCTACTAATTGGGTATGGGGTGTAGAGACGGTGTGTTCCACTCCAAGGTGTTCACCAGGTTTCGTCTCCATTGCTTCGATCTTCTGGCTCTTCTTAAGTAGTTGTTGAAAACAACACTGCATTAGGCCTACTAGTTGGGTTGGGGCCTTCTATCTGTGTTTGCCGCTCCTTGCTGTTCTCCTACAGTGAACAAAGCTGTACCGCCGGTTTACTACTGTTGCCAATTTTGAACTGCATTTAGAATACTTACTGATTTGGGCCTACTCTCTGTGTCAGCCTCTCATTCCAGTTGTCCTCCACTGAACAAAGCAATGCCCCCTGGTTAGTCCTGTTACCAATTTTGAACTGCATTTAGCCCACTTATTCTTTGGGCCCATATCTGTTTCCCCCTCATCCTGCCCATTGCCCAGCCAGTGATAGATGAGTCTGCTGGTACATTGACCCATAACGCAACATTCCCCGTGCACGCTATACAGCAAGATTGTGACCCTGCTGAAAGTCAGGTCCCCCTTCCCGCATACCATACCACATTACACGGGGACAAAGAGGAAGGTGCAGATGAAGGTGCAGGTTCCTTCATCAGGTGGGGGGAGGAATACTCGTTGGCGACGTCACTGGCACAGGGCCTCTCATAGTACGCAAAAGTGTTGCTGCCGGTAGGAGGCGCCCCCGCCGTGCAAACACACCGCTGTACTTTGAGGGGCCCTGTGCCAGTGCCAATGCCAACGAGTGGGCCCCCCCTGCTTGCTCAGGATCACAGCACTTGCAAAGTTGAAATACTTACCTCTCCCTGCTCCACTGCCGTGACGTGGTCCAGATGTCCTGGGCCCACTAATTGCTTGAACCAGCCCTACCCCCCACAACTTTAGCCAAATGACCCCCAATTTCAAACGCCTTACAATTATTATAAGCTAAATTACGATTGACAAGCTTCAGTAGCAAGAATGGATGTTTTTGCCAATACAATGGGCTCTGTACATGTTTTCCTGGCCTCTACTCACTGCCGACTATGCTCCCCCATTGACTTGCATTGGGTTTCGTGTTTCGGTCGATCCCCGACTTTTCGCGATAATCGGCCGATTCCACTCGACTCGACTTTTGAGATAGTCGGGTTTCACGAAACCCGGCTCGACTCTAAAAAGGTCAAGGTCGCTCAACTCTACTGGTAAATGTCAAAAGTAAAAATAGATACTAATAAAAGTAAAATTAATTGAGACATCAGTAGGTTAAGTGTTTTTGGATATCCATATTGAATCAGGAGCCCAATATAATGCTTCATAAAGTTTATGATGGCCCCATAAGATGCTCCATATTAAAATATGCCCCATATAATCCCGCATAAAGGTTAATAATGGCCCCATAAGATGCTCCATAGACTTTTTTGCGCAATATAATGCTGCACAAATGTTGATTATGGCCCCATAAGATGCTCCATAAAGATATTTTCCCCATATAGTGCTGCACAAACCTTGATTATGGCCCCATAAGATGCTCCATACAGACACTTGCCTCATATACTGTAATGCTCCACAAACGTTAATTATGGCCCCATGCAGACACTTGCCCCATATAGTGCTGCACAAACGTTATGCCCCCATAAGATGCTCCATACAGACACTTGCCCCATTTGCTGTTGCTGCGATAAAAAAAAAAAATCACATACTCACCTCTCCATCGCTCAGGCCCCCGGCACTTTCAATATTCACCTTCTCCACCTTCCGGCGCCGCTCCATCTTGCCCCATACAGTGCTGCACAAACATTATGGCCTCATAAATGCTCCTTATAGACACTTGCCCCATATAGACACTTGCCCCATATAGTGCTGCACAAACGTTATGGCCCCATAGATGCTCCATATAGACACTTGCCCCATATAGTGCTACACAAACGTTATGGCCCCATAGATGCTCCATATAGACACTTGCCCCATATAGTACTGCACAAACGTTATGGCCCCATAGATGCTCCATATAGACACTTGCCCCATATAGTGCGGCACAAACGTTATGGCCCCATAAGATGCCCCATACAGACACTTGCCCCATATAGTCCTGCACAAACGTTATGGCCCCATATAGACACTTGCCCCATATAGTGCTGCACAAACGTTATGGCCCCATAGATGCTCCATACAGACACTTGCCCCATTTGCTGTTGCTGCGATAAAAAAAATCACATACTTACCTCTTCGTCGCTCAGGCCCCCGGCACTTTTAATATTCACCTGCTCCTCGTTCCGGTGCCGCTCCATCTTCAGCGTCTTCTGCACTAACGCTCAGGTAGATTGCACGCACTAACCACGTCATCACGCCCTCTGACCTGAGCATCACTGCAGAAGACGCTGAAGACGGAGCAGCACCGGAACGGGGAGCAGGTGAATATCACGCAGCGCAGCGCTCCCCTCCCCGTTATACTCACCTGCTCCTGGCGCTGTGCAGTCCCTGCTTCCCGGCGGTGGCAGCTTCTTCCTGTACTGAGTGGTCACCGTTACAGCTCATTACAGTAATGAATATGCGGCTCCACCTCTATGGGAGGTGGAGCCGCATATTCATTACTGTAATGAGCTGTACCATGTGACCACTCAGTACAGGAAGAAGCTGGGCCGTCAGGCACCTGCAGGGACCTCGCCAGGAGTAGGTGAGTATAATTAGACAGCCCCCGCTCCCCCTCACCTGCCGACCCCTGGGTATGACTCGAGTATAAACCGAGAGGGGGACTTTCAGCCCCAAAAAATGGGCTGAAAATCTCGGCTTATACTTGAGTATATACGGTAATTAAAATATTCTTTATCAATTGTTCTAAATTGTTCTACTTGGGCCACTAAGCAGAAAATAAAAATTATTGAAAAAAACAAACAAACTAATAATTGTAGGTGGTGTGGTAGGTCTCAAAACAGGGGGAGATACAAAGGCCTGGTTGGGATGGACATGTGCGGCAATAGAATCGGGAATCACTCCGTCTGCCATGCTTTCTGCAAACTCGGCATCTTTTTTGAGGATACTTTTGGGTGGGAGTGACAGGGACAGGGTGAGGAAAATGGCTTTCTGCAAGTCTCTGGGAATCCTTAGAGTCGAAGGCTTCCCCCGATGCCATTGACTCAAATATGAGGCTCTCTACAATTTTTTCCTGAAAGTGCAGGTACGTAAGTGGTCCTTGGGACTTTTTATACAGGACAAAGCTGTTATATGTGGCAGTTTGAATAAGGTAGATTGCCACCTTTTTGTACCAAGCCCTGGTCTTCCTCTTGACCAGGTATGGTTGCAGAACCTGGTCGACAAGTCTACGCCACCCATATATTTGCTATAGTCTGTGATGCAGACTGGTTTTTCCTTGTCCCTGGTGGCACCCCTCTCTCTGACCATCACAGTGGTGTCCGCATGCAGTGTGGAAAGCATGTAGAAGTCCTTCCTGTCTTTCCAATTCCTGGGGGTAAAATGGGCGATATCTACTCTTATTCCAGGGACTGCAGAAAAAGGGGGAATTTGAGGGGAAAATGAGGTGCCATTATATCACATCGTGGGGGGACTGCAGTACTTGGTCCTGCCTCTGAAGCTTCAGCAGTGACGACCGACTCCGCTACCATCGGGCTGGGGGATCCCATGGAGGAAGAGTCGTCATCACTGTCTGAAAGCTGCTCAGCTTCAGAGGCAGATTCTGTTTCACTGCCAGAGCTGCCAGAGCAAAGCACGCTGTAAGCTTGCTCCGTGCTGAAAGTTCTTTGGGCCATTTTATTTATTTCCTCTGCTAACCCTAATATGTGTAACCCTAACCCTAATGTGTAGCCCTAACCCTAATATGCGTAACCCTAACCCTAATATGCGTTACCCTAATATGCGTAACCCTAACCCTAATATGCGTAACCCTAATATGCATAACCCTAACCCTAATATGCATAACGCTAACCCTAATATGTGTAACCCTAATATGCGTAACCCTAACCCTAAAAAATTATTTTAAAAAATTATTAGAAAAAAATTATATAAAAAAAAGTTTTTTTTGTCACTGACAGGGCAGCACTTCAACTATAGTCTCTCTCTCTTCTCTCCCAGAACAACTACAAGGAGAGAAGAGAGAAGTACAGCCCAAGTGCTGCCATGTTTATCAAACATTAGGGTGTTTGATCACTGTGATAGGACATATTACAGTAATCAAAACCCAGCAGCCAATGAGAAAATTCTCACTGGTTGCCGGGTCTCCGCTGGCAGATCTTGGCGGGCGCCCGCCATTTTCTTCCAGCTTTTGGTTAGCAAAACATTTGCGAACCGCAAAAATGGGATAATTTATAATTTTTTTCAATTCTAGTTGAGAGGCCATTAATCCTTTACATTCAACATGTGTTTTGTCTTCCTAATTAAAAAAAATATTTTTTGTGTGGCAACAAGAGATGAACGAATATGCTCGGAAAACGATCACCAAACATAAATGAATATGGTAAAAACCCTATATATCTGCAAAAACCCTAGTCCAAGCCCTCATCATCTCTCGCCTTGACTACTGCAACCTCCTGCTCTGTGGCCTCCCCTCGAAAATCTCGCACCCCTCCAATCTATTCTAAACTCTGCTGTCTGACTAATCCACCTGTCCCCCCGCTATTCCCCAGCTTCTCCCCTCTGTCAATCCCTTCACTGACTCCCCAATGCCCAGAGACTCCAGTAGAAAACCCTAACCATGACATACAAAGCCATCCACAACCTGTCTCCTCCATACATCTGTGACCTCGTCTCCCGGTACTTTCCTGCACGCAACCTCTGATCCTCACAAGATCTCCTTCTCTTAACTCCTCTTCCCACAATCGCATACGAGATTTCTCTCGCGTATCACCCCTACTCTGGAACTCTCTACCACAACATATCAGACTCTCACCTACCATCGCAACCTTCAAAAAGAGCCTGAAGACCTACCTCTTCCGACAAGCCTATAACCTGCAGTAACCATCGATCAACCAAACCGCTGCATGACCATCTCTACCCTCACCTACTGTATTCTCACCCATCCCTTGTAGATTGTGAGCCATCGCGGGCAGGGTCCTCTCTCCTCCTGTACCAGTTATGACTTGTATTGTTTAAGATTATTGTACTTGTTTTTATTATGTATACCCCTCCTTACATGTAAAGCGCCATGGAATTATTCCATGGCGCTATAACAATAAATAATAATAATAATAATAATATGGTACATTCAGATTCGTGATCAGTAACACAAGCATTTTTCTTAAAATCAGAAAAAGTCGGTAACTTTCAGTAATAATAGATAAAAGCTGGCAATTCATGTGCCACGATCAATAAAATCACAGCTTGACAGGTTAGAATAGAATAGATAGAATCAGTAGCGTAGCTACCGAGGGGGCAGAGGGGCGCTCGCCCAGGGCCCTGTGCCCTGAGGGGGCCCACCAGGAGCTACGCTACTGTAACTGTATCATCGTGCACATCGCGCCAATACAGTTACATTCTGTGGCAGAGCAGGGAGAATTGATTTCCCTGCACTGCCGCCCGGTCGCTATGGGGCCCCTGAGCAGGTGGTGGTGGGGGCCTGGAGCCAGCAGTGGGCCCCCCGCCCGTCATCGCAGGGTTAGCTGTATCGGCTGGATGCTGATACAGCTGACCGTAGTGATGAGAGAAGGAGTTTTACGCTCCCTCTCCCATCATCCCCCTGTCACCAACGCTGACACTGACAGCGGGCGCTATGACGTCAGTACTAGGCGCCTGCAGTTGGAGATGAGAGGAAGCAGGGAGCAGTGCAAGAACCAGGAGGAAGAGAGGTGAGTATTTAGTTTATGGGGCTACACTACACTACAGAGGGTGGTCATGGAGGTGTATTATGCTACAAAGAGGCGGCTATGGGGGTGCATTATACTACAGAGGGTGGCTATGGTGGTGCATTACATTATAAAGGACTCCTATGGGGGTGCATTATACTACAGAGGGTCGCTAAGGGGGTGCATTATACTACAGAGGGTGGCTATGGGGGTGCATTACATTATAAAGGATGTCTATGGGGGGCATTATACTACAGAGGGTGGCTATAGGGTCGCATTACACTACAGAGGCTGCCTATGGGGTGCATTATACTACAGAGGGTGGCTATGGGGCTTCATTACACTACAGAGGCTGCCTATGGGGGACCATTACATTATAGAGGATGCCTATGGGGGTGCATTACACTACAGAGGTTGCCTATGGGGGTGCATTACATTATAGAGACTGCCTATGGGGGAGCATTACACTATAGCGGCTGCCTATAGGGGTGCATTAGGCTATAAAGTCTGCCTATGGGAAGTTCAGTATACTATAGAGTCAGCCTATTGGGAGTGCATTATACACTATAGAGTCTGCCTATGTGGAGTGTATTATACTATATGGAGGCCTATGAGGAGTACATTATACTATATGGAGCCCTATGGGGAGTGCATTATACTTTATATAGAGTCTGCCTATGGGGAGTGCATTATACAATATGGAGGCCTATGGGGCATGCATTATACTATAAGGAGGCCTACGGGGCATTCATTATACTATATGGAGGCCTATGGGGAGTGCATTATATTATATGGATACGGTGGCCCTATGGGGAGAGCATTATACTATATGGAGATGGTGGAACTATGCGGAGTGCATTATACAATATGGAGACCTATGGGTAGTGCATTATACTATATTGAGGACTATCTGGTGTATTATGCTATATGGAGGCATTTGGGGAGTGCATTATACAATATGGAGACCTATGGGGAGTGCATTATACTATATTGAGGACATTTGGTGTATTATGCTATATGAAGGCTATCTAAGGGACCATCATACAGTGTGGAGATTACAGTGAAAGGGCCATCATACAGCGTTGGAGCCATTAAACAGTTTGAGGGATATTAAGGGGTCAGTATATATACAGTCAAGATTCGTAGTACTGTGTATAAGAGACCATCATATTGTGTATAGAGGAGCTATACAGGGGGAGACTCGGGACATTATTAAATGTAAACTGGGCACTTATTGTTAGAGGGGAATTCAGGTTACTGTGACTGTCAAAGGGGCACACAGGACAATATTACTTTTTAGGGGACAAAATGTGGGCAGTGTTTTCTAGGGCACTTGCGCCCAACATTACTATATTCTAGAGGGTTTCTTTAGAATTTAGAGTGTACAGAGAACCACACAGCAGGTGCAGTACTAGGGACACAAACGGCAGCAGCATTGGGGTACCAGAAGGATGAGGAGTTTGTGCAGGTTGGGAATAGATGGTGACAGGCTGAAAATGTGAGATGTGAAATGTGTCTTTGTTGTATTCTCTGTAGCCGAGTCCTGGCTGGAGGAGTTGTCATGTCGGTCTGGGCCAGATGGAAAAGGCGTGAAAAGTGAATGATTCCATCAGAAAGAACGTCAGCTGTAAGTCACCATCTAAAACTGTGCTGTGATCTCTTATATGTTCTGTAGGACTGGTGTCTCCACTGACCATATGGCGGTAATATCAATATTGGTCTTTATATAGAGATTATTTTCAGCAACAGTGCAATCATCTGCTGAGGTTCTCCTCCTTTATTAGGGTGCGTCACCCAGTTATAATCAAGATTACCGGGTGAGGGGCCCAATCAGAAGCTTCGCCCCCCCTGAACTATAACCCTAGCTACGCCTCTGCATAGAATAGATATATACACATAGAATTCTAATTTTGTGAGAAGCACCTGTATATATATGTATATATCTATTACATACATAGATAGATAGAAGTAAAGCCGGCAATGCAGCAGCCGCTTAGTGTAAAATCACAGCTGGAGCTGACAGGATAGAAGAGATGGATTACATACAGTAAATACAAATAGAATAGGTAGATATATAGATGTGTGTGACATACAATTAGTGCAGTGTGTGTGCAGCTTACTGTACATGTATTTAATTAATAAAAAAAAATTCTGAAAAACATGTTGTGTGCTCTAGTGTAATTTTCGTAACTAATAGAGGGAAAGCCGACTGCTTGGGGCAGATGTTTATAGCCTGGGAAGGGGGTACTACCTATGTAGCTACCCAGGCTATTAAAATCAGCTCACAACTGTACACTTAGCCTTTACTGGCTATTAAAGTGGGGGACCCCCAAAAAACATGATGTGGGGTCTCTTCTATCTTGTTGCCTCCTGCAGTGATTTTACTGTACGTAGCACATGAATTGCTGGCTTTTCTTCTATCTATGTAAAATATATACATATATAAACAGTATATATATGTGTGTCATTGACATCTATATATGCGGTGCCCCAGGGTTCTGGTTGTCGCAGTGGTATTGCTTTCCTCTCGATGAGAGTGATGCTACGTTTGGAGGCAAAGAAGGATAACTGCATCTAGGTATCACAAACATGCAACACATTTCACACTCCAGGCCACCAGGGGGAGCTTATGGTCCTATTTATTAGGTCACTCCCCATATATATATAACTGGTAGTCAGTAGGGTAAGTTAGAAAGTTCCAGACCAGAGTCTGATGAGGATGGAGGGTTAAAGGAGCTGTCCATGCCCTCAGAGCTGCAGCTCCCAGAAAGAGACATTGAAGGCAGAATTGTATTGCAGCGAGCGTGAAGGAAGTTGTAGCAAAGGAGAGGATACCAGAAGGGGACCAGCCCTACACAGGCTGCCTCCTTCTGAGGCGCAGAAGCCCGGTAGCCGGAACACCGAGGGAGTAAGGACCTTTATGCTTTGCTCCAGAGACCGGCAGGACAGCTAATTGCAAGTTACCTGTCCGTCCTACACCCAGGAGGCATGGTGGCAACCCATGGAGGCCGGGGCGTGCTAGAGTTCCTATAAACAGCCTCAAGCCACCAGTCATACGGGTTTGTCCTATCCTATATGGGGGACAGAGAGAGAAAGACATTACATCTGTGAGGACCTTATGTGAAGCCTTAGGCATTAAGGAACTACAACACTGCTGCGCAAGGGAAGGCTACTGATTTCCACCCGGACAAGGGAACTCTGGACTTGCCTCCAAACTGGCCGGACTCGGCCTGCCCTGTGATCTGGTGCCCTGGACTGTGGATGCTGTAGTCTTCAGTAAAGGTAAAGAGACCTCGTTCTTCACTGTGCCATTCGTCATTCACCATCTACACACCGGGGAGCCCTGGGAATACACTTCACCTGTGGGAAGGTATACCAACTAGATGCCATAACATCACCCCAGCGGACCCCTTAAAGAAGCGTCGGTCACCCTGACCGAATACCACAGGTGGCGTCACGAGCACAAACTATATCCCTTTAAAGACCTTTCCCCTTTTACACGGACATCCCAGGGCCACGGACCGGGTCAGCCACCGTGACATCCCCCTGTGAACCGAAGGACCCAGTACCGAGTACCCCACGGCCCCATGGGGGAACTCCATATATATACCGTATATATGTATCCTATGTGTATATATCTATTCTATCTATTCTATTCTAACCTGTCAGTGTGATTTTACTGTATGCGGTATATGAATTTGCTTTTCAAAGGACACCAGTGAGTAAAAATCGGACAGCACTCGCATGGCCCGAGTGCTGTGCGATTTTTTTCTCGCATCCATTGACTTGCATTGGCAAGTCTCGTCCAAGATACACAGTAAATTGCAGCATTCTGTGATTTTTTTCTCAGTACGATTTCAGCTAGAAAAAAAATCGCATATGAGATATAACCCATTGAATAACATTGGTCAAAGTGCTATCCGATTTTTAATTGGATTGCACTCATCCGTTTTTCTCGCAAAAGAGTATGAGCCCATAGATTAACACTGGGCCGAGTGCTATGTGATGTTTTCTCACATAGTACTCACCCGTATTCTATGGTAGTGTGACGCCGGCCTTCATCAGCCGCTCCTGCGCTGTAAATAAATATTAAAAAAAAAACCTGTGTGGGTTCCCCTGTAGTTTTGATAACCAGCCAGGCAAAACTTACAGCTGGGGGCTGAAACCCTCAGCTGTCAGCTTCAGCAAGGCTGGTTAACAAAAATATAATAATGATAATAATAAATAATTTAAAAAAAACGGCATGAGGTCCCCCCATTTTTGACAACCAGCCTAGCTAAAGCAGATTGGGCTGGTATTCTTAAGCTGGTAAGGGGCACTGGATATTGCCACCCCCTCCCCAGCCTAAAATAGCAGCCCACAGCCACCCAGAAAATGCACATCTATTAGATGTACCAATTCTGGCGCTTTGCCTGGCTATTGCTACTTGCCCTGTAGCATTGACAAGTGGGGTTCTTATTTGTGGGGTTGATGTCACCTTTGTATTCTCAGGTGACATCAAGCCCACGGCTTAGTAATGGAGAGGTATCTATAAGACACCTATTCATTACTAATCCTATAGCTACATGGTAAATAAAGACACAGCCAGAATAAAGCCCTTTATTAGAAATAAGACTAAACACAGTTTTACATTTTATTTACAAACACAGTTATGCTCACCTAATGCCCAATTCCACCGAAGCTCTCATTCTCCTGTAATAAAACAAAAATAAAAAAATAACAATATACCATTACCTGTCTGTCGTACTGTCCCACGTCATTATCAATGTCTGGGGGATTAATAGTTTTCAACCTGAACAGTGCCAAGATGCAGGGCTGGTGTTAGGTGCAGGCAGACCAGGCAGCCACCTAGGACCCCTGCTCCTCCAGGGGCCCGCTGCTATGGGGCCCCTGAGTAAGAAGGGCACGGTGTTGCCCCCCCTGCATTACGCATTCAATTTATCGGCATCATAGATGCCGATAAAGTTGAAAGCAGTAATGGAGGAGAGGGCGTCATGTGCCTCTCCCTCTCCCATCACCCCCCTCTGCCTGTGACTCAGCGTGTTTCAGCAGTGGAGCTGATGAGATGCTGAGATGGCCTGCAGAAGTCAGAACAGCTGGGGGACGAGGAGGAGAGGTAAGTATTGTGTGGGTGTCTGCATTATAGTGTGTGTGTCTGCTGTTGTGAATTCTGCTCTTGGGTTCCCTCCAGTGGTTGTTGGTGGGAATACAGTTGTCTCTGACTCGCAGTCCTGGCCAGGTGTTTTGGATGATTACAATTCTGACTGGGATATTTAGGTGTGCAGGATCCTTTAGCCCTTGCCAGTTGTCAATGTTACTTGTGAAGTGTTGGTTCACTTTCTGGCTTCTCCTGTTGCTGCCAAATTCAGCAAAGATAAGTGTTTGGTTTTTGTATCTGTGGCACACTGCTGTGTGCTTGTTTCAGCTTTATTCCTGCTCTGATTGTAGGATTCACTGGAGTTGCAGATTTACGCTCCTACATCTTTTAGTAGATGTAGGAAGTTTTTTGTATATTCTGCTGTGTATGTTTTGAAGGGTTTTAATACTGACCGCACAGAACTCTGTCCTATCCGGTCCTATCTAGCTAGAGTGGCCTCCTGTGCTAAATCCTGTTTTTCTGCCTGTGTATGTTTTTTCCTCTCCGACTCACCGCCAATATTTGTGGGGGGCTGTCTATCCTTTTGGGGATTTTCTCTGAGGCAAGATAGTATTCCAATTTCCATCTTTAGGGGTATTTAGTCCTCCGGCTGTGACGAGGTGTCTAGGTGTGTTAGGTACACTCCACGGCTACTTCTAGTTGCGGTTTTAAGTTCAGGATTGCGGTCAGTATAGTGGATACCTTCTCCAGTGAAAGTTCTCATGCAGCTCCTAGGTCACCGGATCATAACAGTCTGCTGCACGATAATGTGTGTGGGGGTACTGCACTACACTGTGTGTGTTTGTGGGGGGGCTGTTGTGAATTCCGCTTTTGGGCTCCCTCCGGTGGTTGTAAGTGGCACTTTTGTGAGTTCTGCTCTTGGGCTCCCTCCGGTGGTTTTAAGTGGTATGGCTGCTCCTTGGATTTAGCTGTCTGCAGCTGCTTCCACTGATTGTCTATTCTGCTCGGCTATTTAGCCTGGCTCTTTCCTTCAGCTGGTGCCACTTGTCATTGGTTCCTGGTTGGATTCACATCTCTTTGGATTTCCCTGTTATCCTGACCAGTTCAGCAAAGCTAAGTCCTTGCTTGCTCTTTTCTGTCCACAGGTTGTGGACTTATCCGTTCTGTGCTTTCTATGTTTGTCCAGCTTGTCAGTATGAATTAATTCAGTGATGCTGGAAGCTCTGGGAAGCAGATTTACCCTCCACACCTTTAGTCAGGTGTGGAGATTTTTGTAAACTCTGCGTGGATTTTTTGTAGTGTTTTATACTGACCGCACAGTATTCCATCCTGTCCTATCTATCTAGCTAGACTGGCCTCCTGTGCTCATCCTGGTTTCATTCTGTGTATGTCTTTTCCCTCTCCACTCACAGTAATTATTTGTGGGGGGCTATCTATACTTTGGGGATTTTCTCTGAGGCAAGATAGTTTTCCTGTTTCTATCTTTATTGGTAGTTAGTTCTCAGGCTGTGACGAGGTGCCTAGGGAGTGTTAGGAGCATCCCACGGCTACTTCTAGTGTTGTGTTGAGCTTAGGGACTGCGGTCAGTACAGATACCACTTCCTTCAGAGCTCGTCCCATGTTGCTCCTAAACCACCAGATCATAACAGTACAAGTGGCCAAAAATGAATTAAATGCATCTCAAAAGAAGGAAAAAATTCTGAGCCATTTTTTTTTCTGTGCTCTCTTTTGTCTTTTTTTTCCTCTTGATCTCTGGGTGGTTCTGGATTTATGCTCTGGCATGGATGTTCAGGGTTTGTTTTCTCGTGTGGATCAACTTGCTGCAAGAGTACAGAGTATCCAAGATTATGTTGTCCAGACTCCGGCTTTGGATCCTAGAATTCCTACTCCTGATTTGTTTTTTGGAGACAGATCCAAGTTTTTAAACTTTAAAAATAATTGTTTTTTGCTTTGAAACCCCGTTCTTCTGGTGATCCCATTCAGCAAGTTAAAATCATCATATCCTTGCTGCGTGGTGACCCTCAAGACTGGGCATTCTCCCTTGAATCAGGGGATCCGGCATTGCTGAATGTAGACGCATTTTTTCAAGCGCTCGGATTATTGTATGACGAACCTAATTCTGTGGATCATGCAGAAAAAACCCTGTTGGCCTTGTGTCAAGGTCAGGAAGCGGCAGAATTATACTGCCAGAAATTTAGGAAATGGTCTGTGCTCACTAAATGGAATGAGGATGCTCTGGCTGCTATTTTCAGAAAAGGTCTTTCTGAAGCCCTTAAAGATGTTATGGTGGGCTTCCCTACGCCTACTGGTTTGAGCGAATCTATGTCTCTAGCCATTCAGATTGATCGGCGTTTGCGCGAGCGCAAAGCTATGCACCATATGGCAGTGTCCTCTGTGCAGAGTCCTGAACCTAAGCAAAGTGATAGGATTTTGACTAGAACAGAACGGCAGGAATTCAGACGTCAGAATAAGCTGTGTTTTTACTGTGGTGATTCTGCTCATGTTATTTCTGATTGCCCTAAATGTACTAGGAGGGTCGCTAGGTCTGTTACCATTAGTACTGTACAGCCTAAATTTCTTTTATCTGTGACCCTGATTTGCTCATTGTCGTCCTTTTCTGTCATGGCATTTGTGGATTCAGGCGCTGCCCTGAACTTAATGGACTTAGAATTCGCCAGGCGCTGTGGTTTTTCCTTGCAGCCTTTACAGAGCCCTATTCCTTTGAGGGGCATTGATGCTACTCCATTGGCCAAGGATAAACCTCAGTACCGGATGCAGATGACCATGTACATGGCTCCTGCACATCAGGAAAATTGCCGTTTTCTGGTGTTGCATAACCTGCATGATGTTGTTGTACTGGGTTCTCCATGGTTGCGGGAACATAATCCGGTGCTGGATTGGAAAACTATGTCTGTGACTAGTTGGGGTTGTCAGGGGGTACATAGTGACGTTCCTTTGATGTCAATTTCCTCTTCCCCCTCTTCTGAGGTCCCTGAGTTTTTGTCGGATTTCCAGGATGTATTTGATGAGCCCAAGTCCAGTTCCCTTCCTCCACATAGGGACTGTGATTGTGCTATTAACTTGATTCCTGGTTGTAAGTTCCCTAAGGGCCGACTTTTCAATCTGTCTGTGCCAGAGCATGCCGCAATGCGGAGCTATGTTAAGGAATCTTTGGAGAAAGGGCATATTCGGCCATCTTCGTCACCATTGGGAGCGGGTTTCTTTTTTGTTGCTAAGAAGGATGGCTCCTTGAGACCCTGTATAGATTATCGTCTTCTTAATAAGATCACGGTCAAATTCCAATACCCCTTGCCTTTGCTTTCTGATTTGTTTGCTCAGATTAAGGGGGCTAGTTGGTTTACTAAGATTGACCTCCGAGGGGCATATAATCTTGTTCGTATTAAACAGGGTGACGAATGGAAAACTGCATTTAATACGCCCGAAGGCCATTTTGAATACCTTGTGATGCCATTCGGGCTCTCTAATGCTCCATCTGTGTTCCAATCCTTCATGCATGATATTTTCCGCAATTATCTTGATAAATTCATGGTCGTATATTTGGATGATATTTTGATTTTTTTCCGATGATTGGGAGTCTCATGTGAAGCAGGTCAGGATGGTGTTACAGATCCTTCGTGAAAATGCTTTATTTGTGAAGGGGTCTAAGTGCCTATTCGGAGTTCAGAAGGTCTCTTTTTTTGGGTTTTATTTTTTCTCCCTCGTCTATGGAGATGGATCCTGTTAAGGTCCAAGCTATTCATGACTGGATTCAACCCACATCTGTGAAGAGCCTTCAAAAATTTTTGGGCTTTGCTAATTTCTATCGCCGTTTCATTGCCAACTTTTCCAGTGTGGTTAAGCCCCTTACTGATTTGACGAAGAAAGGCGCTGATGTGACGAATTGGTCCTCTGCGGCTGTTGAGGCCTTTCGGGAGCTTAAACGCCGATTTACTTCTGCCTCTGTGTTGCGTCAGCCGGATGTTTCTCTTCCTTTTCAGGTTGAGGTTGACGCTTCTGAGCTTGGGGCAGGGGCCGTTTTGTCTCAGAGGGATTCTGATGGTTCTTTGATGAAACCGTGTGCTTTTTTTTCCAGAAAGTTTTCACCTGCGGAACGCAATTATGATGTCGGCAATCGGGAGTTGTTGGCTATGAAGTGGGCGTTTGAGGAGTGGCGACATTGGCTTGAGGGAGCAAAGCAACGCGTTGTGGTCTTGACTGATCATAAGAATCTGATTTACCTCGAGTCGGCCAAGCGGCTGAATCCTAGACAGGCTCGATGGTCCCTGTTTTTCTCCCGTTTTGATTTTGTGGTATCGTATCTTCCGGGATCTAGGAATGTTAAGGCTGATGCCCTCTCTAGGAGTTTTTCACCTGATTCTCCTGGAGTCCTTGAGCCGGTTTGCATTCTTAAGGAAGGGGTGATTCTTTCTGCCATCTTCCCTGATTTGCGGCGGGTGCTTCGGGAATTTCAGGCTGATAGGCCTGACCACTGTCCAGTAGGGAAGCTGTTTGTCCTTGATGGATGGACAAGTACGGTGATTTCTGAGGTTCATTGTTCAGTGTTGGCTGGTCATCCTGGGATTTTTGGTACCAGAGATTTGGTTGCTAGGTCCTTTTGGTGGCCTTCCTTGTCGCGCGATGTGCGTGCTTTTGTGCAGTCCTGTGGGACTTGCGCCCGAGCCAAGCCTTGCTGTTCCCGCGCTAGTGGGTTGCTTTTGCCTTTGCCGGTCCCTGAGAGGCCCTGGACACATATTTCCATGGATTTTTATTTCGGATCTTCCTGTTTCCCAGAAGATGTCTGTTATCTGGGTTGTTTGTGACCGGTTCTCTAAAATGGTCCATCTGGTACCTTTGCCTAAGTTGCCTTCCTCCTCAGATTTGGTTCCATTGTTTTTTCAGCATGTGGTTCGTTTGCATGGCATTCCGGAGAATATTGTGTCTGCCAGAGGTTCTCAGTTTGTCTCTAGGTTTTGGCGGGCCTTTTGTGCTAGGATGGGCATTGATTTGTCTTTTTCTTCGGCGTTTCATCCTCAGACTAATGGCCAAACTGAGCGAACTAATCAGACCTTGGAGACCTATTTGAGATGCTTTGTGTCTGCTGATCAGGATGATTGGGTGGCTTTCTTGCCGTTGGCCGAGTTTGCCCTTAATAATCGGGCTAGTTCGGCTACTTTGGTTTCACCTTTCTTTTGTAATTTTGGTTTTCATCCTCGTTTTTCTTCTGGGCAGGTTGAGCCTTCTGATTGTCCTGGTGTGGATTCTGTGGTGGACAGGCTGCAGCAGATTTGGACTCATGTGGTGGACAATTTGACGTTGTCTCAGGCAGGGCCGGCTCCAGGTTTTTGAGGGCCCCGGGCGAAAGTGTCTCAGTGGGCCCCCCCATTAACACATACCCCGATTCATGATCGCATATAAACACAGCCATGTAGTATATAACACTGCCCACGTAGTATATAGCAGCCCACGTAGTATATAGCAGCGCAGCCCACGTAGTATATAGCAGCGCCACTCACTCAGGCACTGGAAGGACTAGGAGCTCCTCCTGAATCTGCCTCATAACTTCAGCAGCACTGCAGCCAGCCAGGGGTGGAGAGCAGAGCAGGAGAATGTGCTCTCTCCGCCCACAAACAATGTCACACTGGCTGCCTTCTCTTAACCCCTATGTGTGCCTGCCTGGCTGCACTCACTGAGTGAGAAGATGCTTGTGTCAGAGCTGGCACATAGGGGTTGAGAGAACGCAGCCAGCAGTGACTTTGTGGGCGGAGAGAGCACTTATCTCCTGCTCTGCTCTCCCAGCTGTATCTATGACAGCTAAGTGGGCCCCCCTCTCTCCCCAGGGCCACGGCATTTGCCCGCTGTGCCGGGTGCTGACGCCGGCCCTGGTCTCAGGAAAGGGCTCAACGTTTTGCTAACCGCCGTCGGTGTGTTGGTCCCCGGCTTCGTGTGGAGGATTTGGTTTGGTTGTCTTCTCGTCATGTTCCTATGAAGGTTTCTTCCCCTAAGTTTAAGCCTCTGTTTATTGGTCCTTATAAAATTTCTGAAATTATTAATCCGGTGTCTTTTCGTTTGGCTCTTCCAGCCTCTTTTGCCATTCATAATGTTTTCCATAGATCTTTGTTGCGGAGATATGTGGTGCCCGTTGTTCCCTCAGTTGATCCTCCTGCCCCGGTGTTGGTTGAGGGAGAGTTGGAATATGAGGTTGAGAAAATTTTGGATTCTCGTTTTTCGAGGCGGAGGCTTCAGTATCTTGTCAAGTGGAAGGGTTATGGCCAGGAGGATAATTCTTGGGTTGTTGCCTCCGATGTCCATGCCACCGATTTGGTTCGTGCTTTTCACTTGGCTCGTCCTGATCGGCCTGGGGGCTCTGGTGAGGGTTCGGTGACCCCTCCTCAAGGGGGGGGGTACTGTTGTGAATTTCGCTCTTGGGCTCCATCCGGTGGTTGTAAGTGGCACTTTTGTGAGTTTTGCTCTTGGGCTCCCTCCGGTGGTTTTAAGTGGTATGGCTGCTCCTTGGATTTAGCTGTCTGCAGCTGCTTCCACTGATTGTCTATTCTGCTCGGCTATTTAGCCTGGCTCTTTCCTTCAGCTGGTGCCACTTGTCATTGGTTCCTGGTTGGATTCACATCTCTTTTGATTTCCCTGTTATCCTGACCAGTTCAGCAAAGCTAAGTCCTTGCTTGCTCTTTTCTGTCCACAGGTTGTGGACTTATCCGTTCTGTGCTTTCTATGTTTGTCCAGCTTGTCAGTATGAATTAATTCAGTGATGCTGGAAGCTCTGGGAAGCAGATTTACCCTCCACACCTTTAGTCAGGTGTGGAGATTTTTGTAAACTCTGCGTGGATTTTTTGTAGTGTTTTATACTGACCGCAAAGTATTCCATCCTGTCCTATCTATCAAGCTAGACTGGCCTCCTGTGCTCATCCTGGTTTCATTCTGTGTATGTCTTTTCCCTCTCCACTCACAGTCATTATTTGTGGGGGGCTATCTATCCTTTGGGGATTTTCTCTGAGGCAAGATAGTTTTCCTGTTTCTATCTTTATTGGTAGTTAGTTCTCAGGCTGTGACGAGGTGCCTAGGGAGTGTTAGGAGCATCCCACGGCTACTTCTAGTGTTGTGTTGAGCTTAGGGACTGCGGTCAGTACAGATACAACTTCCTTCAGAGCTCGTCCCATGTTGCTCCTAAACCACCAGATCATAACAGGGGGCTGAATAATACCCTGGGGGTTTCTTTATATTCTGGGGGGCTGCTTTATACTCTGTGGGGCTGCATTATATTGTGTGGGGGGGCTGCATTATACCCTTAGGGAGCTGCATTATACTGTGTGTGGGGGCTGCACTATACTGTGTGTTTTTGTGGGGGACTGCATTATACTGTGTGTAGGCGTGCATTATACTCTGAGGGGGCTTCTTTAAACTAAAGAGGCTGCATTACACTCTGGGGGGCTGCGTTATACTCTGGGTGGGATGTATTGTATTCTGTGGGGGCTGCATCATACTGTGTGTGGGGGGCTGCATTATACTGTGTGTGAAGGGGGCTGCATTATACTCTATGTGGGGGTTGCACTATACTGTGTGTTTGTGATGGGACTGAATTATACTGTGTGGGGGTGAGGCCTGCATTATACACTGAGGGGGCTGCATTATACTCTGGGGGCTGCATTATACTGTATGTTTGGGCTGCATTGCATTGTGTGAAGGGGCTGCACTATACTGTGTGTGTTTGTGGGGGTGGGGCCTGCATTATACTGTGTGGGGCTGCATTGTATTCTGAGGAGGCTGCATTATACTCTGAGGGGCTGCATTATACTGTGTGTGGGGCTTCATTATATTCTGAGGGGGCTGTATTACACCCTGAGGGGGCTGCATTTTACTCTATGAAGGGGGCTGCATTTTACTCTATGAAGGGGGCTGCAGTATACTCTATGAGGCTACTGCAGTATACTGTATGAGGGGTGCTGCTGTATACTCTATGAGGGGGGCTGCAGTATACTCTATAAAGGGGCTGCATTATACTCTATCAAGGACTATGGAGAGTGCATTTTACTGTAAGTACTACAGTATATGGGACCTGCATTGTACTGTATTGAGGACTATCTGTACCAATCACTCTTCCTCAGGGGGAGTAAGGGTAGGTGCACACGGTCAGTAAACGATGTAGGGTTGGATGCTGTGCACTTATGCAGCGGCCAGATATTACATCACTAGATGGTGGCCCGATTCTAACGCATCGGTTACTCTAGAATATGCATGTCCATGTAGTATATTGCACAGCCCACGTAGTATATTGCCCAGCCACGTAGTATATTGCCCAGCCACGTAGTATATTGCCCAGCCGCGTGGTATATTGCCCAGCCACGTAGTATATTGCCCAGTCACGTAGTATATTGCCCAGACACGTAGTATATTGCCCAGTGACGTAGTATATTGTCCAGCCACGTAGTATATTGCCCAGCCACTTAGTATATTGCACAGTGACGTAGTATATTGCACAGCCACGTAGTATATTGGCCAGTTACGTAGTATATTGCCCAGTCACGTAGTATTTTGCACAGCCACATAGTATATTGCCCAGTTAGGTAGTATATTGCCTAGTGACTTTAACACCAGAAAAACAGAGTACATATATCACCAACACATCAACTTAATAAAAATAATTTTTATTAAACATATATTGTAATGACATGTAACATAAGAATACAAGAAGGAACAACAACTGAGCACTCAAAGGGAGGAACACTGCTCCATTGGTAAGACTTGGCATAGCATATATCCATATATAGAAAACAGTTCCATTGCTGCGGATGCTTTCACATTCATATAAAAAGAAATCAGGCTTGCATCAGAAGATACACATGTGTTGAAAGCACCACCCGATTCTAAAGAGCATATATATCACTGGCATCAATGCTGACCCATTGTAAGTCCAAGAGGTGCAGTGGTCCGCCCTATGACCCCTGATGCGCGTTTCGTGCTTGATGGCTTTCACAAAGGGGATGTGAACTAATCCTGCAACTGCCCGTCCTTTTATAGCAGTATGACCCACTGATTGGGAGGTGGCGCATGCGCCCGCGTCCCCCACACACGCAAGGTGCCGCCTCCTATCAGCGTCATTGCACAGTGCGCATGCGGGTGAAAATACACCCGTTGACGTCAGAAGCATGTGCACTGTGCATTCCTGTCGCCTTGTAGAGGTACGCTGTGCGGGATGGGTCGCAGTGCGCACGCGCACTTTCAGCGGCCATTACATGGATAGAAAAAAGAGTTCCGGGATATATAAGTGATGGTAAGTGAAAGCGGACATATAATGTCAGCGGTCCCCCTCCTAAATATGCAGGGGAGAAGACCACCGATCAAGAACTCACATAATTAGTGAGAAAAAGAAAAGAAAAACGTAGAGTGGCCGTATATAACATAGGTTAGATTGAAATATCCACATTAAAGTCGCTTAAAGAAGCAGAAAAGACAGTGTCATATAAAAGACGCTTAATAAAACGAGCATATGTTAAAGGGATTGTCCAAAAAACGGACATTAAAGTGCAATTTAGATACATTAAAATTACTAATAGTATACCACATAATCAATACCCAAACAAGGTAATTATGTGAAAAATGCTAAAGTGACTTAGTGCACCATAACTAAGAAAAAAAGACTCTCTACCAATATTAATAATAACTATTACAATAAAACTCCATAAAGATAAGGGTTTCTTTCTGACAGCCGCCGATGATTTCTCCTCGTCCTCCCAATCCAAGTTCCCCAAAGGACGAAAACAGTCTTCTATGTCCCATATATGCTCAATACAAAACGAGAAATACACTAAAAGGACAAACAGGACAAAAAATTAAAATAAAGCAACTTGGGAACAATTAATGGTACTACCACATAATAATCAGTAGATATATATCTTGAACCTCTATAGACTGTGGAAGGAACAGGACATACAAAGGTCCCAGCTTTCATATTATGCAAAACATCACAAAAAAGGTGCAAACGTCAGTTTTTCATTTAACCCCTTTGGGGATAGGGTATCCAGGATTGTAATCCACCTGCATTCACGCTGAGCGAGAATCTGTTTAAGATTCCCACCTCTCACCCCACCGTGAATGCAGTCAATACCCCTGACCTTTAAACCACGGGGATCGGATCCATGGAATTCCCTAAAATGTTTGGGTAAAGTTCTTAAAGTAGATGTATCTAACTCATCCTTGGCATCCTTGATATCACGCACATGATCACGGACCCTAATCTTGAGCTCTCTAGAGGTCAGCCCCACATATATAAGGGAGCAGGGACAAGTAGCATAATAGACTACATATGACATCCCACAAGAAATGTGTTCACGAATCTTAAATTCCCTGCTCCCATCAGATGTCATAAATGTATCACATCTTAAAATGTTGGGGCATGCCACACATGACCCACAGGGGAAGCAGCCATTCTTTGGGCCACCATAATTAAACAATCTTTTTTCTTTCACCACATAGTGGCTTCTTACCAGATGGTCACGTAAGTTTTTGCTCCTCCTCTGTGTCATGTGTGGTACCTTTGGTATATGGGCTGCCAAGACTGAGTCCGTGGGCAGTACTGGCCAATGTTTTTTTAAAATTCCATGGATCTGATCCCACTGGCAATTGGATGTGGAAATGTAACTCATCCTATAGTCACTCACTTCATCCTTCTTCCTAGATGGTTTCAATAGCTCTCATGTCGATATGTCTTAATGTTGTACACGTCTGTATCCAGTTTTTATACTGCGGGTACTGTATCCCCTGGACTTAAATCTTTCTGCCAAGATCATGGATTGTCTCTCAAACTGGGTCACTGTTGAGCAGATCCGCTTGTTTCTGAGATACAGGCCAACTGGGAAGGCTTTAATTGTGGAGTCGCTGTGTGCCAAGGAGGCATGTAGGAGTGCATTGACAGAAGTATCTTTTCTGTATAGATCCGTTTCTATCCTTCCATCCTCCCCGACAAACAAGCTAATATCCAAAAAATCAATGTGTTTTCTATGAAAGTTATAAGTCAATTTTAAATTAAAAGAATTGTCATTAAGGTACCGCATGAAATTAGATCAATACATCGTCGATGTAACGAAACCAGCCTATCACAGGGTCGGCGGCCTGCGCCCCGTCTCCCTGAAAAACCTGCCTCTCCCAGAACCCGAGAAACAGGTTTGCATACGCCGGGGCACAGGCCGCGCCCATTGCGGTACCTTGTATCTGCAAAAAAAAAATGATCTTTAAAAACAAAAAAATTATGTGTCAAAATAAACTCCAACAAATTCAAAATGAAATCAGATAAGTGGCCATCCCAGTTGGCCGTCTCAAGAAAGAATCGGGCTGCTCTTAGCCCATCAGAATGTCTTATAGAAGTATATAGTGACTCGATGTCAATGCTACTACGATGACGTAGTATATTGCGCAGCCACGTAGTATATTGCCCAGTTACGTAGTATATTGCCCAGTCACGTAGTATATTGCCCAGTTACCTACTATATTGCCCAGTGACGTAGTATATTGCCGAGTGACGTAGTATATTGCCCAGCCACATAGTATATTGCCCAGTGATGTAGTATATTGCCCAGTGATGTAGTATATTGCCCAGTGATGTAGTATATTGCCCAGTTACGTAGTATATTGCCCAGTGACGTAGTATACAGCACAGCCCACGTAGTATATTGCCCAGCCACATAGTATATTGCACAGCCACGTAGTATATTGCCCAACCACATAGTATATTGCCCAGCCACGTAGTATATTGTCCAGCGACGTAGTATATTGCCTAGTGACGTAGTATATTGTGCAGCCACGTAGTATATTGGCCAGTTACGTAGTATATTGCCCAGTCACATAGTATATTGCACAGCCACGTAGTATATTGCCTAGTGACGTAGTATACTGTGCAGCCACGTAGTATATTGGCCAGTTACATAGTATATTGCCCGGTCACATAGTATATTGCGCAGCCACGTAGTATATTGCCCAGTAACATAGTATATTGCCCAGTCACGTAGTATATTGCCCAGCCACATAGTATATTGCCCAGTTACGTAGTATATTGCCCAGTGACGTAGTATATCACACAGCGACGTAGTATACAGCACAGAGCCACGTAGTATATTGCGCAGCCACGTAGTATATTGCCCAATTACATAGTATATTGCCCAGCCACGTAGTATATTGCCCAGTTACGTAGTATATTGCCCAGTGACGTAGTATATCGCACAGCGACGTAGTATACAGCACAGAGCCACGTGGTATATTGCCCAGTTACGTAGTGTATTAACCAGTCACGTAGTATATTGCCCAGCCACGTAGTATATTGCCCAGTTACGTAGTATATTGCCCAGTGACGTAGTATATTGCACAGCGACGTAGTATACAGCACAGAGCCACGTAGTATATTGCCCAGTGACGTAGTATATTGCCCAGTGACGTAGTATACAGCACAGAGCCACGTAGTATATTGCACAGCGAAGTAGTATACAGCACAGAGCCACGTAGTATATTGGCCGGTCACGTAGTATATTGCCCAGCTACATAGTATATTGCCCAGCCAGGTTTGTCACAGGTGAAAAAATCAAAAATAAACATATACTCACCTTTCCGAAGGCCCCTTGTAGTCCACGGCAGCTTGCGGTCCCAGGGTTTGTATCAGAGCGCAGGACCTGTGATGATGTCACGGTCATGTGACCGCGACATCATGGCAGGTCCTTCTGCCATACCATCTTTGCCACCGGAAACTGCAGCGGAAGATGGCGGCCGGCGGGAGCGGCTCAGCGGACAACGGAGGGTGAGTATAGCAGGTTTATTTTTTTAAAATTATTTTTAACATTACATTTTTTACTATTGATGCCGCATAGGCAGCGTCAATAGTAAAAAGTTGGGGAGACACAGGGTTAATAGCGGCGGTAACGGAGTGCGTTACCCGCGGCATAACGCGGTCCGTTACCGCCGGCATTAACCCTGTGTTAGCGGTGACCGGAGGGGAGTATGCGGGCGACAGGCACTGACTGCGGGGAGTAAGGAGCGGCCATTTTTTCCAGACTGTGCCCGTCGCTGATTGGTTGCGGCAGCCATGACAGGCAGCTGGCGAGACCAATCAGCGAATGTATAACCGTGACAGAAAGAAGGACAGACAGAAAGACAGAAGTGACCCTTAGACAATTATATAGTAGATAGTGGGTGGGATTTCAAGAAATCTCATGCCCACTATGCGTGCACAGACACCCGCAGCTCACCCATGGAGACAGACATGCGGCGCGTTTTTCCAGACAGCAGAATGTCAATTTATCTTTATTTGTCTCCACAAGATAAATTTCACCCATGCAATGTGTTGGATGCCATGAATCTGCACGGTTCAATGAACACATGCGGAATCACCTGCGTTCAATAGCCAACAGTGCTTTGGATGCAGCAGACATGTGCTGCGTCCAAAGTGCTGCCTAATACTGAATGTGTGCACCTACCCTAAAGAGGCCAGGAAACAAGCACCAAATTACTTCAATATTGTGGATAATGCTTGTTTAGCGGCCTGAACTTAGCGCTTGTAAATACAACAGAAATGTTTCTGTGTGCTGGTGCAATATGTTAGCATTTGGGGACCCATTTTAAACTTTTGCCTAGGGCCCCATCTTGTCTAAAACCGGCCCTGCTAAGATGCGACCGTCCAGGCTGAGAACCACTGGTGACTGAACTGCTGTGAGCGCAGCCACAGTGACTAGTTACTGAGACTGCACTTGCAACAGCTCATTCACCAGTGGTTTTCAGCCTGGACGATAACATCTTGGCACCGTCCAGGTTGAAAACTATTAATCCCCCAGACATGGATTACGGCGATGAACAGAACGACTAACAGGTATGGCATATTGCTGTTTTTTTTATTTTAGTTTTATTACAGGAGAACAAGGGCTTCAGTGGAATTAGGCGTTAGGTGAGTATAACTGTGTTTGTTATTTTTAAATAACATGTAAAATTGTGTTTAGTCTTATTTCTAATAAATGACTTTATTCTGGCTGTGTATTTACTTACTATGTAACTATAGGATTAGTAATGGATAGGTGTCCAGATGCCTCTCCATTAGTAATCCGTAAGCTTGATGTCACCTGACAATAAAAAAGTGACATCAACCCCACAAATATGAACCCCACTTGCCACCACTACAGGGCAAGTGGGAAGATCCAGGCAAAGCCCCAGAATTGGCGCATCTAATAGATATGCCCTTTCTGGGCAGCTGTGGACTGCTATTTTTAGGCTAGTGGAAGCCTATATCCATGGCCTCTTACCAACCTGAGAATACCAGCCCCCACCGGTCTACTTTAGCAAGGCTGGATGTCAAAAATGGGGGGGACCAGACAAAGTTTTTTAAATTATTTATTTAAATAATTAAAAATACGGCGTGGGGACCTCTCTATTCTTGATAACCAACCTTGGTGAAGCTGATAGCTGAGGGTTGCAGTTGTATTATTTATAGTGCAGATGTGGCTGATGACTACTCTCATCCGCCGCTCCTGCTCTCACTGTTATTAGCAGCAGCAGGTGTCAGCTGATGGGAGCTGTAGTCCCATCAGCTGACACCAGTAAACGGAGGTAAACTTTATACCTCCGATCACAGCGGAGCACTCACGCTGTCTTCTGACAGCATGGGAACCGCTGCTCTCTGACCGACAGGGATGATTTCACCGCTAATCAGAAACGCTATGCCGGTGTTTCCCATGCTGTCACACAGCGTGAGAAGCATTGGCTTTTGTGCTATGTTGGGCTATATTCGGCATTTTAATCAATGATTAAATCAGCGAATATTGCAATTTCAGCAGTCGTGAGCCAAACCGAACATTGAAATATTTGCTCATCTCTAGTGGCAACTTCTTCATGTAGCAAAATACAAAGCTCTTTATGCTCCCCCAAAAAAGCACAAGTGTTGCAGTCAACCATGTGAAAATGCTACAGCCTTCTGTTATGGACAAATAGTTCACATTTTGACTTATCAATCCAGAGCACTTTCTGGCATTTTTCTACACCACAGAAAGCTCAAGCCTACATCCACAGCTGATCTGTGGTTGGTTTTTGAGATGTTTGGAACAAGCTCCATGCCGAGGTCCTTCAAAAACCGTGTGCAAGTGTATTCATGCTGTGGTGCCATTTTGAAGGGAAAAGGTAGTGACACCAAATATTGATATGATTTAGTTTTCTCCTTTGTTCATTCACTTTGCATTATGCTAATTGATAAAATAAAGTATTTACACTTATACTGTGGTAAGCATTCTTACTTTGCAGCATTTTTTCCACACCTTTCTAAAAGTTTTTCACACTACTATACACATACTATACTATACACTACACACTTGCACGAGGAATACGAGGAAATGATGTCTGCACCATATTCGGTTACACCTAGAGCAACTGCAGACTTCTATTTTTAATGTTTTTATCTACATTATTTTACTAAATTAATGCAGTTCAAAATATATTATCTTACTTCAGGAAACAACTATATAGAAGCGTTTAACACTTTGACTTGTTTGCCTCTAACTCGGCTTTGGAAACAAATGTCTTCTTTTGCAGTAGACATGCTAAATGGTGTAATATGAGTATATGTTGGACATGAAACAAGTGGTGTAATTATAGCAGCTTATTTATATGCTCATAAAGGATGCTGGATGGAAGCCGTATGTGCTAGACGTCTTTATTCAGAGCAAAGATTTGATGAAATGCTCCTATTATGAATCCGAAATGCAGGAAGAATGGGGTGGTGACATGTGATCCTCCCCTGTGCCTGACCCCGATGTTCCTTCAGCTTTTAATATCCCAATATACAGTTGGTATAAAAGCTTGCAAACAAAAGGATGACAGGGAGACTTACAACCTACAACCATGGGAAATAAGCAAACAATATTCACTCCTGAACAGCTAGATACTTATCAAGTAAGTGTCAAGACATAGTCGTACTTATTCAAGTGACAATCTTCTTATGATATATTCTTATAGGGTTAATTGTTATTTAATTTTATTTCTACCTATTGCATGGAAAGTCACACAGCTCTGATTTGGGTATGTAGGATAGTATTGTAGAACTTGTTTGAAAACTTGTATTTATTGTGTAGTGTGGAAACAGAAGACGTTAGTTGCTGTTTTATTAGTAACTAGCTGAAGAGCCCGGCGTTGCCTGGGCATAGTAAATATCTGTGGTTAGTTATAGCACCTCACTTCTCTTATTTTCCCATAATGCCTCTCATTTTCCCCCTCACATCTTTCATTTTCCCCCTCACATCTCTCATTTTCTCCCTCACACCTCTCATTTTCCCCCTCACTCCTCTTATTTCCCCCCTCACTCCTCTCATTCCCCCCTCACTCCTTTCATTCCCCCCTAACACTTGTCATTTCAAACTCACATCTGTCATTTTCTGATCACTCCACTATTTTCCCTCACTTCTTTCATTTTGCACTCACACCTTTTCATGTTCACCTCACACCTCTCATTTTCACCTCACACCTCTCATTTCCCCCTCAGTATATACATATTTGTCATCTCCCTTATATATAGTATACACCTGTATGTCATCTCCTGTATATAGTATATACCTGTATGTCATCTCCCCTGTATATAGTATATACCTGTATGTCATCTCCCCTGTAAATAGTATATACCTGCTGTATGTCATCTCCCCCTGTATACTGTATATACCTATGTGTCATCTCCTCCTGTATATAGTATATACCTGTATGTCATCTCTTCTGTATATAGTATATACCTGTATGTCATCTCCTCATATATATTTAGTATATACCTGTATGTCATCTCCTGTATATAGTATATACCTGTATGTCATCTTCCATGTATATAGTAGATACCTGCTGTATGTCATCTCCTCCTCTATATACCTACGTGTCATCTCCTTTTACATAGTATATACCTGTGTGTCATCTGCTCCTGTATATAGTACATACCTGTGTCATCTCCTCCTGTATATAGTATATATCTGTATGTCATCTCCTCCTGTGTTAGACCTCATTCACACGTTATTTGTTCAGTATTTTTACCTCAGTATTTGTAAGCAAAATTGGCAGCCTGATAAATCCCCAGCCAACAGGATGCCCTCCCCCCTGGCAGTATATATTAGCTCACACATACACATAATAGACAGGTCATGTGACTGACAGCTGCCGTATTTCCTATATGGTACATTTATTGCTCTTGTAGTTTGTCTGCTTATTAATCAGATTTTTATTTTTGAAGGATAATACCAGACTTGTGTGTGTTTTAGGGCGAGTTTCATGTGTCAAGTTGTGTGTGTTGAGTTGCATGTGGTGACATGCATGTAGCGACTTTTATGAGATGAGTTTTGTGTGGCAACATGCGTGTTACAACTTTTTGTGTGTTGAGTTGCATGTGACAGGTTAGTGTAGCAAATTGTGTGCAGCAAGTTTTGCGCATGGCGAGTTTTGCGCGTGGTGTGGTGCGTTTTGGGTATGTGCAAGTTTTGTGTGAGGCAACATTTGCATGTGTTGCAACTTTTGTGCATGTGGCAATTATTCCACGTGTGCAAGTTTTGCGTGTGGCAAGATTTCCATGAGGTGAGTTTTGCACATGTGGCGAGTTTTGCGTGAGCCTAGTTTTGCCTGTGGCGAGTTTTGCATGTGGTGAATTTTGCGCGTGGCGAGTTCTGAGTGGCGACTTTTGTGTTTCGACTTTTATGTGGCGAGGTTGGTGTATGTGTGGTGAAATGTGTGCTGAGGGTGGTATATGTGTTCAAGCACGTGGTAGTGTGTGGCGCATTTTGTGTGTGTGTTCATATCCCCGTGTGTGGTGAGTATCCCATGTCGGGGCCCCACCTTAGCAACTGTACGGTATATACTCTCTGGCGCCATCGCTCTCACTCTTTAAGTCCCCCTTGTTCACAACAGCCAACCAAGTGAACAATACTCTCCAGGAGGTCGGCGGACCAATATCCAGATCTACCATAAAGAGAGGACTGCATGAAAGTAAATACAGAGGGTTCACTGCACGGTGCAAGCCACTCATAAGCATCAAGAATAAAAAGGCTAAACTGGACTTTGCTAAAAAACATCTAATAAAGCCAGCACAGTTCTGGAAGAACATTCTTTGGACAGATGAAACCAAGATCAACCTGTACCAGAATAATGGAAAGAGAAAAGTATGGCGAAGGCGTGGTACAGCTCATGATCCAAAGCATACCAAATCATCTGTAAAACACGGCGGAGGCAGTGTGATGGCTTGGGCATGCATGGCTGCCAGTGGCACTGGGTCACTAGTGTTCATTGATGATGTGACACAGGACAGAAGTAGCCAAATGAATTCTGAGGTATTCAGAGACATACTGTGTGCTCAGATCCAGCCAAATGCAGCCAAACTGATTGGTCGTCGTTTCATACTACAGATGGACAATGACCCAAAACATAAAGCCAAAGCAACCCAGGAGTTTATTAAAGCAAAGAAGTGGAATATTCTTGAATAGCCAAGTCAGTCACCTGATCTCAACCCAATTGAGCAGCATTTCACTTGTTAAAGACTAAACTTCAGACAGAAAGGCCCACAAACAAACAGCAATTGAAAACCACCGCAGTGAAGGCCTGACAGAGCATCAAAAAGGAGGAAACACAGCATCTGGTGATGTCCATGAGTTCAAGACTTCAGGCAGTCATTGGCAACAAAGGGTTTTCAACCAAGTACTAAAAATGAACATATTTTTTAAAATTATTGAATCTGTCCAATTACTTTTGGTCCCTTTAAAAACAAGGTGGCACATGTTAAGGAGCTGAAACTCCTAAACCCTTCATCCAATTTTAATGTGGATACCCTCAAATGAAAGATGAAAGTCTGAACTTCAACTGCATCTGAATTGTTTTGTTTAAAATTCATTGTGGTAATGTCTATAACCAAAATAAGAAAAATGTTGTCTCTGTCCAAATATATATGGACCTAACTGTACATACTGTAGCATGGCTAAAGGGTTTGTAGTCGATGGGAGGTATGTGCCACATAAGTGCCTGGTTGCTGTAATGTAGCCCGGAGTATTCCTTTCTTGCACATAATCTTGTATATGTGTTTCAGGACCTGTGGTAATGTCAGACCACATGGCTAATCATGTGATGGGTTACTGGGTGGGGTTAGCTCTTTATAAGACTGGCTAATCCTTTACACAGGAGATATGTGTGGAGGTGAAACCCTCCTGAGTGTGTTACGGCTTCAGGACTGAGCCGGATGAACTGGACACTTGCTTTTCTTTGCCTGAACCAAAGGCCCATTTTGCTTTCTGTTATTTGCCACATGGTTTATGAAGCAATAAACCCAGTGAACTTTAAAGGAACACGTCTCCTGAGTGTCAGCCGTCGCAGCTGAGTGAGTGAAATCCTTACAATTGGTGGTAGACGTGCGAGCAGCGTTCCCAGCGGAGACGTGAGTTTATTTTTAAATGTCCTGGGTCAAGGCTGTTGCAAGCCAGCAAGCATTGCCGGAGAAAATGGAGGACCTGCTGAAACACTTGGTCCAGATGCAGTCACAGCAGGAGAAAAGGCAGAGCCAGCAGGAGCAAAGGCAGCAAGAGACCAACAGGCTGTTGATGCAGCAGATACAACAGAGCCAGCAGCAGATACAACAGAGCCAGCAGGAGCAACGGCAGCAGATGCAGCAAAACCAGCAGGAGCAACGGCAGCAGATGCAGCAGAGCCAGCAGGAGCATCAGCAGCAGATGCAGCTTCTGGCAACCGCCATCCAGGGCAAGGCGAGCGCCCCAACCCCAGGTTTGGCTGATGACACCCACGTCCGAAAGACGGTAAGACGTGCATTGCAGAAAATGACTCCCGGGGATGATGTTGAGGCCTTCCTGACGGTGTTTGAGAGGGTCGCTGAGAGGGAAAAACTTCCGCCAGAGCAGTGGGCAGAGGTACTTGCGCCATACCTGACGGGAGAACCCCAGAAGGCGTACTATGATTTGACCTTGCAGGATGCCAAAGAGTATCACAAATTGAAAGCCGAGATTCTCGCACGTTTGGGGGTGACACTGACTGTCAGGGCACAGCGAGTTCACTCCTGGGGCTATCACCGGGACAAACCACCTCGTTCCCAAATGTTTGATCTGTTGCACCTGGTCCAGAAATGGCTACAGCCAGAATCCTCTGCGCCTGCACAGATGGTAGAACGGGTGATGATGGATCGGTTTGTCCATTCCCTCCCGAGGCCTATACAGTCTTGGGTTGCCCAGGGTGATCCCCAGAATGCCGACGAGCTGATCGGACTGGTTGAGAGATACCAAGGGTTGGAAGGCTCCTTCGGGAGGCAGCCCATGCCGTACTGGGGGTCCCAGAAGGCAGCTGAGTCCCAAAAAGGGGTGGTGCGTCCAAGGTCACAAAGGGCGGGGGAGGTGGTGCCCAAGGTCCCCACGGGTGATATTATTTGTTGGAGGTGCCACAAGCCAGGACATATAGCTGCCCGTTGTTCCCAAACCACTGAGCAGATGGACTGCAGCATGGGACGCCGTTGTTCATACTATGCGTATCCAGCCTGTAGTGTGAACTCTCCATCCAACGAGGGACCTCAAGCGTGTCCCGTAAAAGTGAACGGTCGAGCAGTAACGGCACTATTAGACTCGGGGAGCCTAGTGACCCTGGTGAGGGCCACTTTTCCTCTCCACCTGCTCCCAGGAAAGAAGGTCGGAGTGCGGTGCATACATGGTGATGCAAAGGACTACCCTATGGCCAGGGTGGACATTGAAACGGCATGTGGCACTGAGTCCCACATAGTCGGCGTGGTTCAGGACTTGTTGCACCCTATAATTATTGGCCGGGATTTCTGTTTGTTTTGGGATTTGTGGGGAAATGGTTCTGAGCTGCCTGGCAGGGAACCAGTGAACCCTGGAAGGGTATCGCCACACCCAGAGGCAGACAGTTTTCCTTTTTGTGTTCTGGTTGGGGATGAGGAGGAAGTATCCCCTACATCTGACATTCTGGAGTTAGAAGTTACCGGTGAAAATTTTGGGACTGCCCAACATAGGGACCCCACTCTGAGGGAAGCCTTTAATAATGTCACAGTTATTGACGGGGTGGTACAGGAGCCGGGGGCAGACACAAGATTTCCCCATTTTCTGTTGAGGGGGGAGTTGTTGTACCGTGTCACGAAAATACGGGAGGAGTTGGTAGAGCAGTTGATAGTGCCGGGTCCGTATAGACGGAAAGTGTTGGACATGGCCCATTCACACATCTTGGGTGGACACCTGGGGGTGGAAAAAACGCAGGAACGGGTTGTGCAGAGGTTCTATTGGCCTGGGTGTCACCGGGAAATAGTGAACTATTGCAGGTCCTGCCCTACATGTCAGCTAACTGCTCCTACTCCTCATTTCCGGAACCCCCTTGTGCCACTGCCCATTATTGAGGTACCGTTCGAGAGAATTGCCATGGACTTGGTCGGTCCCTTAGTTAAATCAGCTCGGGGCCATCAGTATATATTAGTCATCCTGGACTATGCCACACGCTATCCTGAGGCAATTCCCTTGAGAAATTCTTCCTCAAAAAGCATAGCCCGCGAGTTGGTCCATGTCTTTTCCCGGACAGGTCTGCCAAAGGAGATCCTGACTGACCAGGGTACACCTTTCATGAGCAAGGTGATGAGGGAGTTATGCAAAGCCCTGAAGATCTCCCAGTTGAGGACCTCGGTGTACCATCCCCAGTCAGATGGCCTTGTTGAGAGGTTTAACAAGACACTAAAGAGCATGCTGAGAAAAGCTATAGAGAAAGACGGTAGAGACTGGGATTGTCTCTTACCCTATCTGATGTTTTCCATTCGTGAAGTTCCACAGGCCTCCACAGGGTTCTCACCGTTTGAGCTTCTATATGGCCGACATCCACGAGGACTCCTGGATATAGCCAAGGAAACCTGGGAGGCCGAAGTCACACCCCACAGAAGCGTCATTGAGCATGTGGCCCTGATGCAGCAGAGGATTGCAAAGGTGATGCCTATCGTGAAAGAACACCTTCTCCAAGCACAAGAAGCTCAAGCCAGGGTCTACAACCGGTCTGCAACAGTGAGGCAGTTCAATCCGGGAGACCGAGTTCTTGTGTTAGTTCCAACGGTGGAAAGCAAGTTCTTGGCCAAATGGCAAGGGCCATATGAGGTTGTCGAGAAACTTGGTGAGGTAAATTATAAAATTCACCAACCAGGAAGACGGAAACCATTCCAAGTTTACCATGTCAACCTCATCAAGCCATGGCAAGATAGAGAGCCGACAGCAACTCCGTCATTGTTAAGCAACCCAGAAGGTGAGGTTGGAGCGGTTACTATAGCAGAGACGCTATCAAAGACCCAGAAACAGCAGTGCCGGGAGTTACTCCAGAAAAACAGGGACCTGTTTTCAGAATTGCCAGGATACACGAAGGTCATAGAGCACGAGGTCCTAACAGAGCCACATGTGCGGGTGAATGTGAAACCTTATCGTATTCCTGAGGCTCGTCGAGAAGTTATCTCCAAGGAAGTGGAGCGTATGTTGAGGATTGGGGTCATTGAGGAATCCAAGAGCGGTTGGTCGAGCCCAATTGTCCTGGTCCCAAAACCTGATGGAGAGTGGAGGTTTTGCAACGACTATCGGAAGTTGAATGAAGTCTCCAAGTTCGACGCTTATCCCATGCCCCGTATTGATGAGCTCATCGAAAGGCTTGGGCACGCCAGATATATATCCACCTTGGATTTGACAAAGGGGTATTGGCAGATCCCCATGGCACAGGAAGCCAAGGAGAAGACGGCCTTTTCGACACCTGATGGATGCTTCCAATATGCCCGGATGCCGTTTGGCCTACAGGGAGCTCCGGCGACCTTCCAGAGGGCTATGGATAGAGTCCTTGCACCCCATAAGGCCTACGCTGCTGCGTACCTAGATGATATCGTCATCTTTAGCCCGGACTGGGAGAGTCATCTGGAGAAAGTCCAAGCGGTGTTGGATGCTATAAGAGAGGCCAGATTTACTATAAACCCGAAGAAGTGCGCCTTGGGTAAAGAAGAAGCTAAGTACCTTGGATACATAGTGGGTCATGGAGAAATAAAACCCCAAATCAATAAAGTGGAGGCAATCCAAACATGGCCAAAACCAGTTTCCAAGAAACAAGTTAAAGCCTTCCTGGGAATCGTGGGATATTACAGGAGGTTCATCCCAAACTTCGCCACGATGGCTGCGCCTCTGACTGACCTGCTAAAAGGGACAAAATCAGTAATGGTTAAGTGGTCCGAAGAAACAGAGTCAGCCTTCCAAGAAATGAAAAACGCTTTGTGTAAGCAACCCGTTCTGATGGCCCCAAACTTCAAGAAAGAGTTTATTCTTCAGACAGATGCCTCAGATGTTGGGGTGGGAGCAGTCCTTTCCCAAGAACTACATGGGGAGGAGCATCCTGTTCTCTATCTGAGTAGGAAGCTGTCCTCATCTGAAAAGAACTACTCAGTCGTTGAGAAGGAGTGCTTGGCCATAAAATGGGCAGTGGACACATTGCGGTACTATCTGCTGGGACGTAAATTTAGACTGGTATCTGACCATGCCCCGCTTAGGTGGATGAGAGAAACGAAAGGAAGAAATGCTAGAGTCACCCGTTGGTTCTTAGCCCTGCAGGACTTCAGTTTCCATGTGGAACATAGGGCCGGAAAGCTGCACGGTAATACGGATGCCCTATCGAGAATCCCTTGTTTAGTGGGGGAAAGTGCCAAGCCCCACGGCTTTAGGCAGAGGGGGGAGGTATGTAGCATGGCTAAAGGGTTTGTAGTCGATGGGAGGTATGTGCCACATAAGTGCCTGGTTGCTGTAATGTAGCCCGGAGTATTCCTTTCTTGCACATAATCTTGTATATGTGTTTCAGGACCTGTGGTAATGTCAGACCACATGGCTAATCATGTGATGGGTTACTGGGTGGGGTTAGCTCTTTATAAGACTGGCTAATCCTTTACACAGGAGATATGTGTGGAGGTGAAACCCTCTTGAGTGTGTTACGGCTTCAGGACTGAGCCGGATGAACTGGACACTTGCTTTTCTTTGCCTGAACCAAAGGCCCATTTTGCTTTCTGTTATTTGCCACATGGTTTATGAAGCAATAAACCCAGTGAACTTTAAAGGAACACGTCTCCTGAGTGTCAGCCGTCGCAGCTGAGTGAGTGAAATCCTAACAATACACATATATACATACACACACGTACATATACACACCAATAAAATAAAAATGGTATAGCTGGAAACGTCATCTTGTCCCGTTAAAAATAAGCCGCCATACAGCTCAATCAGCAGAAATATATATATATATATATATACACACACACACACACAGCCCACGTAGTATATTGCCCAGTCACGTAGTATATTGCGCAGCCACGTAGTATATTGTGCAGCCACGTAGTATATTGCGCAGCTACGTAGTATATTGCCCAGCTAGCTTTGTCACAGGTTAAAAAATAAAAAATAAACATATACTCACCTTTCCGTAGGGCCCCTTGTAGTCCACGGCAGCTTCCGGTCCCAGGTTTGGTATGAGCGCAGGACCTGTGATGACGTCGCGGTCACATGACCGTGACGTCATGGCAGGTCTTTCTAGCGCAGACGCTCAGGGCCTGTGATGACGTCGCGGTCACATGACCGTGACGTTATGGCAGGTCCTTCTCCCATACCATCTTTGCCACCGGAACCTGCAACGGAAGATGGCGGCCGGCGCGAGCGACTACGGAAGGTGAGTATAGCAGTTGTTTTTTTTTAACATTACATTTTTTACTATTGATGCCGCACAGGCAGCGTCAATAGTAAAAAGTTGGGGACACACAGGGTTAATAGCGCCGGTAACGGAGTGCGTTACCCGCAGCATAACGTAGTCCGTTACCGCTGGCATTAACCCTGCGTGAGCGGTGACCGGAGGGGAGTATGCGGGCGACAGGCACTGAGGTTGGTATATGTGTTCAAGCACGTGGTAGTGTGTGGCGCATTTTGTGTGTGTGTGTTCATATCCCCGTGTGTGGTGAGTATCCCATGTTAGGGCCCCACCTTAGCAACTGTATGGTATATACTCTTTGGCGCCATCGCTCTCACTCTTTAAGTCCCCCTTGTTCACATCTGGTAGCTGTCAATTTGCCTCCAACACTTTTCCTTTCACTTTTTTCCCCATTATGTAGATAGGGGCAAAATTGTTTGGTGAATTGGAACACGCAGGGTTAAAATTTCGCCTCACAACATAGCCTATGATGCTCTCAGGGTCCAGACGTGTGACTGTGCAAAATTTTGTGGCTGTAGCTGCGACGGTGCAGATGCCAATCCCGTACACACACACACACACATTCAGCTTTATATATTAGATCACAATATACTAATAAATTGTTATGTCTAAGATTCCCTCGATGTATAAGGGTATAGGTGTGTGAATAAGTATTTATTTTATTGATCTTCGTTGATTTTGACTTTGTCTTTAATTTTCAGTTTCCATACTATTGTGTTTAAATTATAATAATAATAATAATAATAATTTTTATTTATATAGCGCCAACATATTCCGCAGCGCTTTACAAATTATAAAGGGGACTTGTACAGACAATAGACATTACAGCATAACAGAAATACAGTTCAAAACAGATACCAGGAGGAGTGAGGGCCCTGCTCGCAAGCTTACAAACTATGGGGAAAAGGGGAGACACGAGAGGTGGATGGTAACAATTGCTTTAGTTATTCGGACCAGCTATAGTGTAAGGCTCAGGTGTTCATGTAAAGCTGCATGAACCAGTTACCTGCCTAAGTATGTAGCAGTACAGACACAGAGGGCTAATACTGCATAAAGTGTATGAGAACATGATGCGAGGAACCTTTTTTTTTAATTTTTTTTTATTATAAATAGGCCACACAGGGATCGTTAGGTTAATGCATTTTTTTTTAAGACTTGTATTGACTTTTATTTTTTTTGCAAGCAAAATGCACCGTTTTTTTTAATAAGAGGTAATCATCTACAATGCTAAATCTTTATTGTACTTATCAACTGTATGCCTGATTAATATTTATCAGCAGCACTAATATATATTTTCTATAATAATATGTTGTGATACTTTAAAGAGACAATGTTATATTAGTAAAGAACAGATTGACTTGGTTTTGGTGTAATACAAATGTGCACTACAGTTATAAGTACCTAATGTTTACTTTAATAAAAAAAGAGACAAAAGGTGTTGCTCAACAACAACAGGCCAAGACTTACTTTAAATGATATTATTTGTTAAAATAATTCCAATGTAGACGTAAGTAAACTATTGGTTGCTTGTTTCATTGTGATTCAGTACAATGTTTATCACACGTGCGTCCACTTCTCTTCCACAGAGACTTCAGATTAGTGGTATTGTCAGCGATCAGACCCCATCTATGGAATAGCATCTTGATATGTCATACTATTAAGTGGTAAATCTTAATTAAAGATGTAAAGGGTGCTGTGCACGTCTACATACAATCTAATTAATGTGCTGAATCTGAAATCTGCATATACACAATATATCTTAATTTTGCCTGTTATAGGATCATGACCTCCAAACTTCTTTATAATTGGCTGCATACTCTGTAGATGTAAAATCTAGGATTTTTTTAGATTCTGTAATTATCTATTTTACCTTTTCCCTCACTTCATCCGTAGTTTATGCTATATATAAAACTATATATAGTTTGAGTTTCCATAAATTAGATATTTCTGCATTAACGGGCTATGTACCAATAGTATTAGGGCATGAATAAGATGGAACTAAGTACAAGGCCATTGTGCTGTGCAGTTAGAGAGACACATAATATATTAGATCTGTCAGCAGCTATTCTAGCTTTAACGCTATCCTTGTAGCAACAGCATGTTTGACATTTTTGTTTGATAGTTTTTTCTAATGCTGACCAGTAAAAATGTCCTTGATAGTTACTGATATAGAAACACTAGCTATTGAACCCATTCTACGCCCGGGTGGCGAGCATTTATATTGGTATATGGTCTCCATCCTGGTATGTGCTGCTCCATCCTGCGTCCCCATCCTGTCATGTGCTGCTTCCATCCTGCACCCCCATCCTGTCATGTGCTGCACCCATCCTGCGCCCCCATTCTGTCATGTGCTGCTCCCATCTTGCGCCCCCATTCTGACATGTGCTGCTCCCATCCTGCACCCCCATTCTGTCATGTGCTGCTCCCATCCTGCGCCCCCATTCTGACATGTGCTGCTCCCATCCTGCGCTCCCATTCTGACATGTGCTGCTGCCATCCTGCGCCCCCGTTCTGTGATGTGCTGCTCCCATCCTGCACCCCCGTTCTGTCATGTGCTGCTCCCATCCTGCGCCCCCGTTCTGTCATGTGCTGCTCCCATCCTGCGCCACCATTCTGTAATTTGCTGCTCCCATCCATATGCCCCATACGCTGCTCAATAAAGGTTTATGGCCCCCATAAGATGCTCCATAGTATATGCCCCCGTACACTGCTCCATTATGGTTGATGGCCCCATAAGATGCTCCATAGTATATGCCCCCGTACACTGCTCCATTATGGTTGATGGCCCCATAAGATGCTCCATAGTATATGCCCCCGTACACTGCTCCATTATGGTTGATGGCCCCAATAAGATGCTCCATAGTATATGCCCCCGTACACTGCTCCATTATGGTTGATGGCCCCCATAAGATGCTCCATAGTATATGCCCCCGTACACTGCTCCATTATGGTTGATGGCCCCCATAAGATGCTCCATATTATTTGCCCGCATACACTGCTCCATTATGGTTGATGGCCCCCATAAGATGCTCCATATTATATGCCCCCGTACACTGCTCCATTATGGTTTATGGCCCCCATAAGATGCTCCATAATATATGCCCCCGTACACTGCTCCATTATGGTTGATGGCCCCCATAAGATGCTCCATATTATATGCCCCCGTACACTGCTCCATTATGGTTGATGGCCCCCATAAGATGCTCCATTGTATATGCCCTGTATGCTGCTGCGATATATATATAAAAAATAACATACTCACCTATCGTCGCTGGGCGCCGAGTGCTGGGGGGCCTGAGCAGGCGGGGACACCGGCGCGCTGTGGGGGTCAGGTGCCGGTATCGCCGCCAGCTCAGGCCCCCCAGCACTTGCTATAGTCACCTGTTTGTCCCGTTCCAGCGCTGCCCGCCGCTTCTTCCGGCTCCTCTGGCTGTGACTGTTCAGTCAGAGGTCGGCGTGCATTAAGCGCGTCATCGCGCCCTCTGAACTGTGAACGTCACAGGCAGAGGACCGGGACACGGAGACAGAGCCGCACGCAGCTCTGGAACGGGGGACAGGTGAATATACTTACCCTCCTGGCGGTCCCTGCCTCTCCTTTGGAGATCGCGGTGTGCGTTCAGTATTTATGCATACCGCGATCTCCTGGGAGCGTCACTGTGTGGGGTCCAGACTGCGCCGGCGCTTGCGCTTGCACAGTCTATAAAGGCTTCGGACAGAGTGACGCTCCCAGCGTTATATTATAGATTTCCCGTTATTGGGGCTCACCATGGACTCGAAAAACTACGATAAGACCAAGGAGAAGGAAAGATCATGTCCACAAAAATGGGAGCACCTCAAACAAATATCAAAAAATGCAGAATTTTTATTGATAAATATAACAACAATATACCACACAAAAAACAAGGCTAAAAAACTTTTAAAAGTGCAATATATAACACAAAAGTACACAGCAGTCATATCCTAATATAGGGAAAATGACAACCCACATCCCTATCCCCTCTCAAAAAAACAGAGATATATATAAAGCGTAGTGACCTATAACATGGTCATGTATCCATATACAATGTAAACAATACAGAAAGAAATTATCCATGTAATACTCTCAAACCTCAGCTGAAGAAGTGCAGTGCATACATACGCATAGACCTACTGATATCACAGTACCATATAGTCCTAAAAAATATTTTAGAAATCAAGAAAAAATGCTAACCGGCATATAACAATCCATGCCTAGGCGGCTGCTGAAAAAGGCTCATTACACACAGATTGAAAAGATGCTAGACATGGTAATCTCATGCATGTCTGAATTAAGCATATACCTACGCCTAAAGAGATCCATATACGTATGAAAAACCAGGGTCATATGCAGGCTGATGAGGGAGAGAAACAAGAGAGAGGGAGAGGGTTGTGGGGTGCAAACCCACGCGTATCGCCGCAGCTGTGGCGGCTTCCTCAGGGAAAAAAATAGCATACTGTGTGAAATGCTGAGCAGAAATATATACCAGATCATAATAAAATAAATGGTGTTCACCTGTTTGGAGGCGGCAGCGGAGAAGCACATGGAGCAAGATGGTCGCGGCCATATTGTTAATCCTGAGTAACGGCGTTTTGCTAATAAAGTTGTGTGATGACCAGACCCGCGCATGCGCACTGGGCGCGGCAAACCTACACAAGCGCGCCTGTGGCTAATCCTCGGCGAACTGATTCCATACATGAGTGCGCCTGCGCGCTAAGTAGATAATACAAGAAAGAGCGCACACCTGTTACAAAGACGGTCCCAAGGAAACACGGCACTAAATTCAGCAGCACGATCGTCATGTTAGATAGCTGCTGTTTTAAATATAGCTGCATTTTAACCAAATCCACGCATGCGCATAAAGGAATGGGGGGACAAGTAAACACGGCGCAGACATAACTCCATCAGTACTAACCCAGCTGTTACCAAGAACAACTACACTCTCGTCCAGGCTATTAAAAACCTTTCGACACATGCAGCGTCACCAGGGGAATGAAGAAGGCGCGGTATAATCATAAAGAATATATGTGGTGATCAACATGAATCCCACAGATATCACATATATGGGATATATTTATTAATTAAAGGCCAAATATAGTAATATAGATACACAAAAAGTGTATACAGAACTATCTATATGCAGGATACGAGATGCAGTGCAGTCATATGTATATACAGAAGATGTTGGCAAAACTGTCTACATACAGAATACGAAATACGGAATTGGGCTGATAACATAATATGGCAACAGAGCAACAGACCCTATAAAGCGTTTGCCCATATATATAAAAGGCCAATAAATCAAAGCATATGAATAACGGAAAACTTGTAAGACGCATAAATGGCTATTGAATACGTGCACACATAGCCGCAAGTATACGTTTATCCGCATAGATATACGTGGCCACAAAATATACTGTAGCCCCAAGACCAACTCGAAAGGTGGCCTAAACATATTAAAGAAACAAATAAATAAATAAATTGAGGCCCAGGAGGCACACAAAAAGGACGATACGCTTAATACTATAAGGTACTGTGATATACATAATATTTATATAGTGTATCAAAATCCTGTTAAAAAGTTGCCCTGTGAAGACCGTATCGATGGTGAACAGACAATAAGGATAATGACAAAGAGACCCGAACAAGTCCCATAAATATAGGCACAGATGTACATACATGAACCAGAGCCCTGAAGTGAAAACGCTAGATGCCATATGGTACTGTGATATAGACTGAACCCACTAGATATATGCTAACCATACTAAATGCGCAACAATCAATGCAATGTGTTACATTGTGCTAAATGCCACACGCCAAGGACCACTAGATCACATCCCACTCCCAATCATGTATTAAGCATAAAAGCCAGTGAACAAAAGTTCTTCATTAAGTCCATTTGGTGATATACTCTTTAGGTCATAGATCCAACGTGACTCTCGTCGTAGGAGTTCCTTGGTTAAATCCCCCCCAAGAATGTTGCCCAGAACTTGGTCGACAACCATAATCCGCATACCCTGATGCCTGCTGTTGTGGTATTCCATGAAATGGGATGCAACAGATGAGATGGTTTTGGCTTTTGCAATGTCCGCCTTAGCATTTGCAATGTTCGACATATGTTGTTGGACCCTCTGTCTTACTTCTTGGGTTGTCTGTCCAACGTATAGCTTCGGACATGAACAGATCAACACGTAGACCAAATTCCTTGACCTGCAGTTGGAATATCTCCTCGCTTTCAGTTCTCCTGGAAAAATCGGCAGGGTTAAAGAATTAGTGGCAGCCATGTAAGGACATACATTGCAATTACCGCACGGGAAAGTTCCTTTCATCCTGTTTCCTGATCCCAATCTCACAGTGGGCCTTTTAAAATGGCTGGTGGTAAGAACATCTTTGAGATTCCTAGCCCTCCTGGCAATGATCCTCGGTCTATCTGATAGGAAAGGCCTCAATTTGTGCTTACCCAGAATATTGTAGACATCCTGCCACTGAATGTTATATGCCGTAATTAGATTAATAGTTGGCATACTTTAAGGAGCTTTTGGCTCCAAAAGACTCAGTCTATTGCTTTTCCGTGAATGCTCAAAAGCACGTGCTATGGTCTTTCGCCGGTACCCTCTTTTTGACAGACGAGTGCTAAGATCATGTGCCCCCTCACAAAAATCTAAATCTAAACTGCAATTACGCCTTACCCTCAAAAATTGGCCTTTCGGGAGATTATTCCGTAAGTGCTGAGGGTGAAAGCTTGAAAAATGAAGGAGGTTATTTGTAGCTGTGGTCTTGTGAAAAAGCTTAGTTTGAATCTGGTTGCCAACCTTCATCACCTTCAGGTCCAAAAAGTCCACTGACATCATAGATAAGGAAGCTGTTAAGGAGATATTAAGCCCGTTACTGTTTAGTGTGGTAATGAAATTCCTACAGTCAATTTCAGAGCCCGTCCAAAAGAACAGCAAGTCGTCAATATATCGAAACCAACGAAAAACGTTGATTTTGAAATCCTGCAGAGGGCGCACCTGCGTTTCCTCCCACCAACCCATGAAAAGGTTGGCATAGGAGGGCGCACAGCGAGCACCCATAGCTGTGCCAGCAATTTGTTTATAAAACACTCTATCAAATACGAAATAGCTGTTAGATAAAACAAAAGACAGGAGATCCAAGATGAAGGATTGGTGTCTGCGGTCACCTGTGATCTGCTGGTTCAAAAAGAATGAGACCGCCTCGATGCCCAACGCATGTCCAATGCAAGTGTACAGTGATGTAACATCCATCGTGACAAGAATGGTGTCCTCTGGAACCGTCAGATCTTGCAGCTGTCGAATCAGATGGGAGGTATCCTGGATGTAAGAATCTAAACGAATGACAAGCGGTTGCAAAAAATAATCCAGATAGATACAGGGCCTCTCATACAAACCGCCAATACCCACCACAATTGGCCTACCAGGTGGTTCCTGGATCGATTTATGTATCTTCGGAAGAAGATATAAGGTAGGGACGACCGGAGACACCGTGGTCAGGAATTTAAATTCTTTGTTGTCCAAGATATTATTGTGCTTAGCGGAAGTGAGAAGACGATCCAGCTTTCTCTTGAAAATACCTGTGGGATCAGAGGGCAAGACTTGGTAGAATTTGGCATCACTAAGTTGACGCCGAGCTTCTTTCAGCTACATATCGATAGACCAAAGGACAATATTCCCACCCTTATCCGCCTCCTTTATGATAAAGGACGTATTTTCTTTAAGTCTGGTCAAGATCTGTCTTTCTCTAGTACCCAAGTTTTCACCTTGATGTTTATTGAGCTGGAGTCTAGCCACATCCTGACTTACCATGTCATAGAAAATTTGGATAGTTGGAGATACTTCAAAAGATGGCGTGACTTGTGAGGGCAAATGCCAGGACTTCTGACCATCCCGGGCAACAGAGTACTCATTTTCCTCCAAGAGTTGTACAAGGTCACTTAAAACCTGTCTCTCGTCCTGCGGCAGGGAATCAACAATCGAAGGCTGGTGATATATGAGTTTAAATACCAATTTTCTGCAAAATAAATACACATCCTTAATAAGGGTGAATTTATCCAGCCTATTCATGGGGGAAAAAGACAAGCCTAGTGCCAAAACACGCCTTTCCTCGTCTGTCAAGACATATTCCGATAGGTTTATGATTTGCAAATTACCTGTATCGTTGATGTCCGTCCTTGAGGCTACTTCCTCCTGTTGTGCCTCAGTGATCTCTTGTAGGTCGGGGACCATGCTTGATACCTCCGTCCCTTTTTCTTTGGATTTGGTTGACTTTCGGCGACCTCTTCTATTGCGGTTTCTTGATCGCTTGCGCCTGAAGATAAAAAATCGCTGGTAGAGGAGTCCCCAGCAACCAAGGGAAAAGGGGTCTTTTTTTGATGATCTTGGCCGTCAAATCTCCTGAATCGACCATTGCCCTGATGTGTCCATCTAAAGATCTGCTGGTTATCAAAATCACTTTTATCTCGAAGGAACGTCCTCTTTTTCTTTTGCATAATGTCCTTCTCCAAAGTTTCAATAGTTTCTTTAAGCTTTAGCTGAAATGGTAGAACCACACTATGTGCGTCTAAAGTGCTAAGTTGTGTCTCCTTTTCTTTAATTCTCTCCTTCAATTTCCCCATGAGCTTGCGGTCATGGTCAATCAACAGATTGATCAAAATGGAGGAACATTTCAAAAGGCCAGCTTCCCAGATATCTTTGAAGTCCTTATCTGCCTCCCATGCTGGAAAAATTTTTACTCTCAAGCCCCTCGGGACAATGCCTAATTTGTTGTACTCTTCCAAGCTCTTGGCATTCCACCACGTTTTTGTAAGTGATTTATGAAGGTCGGTAATCTCAGAATATAGGCTGGTGACAGTAACATCTGGGGTAGGCTCAGCACTAGTAGAACCAAAAATATCCTCAACTTGACCCCTCCATGCCAACTCCCTAGTCTCCAAATTCATGATGAACACCAAAACAATTAAAACACTAAACAACAAAAAACAAAAAAGAGTTACACATCTAATGAGATAACCAATGGCAATTATTTTTGAAGCAAATGCTTGTGTGCCAACACTCCACTAGAAACAACGGTTGACAAACCAACAGGCTAGAACAACATGTAAATGAAATTTAAAGAGGCGGAGGGCACCACTAAGTATATAAATAAATATACGATAAGACCAAGGAGAAGAAAAGATCATGTCCACAAAAATGGGAGCACCTCAAACAAATATCAAAAAATGCAGAGTTTTTATTGATAAATATAACAACAATATACCACACAAAAAACGAGGCTAAAAAACTTTTAAAAGTGCAATATATAACACAAAAGTACACAGCAGTCATAAGCCTGCATATGACTCTGGTTTTTCATACGTATATGGATCTCTTTAGGCGTAGGTATATGCTTAATTCAGACATGAATGAGATTACCATATCTAGCATCTTTTCAATCTGTGTGTAATGAGCCTTTCTCAGCAGCCGCCTAGGCATGGATTGTTATATGCCGGTTAGCATTTTTTCTTGATTTATAAAATATTTTTTTAGGACTATATGGTACTGTGATATCAGTAGGTCTATGCGTATGTATGCACTGCACTTCTTCAGCTGAGGTTTGAGAGTATTACATGGATAATTTCTTTCTGTATTGTTTACATTGTATATGGATACATGACCGTGTTATAGGTCACTACGCTTTATATATATCTCTGTTTTTTGGGAGGTGATAGGGATATGGGTTGTCATTTTCCCTATATTAGGATATGACTGCTGTGTACTTTTGTGTTATATATTGCACTTTTAAAAGTTTTTTAGCCTTGTTTTTTGTGTGGTATATTGTTGTTATATTTATCAATAAAAACTCTGCATTTTTTGATATTTGTTTGAGGTGCTCCCATTTTTGTGGACATGATCTTACAATGTACCAATACGTTGCGCCCATGCTGAGACTGTTTTTTGAGCTTTTCTTTGTTTGGCATGGAATATGCAATTAGTTTAGAGCAGCAGGCAATGGAAACCATTCTGTTTTTTACTGTTACTGTACTCTAATTGAGAGGGATAGCCCTTGGCATCGTTGGCATTCCTATTAAATTTCTTTAAAAAAAAAAGGCCAAAAATAATGAACATATGCACAGCAATGCCAAAATCCCTTGCTGTGCAAATGTTCCACCTCTTGTCACTTCTTTTAATCGCTTAAGGCTTTGAAAGCCATGATGTGACCTGACCATTCTACTGGTTGCGTCTCATTGGAAGCCACCACAATATTATATATGGAATAAAAAAAATGGCAGCAGCAGGACCACCCACAAAGATGCCCCAAAAATGTCAGAAAACATGCTTCAGGCAAAATACCACATTTTTCGGAAGTGTATTTGGCTTCAAAAACGATGCGGGTATCTTGGCATCTAAACAACGGCGTGTGCACATACCCTCGTACCACTTTTAAACCCCTTTAATGAAAAATTGTACTCTGCAATGCAATGTCTGTATACAAACTAGTATTGTAGATTTTATGTCTGTGTTTCCTAAATGCTTAAATATTAGTATAGGAAGTTAGAACCAAAAATATTGCAATATAAAGTATTTTGATGTTATTTTGTCTGATATAAAAATCTATCTAATAGTAGTTATTCCATTTTCAGGACTGTACTTTCTTTACAAGGAAGGAAATACTCAGGTAAGTCAGTAAACTCACTTTGCAGGGTACATTTTAAAAAGGCATTTTGTAACATGTACAAACGTCCTGGAATAGTTGTCATTTAGGTAATAACATTCAGTGCAATATATGGTAAGCTGAGATCATTGGTTTTTCAAGTATAGCTTCTGAAGTTGTGGCCTTAGGGTGTGATTGTGGCACATTCACATCATCAAAAGCTTGTGATGCTCTTAATCAGTGCATTGAAGAGAGACATTCAACAAAATGGGCTCAAAGCAATGCACCTTTTCTGGAAATCCAGTAGAACAGCTCAACAAGCCATAGCTCCCTGAGGACTAAGCTATGTATTAAAGTAACAGGAAAAAGATTTTTAAACCAATAAATGAGATATTAACCTCGTATCCTAATCTCTCTTTAATGAATGTGATGGCTTTTGGGAGTGTATGGAGAATAGTAAAAGCTGATCTTGATCCATGAGGCAATGGAAAACACACTTTGCATCCACTGAGTTGACCATGAACTCTTCAGTGGATTCTAGAGTCAAATGTGAGGAAATATAGCCAAAACTTAAAGATTAACCAAAACCAATTTATGCAGCAAGACAGTGATTTCAAGCACACACCAAAATCTTTATCATCATGACTAAAAAATAAATAAATAAAAAACAATCCACATGTTGCAATGTCCTAGTGAAAATCCAGACATGAACCAATTGAAATGCTTTGACAGGAACTTAATTGTAAATCAAATAAATAGGGCAGCACACTGCAGCGCCAAAGCATGCAAACTTGAAAACACGAAATTTTTTAACTGCATTACTGCACTAGAAATATGAAAAACGAGAGCTTTTAGCGCATAAAAATGGCCAATTTTATGTGTACCTCGTAGCCACGTTACGGCATCTCTCTTATACGAGGTCCTACTCTAAACCTACCTCGCTGAGAATAAACGTCTCCATCTGAATGGGTACATGTGAAACCTCTCCTTGGACTCAAATTCTCTCTTACTGTGGAGGGGTATTGGACCTACTATAATTAAAACACCTGAAGCTAGGAGGCAGGGAGTGCACGATCAGAAGGCTAGAGAATACATTTCAAAAAACCTGATCTGCACATCCAAACATAGACTGAGTGTGAACAGGTGCTGAACCCAGAGTCGCCAACTCGTATATAAATCAAATAAATAGGGCAGCACACTGCAGCGCCAAAACATGCAAACTTGAAAACACGAAATTTTTTAACTGCATTACTGCACTAGAAATATGAAAAACGAGAGCTTTTAGCGCATAAAAATGGCCAATTTTATGTGTACCTCGTAGCCACGTTACGGCATCTCTCTTATACGAGGTCCTACTCTAAACCTACCTCGCTGAGAATAAACGTCTCCATCTGAATGGGTACATGTGAAACCTCTCCTTGGACTCAAATTCTCTCTTACTGTGGAGGGGTATTGGACCTACTATAATTAAAACACCTGAAGCTAGGAGGCAGGGAGTGCACGATCAGAAGGCTAGAGAATACATTTCAAAAAACCTGATCTGCACATCCAAACATAGACTGAGTGTGAACAGGTGCTGAACCCAGAGTCGCCAACTCGTATATAAATCAAATAAATAGGGCAGCACACTGCAGCGCCAAAACATGCAAACTTGAAAACACGAAATTTTTTAACTGCATTACTGCACTAGAAATATGAAAAACGAGAGCTTTTAGCGCATAAAAATGGCCAATTTTATGTGTACCTCGTAGCCACGTTACGGCATCTCTCTTATACGAGGTCCTACTCTAAACCTACCTCGCTGAGAATAAACGTCTCCATCTGAATGGGTACATGTGAAACCTCTCCTTGGACTCAAATTCTCTCTTACTGTGGAGGGGTATTGGACCTACTATAATTAAAACACCTGAAGCTAGGAGGCAGGGAGTGCACGATCAGAAGGCTAGAGAATACATTTCAAAAAACCTGATCTGCACATCCAAACATAGACTGAGTGTGAACAGGTGCTGAACCCAGAGTCGCCAACTCGTATATAAATCAAATAAATAGGGCAGCACACTGCAGCGCCAAAACATGCAAACTTGAAAACACGAAATTTTTTAACTGCATTACTGCACTAGAAATATGAAAAACGAGAGCTTTTAGCGCATAAAAATGGCCAATTTTATGTGTACCTCGTAGCCACGTTACGGCATCTCTCTTATACGAGGTCCTACTCTAAACCTACCTCGCTGAGAATAAACGTCTCCATCTGAATGGGTACATGTGAAACCTCTCCTTGGACTCAAATTCTCTCTTACTGTGGAGGGGTATTGGACCTACTATAATTAAAACACCTGAAGCTAGGAGGCAGGGAGTGCACGATCAGAAGGCTAGAGAATACATTTCAAAAAACCTGATCTGCACATCCAAACATAGACTGAGTGTGAACAGGTGCTGAACCCAGAGTCGCCAACTCGTATATAAATCAAATAAATAGGGCAGCACACTGCAGCGCCAAAACATGCAAACTTGAAAACACGAAATTTTTTAACTGCATTACTGCACTAGAAATATGAAAAACGAGAGCTTTTAGCGCATAAAAATGGCCAATTTTATGTGTACCTCGTAGCCACGTTACGGCATCTCTCTTATACGAGGTCCTACTCTAAACCTACCTCGCTGAGAATAAACGTCTCCATCTGAATGGGTACATGTGAAACCTCTCCTTGGACTCAAATTCTCTCTTACTGTGGAGGGGTATTGGACCTACTATAATTAAAACACCTGAAGCTAGGAGGCAGGGAGTGCACGATCAGAAGGCTAGAGAATACATTTCAAAAAACCTGATCTGCACATCCAAACATAGACTGAGTGTGAACAGGTGCTGAACCCAGAGTCGCCAACTCGTATATAAATCAAATAAATAGGGCAGCACACTGCAGCGCCAAAACATGCAAACTTGAAAACACGAAATTTTTTAACTGCATTACTGCACTAGAAATATGAAAAACGAGAGCTTTTAGCGCATAAAAATGGCCAATTTTATGTGTACCTCGTAGCCACGTTACGGCATCTCTCTTATACGAGGTCCTACTCTAAACCTACCTCGCTGAGAATAAACGTCTCCATCTGAATGGGTACATGTGAAACCTCTCCTTGGACTCAAATTCTCTCTTACTGTGGAGGGGTATTGGACCTACTATAATTAAAACACCTGAAGCTAGGAGGCAGGGAGTGCACGATCAGAAGGCTAGAGAATACATTTCAAAAAACCTGATCTGCACATCCAAACATAGACTGAGTGTGAACAGGTGCTGAACCCAGAGTCGCCAACTCGTATATAAATCAAATAAATAGGGCAGCACACTGCAGCGCCAAAACATGCAAACTTGAAAACACGAAATTTTTTAACTGCATTACTGCACTAGAAATATGAAAAACGAGAGCTTTTAGCGCATAAAAATGGCCAATTTTATGTGTACCTCGTAGCCACGTTACGGCATCTCTCTTATACGAGGTCCTACTCTAAACCTACCTCGCTGAGAATAAACGTCTCCATCTGAATGGGTACATGTGAAACCTCTCCTTGGACTCAAATTCTCTCTTACTGTGGAGGGGTATTGGACCTACTATAATTAAAACACCTGAAGCTAGGAGGCAGGGAGTGCACGATCAGAAGGCTAGAGAATACATTTCAAAAAACCTGATCTGCACATCCAAACATAGACTGAGTGTGAACAGGTGCTGAACCCAGAGTCGCCAACTCGTATATAAATCAAATAAATAGGGCAGCACACTGCAGCGCCAAAACATGCAAACTTGAAAACACGAAATTTTTTAACTGCATTACTGCACTAGAAATATGAAAAACGAGAGCTTTTAGCGCATAAAAATGGCCAATTTTATGTGTACCTCGTAGCCACGTTACGGCATCTCTCTTATACGAGGTCCTACTCTAAACCTACCTCGCTGAGAATAAACGTCTCCATCTGAATGGGTACATGTGAAACCTCTCCTTGGACTCAAATTCTCTCTTACTGTGGAGGGGTATTGGACCTACTATAATTAAAACACCTGAAGCTAGGAGGCAGGGAGTGCACGATCAGAAGGCTAGAGAATACATTTCAAAAAACCTGATCTGCACATCCAAACATAGACTGAGTGTGAACAGGTGCTGAACCCAGAGTCGCCAACTCGTATATAAATCAAATAAATAGGGCAGCACACTGCAGCGCCAAAACATGCAAACTTGAAAACACGAAATTTTTTAACTGCATTACTGCACTAGAAATATGAAAAACGAGAGCTTTTAGCGCATAAAAATGGCCAATTTTATGTGTACCTCGTAGCCACGTAGGTTTAGAGTAGGACCTCGTATAAGAGAGATGCCGTAACGTGGCTACGAGGTACACATAAAATTGGCCATTTTTATGCGCTAAAAGCTCTCGTTTTTCATATTTCTAGTGCAGTAATGCAGTTAAAAAATTTCGTGTTTTCAAGTTTGCATGTTTTGGCGCTGCAGTGTGCTGCCCTATTTATTTGATTTATATACGAGTTGGCGACTCTGGGTTCAGCACCTGTTCACACTCAGTCTATGTTTGGATGTGCAGATCAGGTTTTTTGAAATGTATTCTCTAGCCTTCTGATCGTGCACTCCCTGCCTCCTAGCTTCAGGTGTTTTAATTATAGTAGGTCCAATACCCCTCCACAGTAAGAGAGAATTTGAGTCCAAGGAGAGGTTTCACATGTACCCATTCAGATGGAGACGTTTATTCTCAGCGAGGTAGGTTTAGAGTAGGACCTCGTATAAGAGAGATGCCGTAACGTGGCTACGAGGTACACATAAAATTGGCCATTTTTATGCGCTAAAAGCTCTCGTTTTTCATATTTCTAGTGCAGTAATGCAGTTAAAAAATTTCGTGTTTTCAAGTTTGCATGTTTTGGCGCTGCAGTGTGCTGCCCTATTTATTTGATTTATATACGAGTTGGCGACTCTGGGTTCAGCACCTGTTCACACTCAGTCTATGTTTGGATGTGCAGATCAGGTTTTTTGAAAAGGAACTTAATTGTAAGCCTCCATGAACTTAAGGGGGTTGTCTGGACCAAATTGATAAGTCAGAAGTCACTCTGTTTGACTGCAGACTTATGAATCCCCCTAAAGCACTCAATGTGCGCTGTGGGGATTTGTCATTTTTTGAGCAGGGACAAGAGGGTATGTATGCTGTGGAGACATGGGGATCAGTGAGTGCTCTAGTCCGCTAGCCGAAACTGCATGGACCAGGGCTTATCCCACCGAACACTCGCTCTCTTTTTACCATGGACATAATTCTACTGAGATAACACAGAGTGAGAGTAAAGTAGCATGGCAATACTTTATTGAACCACGAACAGGCAAAAAACACATAGAACAGTCCTAGTAAAATAATCAAGATGGTGCAAAATTACAGTCTCACCCTTCCTCTGACTCACCGGAGTAAGAGCAGCTGTGATTTCCGAGCTTTAAGGGTCTACTACCCCACAGAGAGGAGGAAATGACAAGTTTAGGAAGTTGACAGCCCAACCTTGCTTCTCTGAACATCTCTATGGAGCCAGGTGCCTGGTGGATCCCAATCTTGGCTTTAGAAAATGTATCCATGGGGTGCAGGTGACCGGTGGGTCCACATCCTGACCTCTCAAAACATATCCATGGATTCAGTGATGGTCAATGGAGCACATCTGTATTCTGTCAGCTGGGTCCGTGATCCACTAGGCTAGCATCTTGTAGAATGTCAAATCTGTGTCCCTCGTGATGGAGCCATGATGCTTTGGAAGCTGTCTTCAGGATTCTAAATAGTCTCTGTTTTTTCGATCTCTGGATATCTTGGATGTCTGCATTATCTTGTTACAGAGGCATGTCCCATTTTTATAGTTCACAACTGTTCTTCAATCCATTATTCACAGGTCAATGGGAAGAGGTGATGAGATTAACTCGCATTGTTTGGTTATTTAGTTTATCCTTCAATGTTTGCATGTGAACAAATGGCATGGCCTGGTATATGTGTAATCAACATATCAGCAAATGTCATTGTTCAGTGACCCTGCATACCAGTTTTGCAAACATAACAGTACAATAAACTGAAGGAACTAATAAAAGAGGTACTTTAAATAACAACTATTCATCAATTTACAAATATCAATTTAACCTACAAGAAGAGTCAACATTTCAGACTCTTGAGCAGCCGAAGTAAGAAACACATAAATTCAAAAGTCGACATATAGATAACGATCTATTCCTCCTTGTTTACTGAAAATAGATGTCTGGTTAACTAACTCCTTAATGACAACCGATACACCTTTTAATGGTGACAGTTAAGGGTACATTTTCCTCAGCGCCGCTTTTTAATGGCACTGAGAAATAAGGTTATAGCGCCCCCCAGTGTAGCCGAGACCCCGGAGAATGTGATTCGGGTCGGACTTTACTGACCCCAGTGTTGCGGTCACTGTTATTATTAAAGGAATAATGGCGACCGCAAAAAGAAAAGTCCGATTTCCTATTTATTTCTCTCTCCTCTGATATGATCTAGCACATCAAAGGATAAAGAAATGGGGTCCCCCTTTTCTGCCCCAGTACCTCCGGTGTCCCCCAGTCCCTCCAGCTGTGTCCCCTGGCCCTCGACATCTTCTTCCAGGAATAAAATGGTGGGCGCATGTGCAGTGTGGCCGCCAAGATCTGTCGGCCTGCACCCAGCAACAATAGGAGATTTCTGCTATTGGTTCATTTTGATCACGATGATAGACACTATCACCGTGATCAAAATAAAAAAAATAGTAAATCAAACCCCCCTTTATCACCCCCTTAGTTAGGTAAAAATAATAAAGTAAAAAACTATTTATTTCCATTTTTCCTTTAGGGTTAGGGTTGGGTCTAGGGTTAGGGTTGGGGTTAGATCTAGGGTTAGGGTAAGGGTTAGAGTTGGGGCTAGGGTTAGAGTTAGGGTTATGGTTGGGGTTAGAGCTAGGGCTAGGGTTGCGCTAGGGTTAGGGTTGGAGCATGGGTTAGGGTTGAGGTTAGAGCTAGGGTTAGGGTTGGGCTAGGGTTAGGATTGGGGTTAGGGTTAGGGTTGAGGTTAGAGCTAGGGTTGGAGTTAGGGTTGTGTTGGGGTTAGGGTTGTGTTGAGGTTAGGGTTGTGTTGGGTTAGGGTTGCGGTTGGGGTGGTGTTGTGGTTAGTGTTATGGATAGGGTTGGGATTTAGGTTAGGGGTCAGGGATGGGATTAGGACTTTGTTAGTGTTGGAGTTAGAATTCTGGGGTTTCCACTGTTTAAGTACATTGGGGTCTCCAAACTCGACATGGCGCCCACCATTGATTATTGCATTTAAAAAGTGAAACGGTGCTCCCTCCCTTCTGAGCCCTGCAATGCGCCCACATATTGGCATACTCAGGAGAAATTGCACAACAAATTTTGCGGTCCATTTTCTCCTGATACCCTTATGAAAATAAAAAAATTTGGTTCCAAAGTAATTTTTTTGTGAAAAAAGTAAAATGTTCATTTTTTCCTTCCACATTGCTTTAGTTCTCGTGAAGCACCTGAAGGGTTAATAAACTTCTTGAATGTGGTTTTGCGCACTTTGTCCCCCAAACTCGCTTCTAATGTGAGGTGGTCCCTAAAAAAATGGTTTTGTAAATTTTGTTGGAAAAATGAGACATCGCTGGTCAACTTTTAACCCTTATAACGTTCTAACAAAAAAAAAATATGTTTTCAAAATTGTGGTGATGTAAAGTAGGCATCTGGGAAATGTTATTTATGAACTATTTTGTGCAACATGACACTCTGATTTAAAGGTACTAAAATTAAAAGCTTGAAAATTGAAAAAATTTCGAAATTTTTGCCAAATTTCCATTTCACGCAAGTCACATCGAAGAAATTTTACCAATAACATGAAGTACAATATGTCATGAAAAAACATTCTCAGGATATGTGCACACGTCAGGATTTCTTGCAGAAATTTTCCTGACAAAAACCGGACATTTCTGCCAGAAATCCGCATGCGTTTTTTTTTTCCGCGTTTTTGACGCGTTTTTTGTGCATTTTTCCCAAATGCATAGAATAGCGGGAAAAACGTCGAAAATCCGCAAAATTAATGAACATGCTGCTTTTTTTACCGCGATGCTTTTTTTCGCAGACAAAAACGCATCATGTGCACAAAACATGCAGAATGCATTCTAAATGATAGGGTGCATAATGTATGCATTTTTAATGAGTTTTTATAGCGTTTTTATCATGAAAAAAACACGAAAAAAATGCGAAAAAACCTGAACGTGTTGCACATAGCCTCAGAATCAGTGGGATCCACTGAATTGTTCCAGAGCTATAACCTCATAAAGTAACAGTGGTCAGAATTGTAAAAATTGGCTTAGTCATTAACTACAAAATTGGCTCTGTCACTAAGGGGTTAAGATAAAATGCTGTGTTGTCACATATGCGTTATACATAATCCCGGCCAAAGCTCATCCAGTGAATTGAGCAAGTCTTCACTCCGACTAGTAATGTAACTGTTCAGTGAGTGTGGCCAATTAGAGGGTACAGTCTGGCTCTATACAAGGGAATGAAGTGAGGCTGCGCCCACTGGACAGGCACTGGCCGAGAATATGTACATACCCTCTGGTCCCGCCTCAGAAATAGGCGAATCGCCGCAGCGCACTGTGCGTGTGCTGGGGGGGATTCATACATCTGCAGTCACACAGAGTTACTATAGACTTATCGATTTGGACCAGACAAACACTTTTAGCAACATTCTTCTTACAGAACAATGTGAGAGACTAATAGTAATATATAAAATAGCAATTTCAAGTAATTGCTGCTAACGATTGTTTTACAAACCATTTGTGGCATGTACTTTTTCCCACAATTCCTCTACATTTTGACTTAATTTTAGGCTAAATAAATAATAACATTGTTTAACTTGCCATTTGTTGTTGTACATCTGAGATTTTACTTCTAAGTTCTAAGGACCAGATTGCTTTTTATTATGTACACAACTTAGTTTTTCTCATGACTATATACAGTATGAGAGGTGGCAGCTTCCTGTATACTGGAGTACAATAAAGTTTGTATCTTGCTGTAATGAACTCATTTCTGACTATAGGCTCCTCTGGACTACTGCTCTGACCCTAAGGGTACCGTCACACAGTGCAATTTTGATCGCTACGACGGGACGATTCGTGACGTTCGAGCGATATAGTTACGATATCGCAGTGTCTGACACGCTCCTGCGATCAGGGACCCCGCTGAGAATCGTACGTCGTAGCAGATCGTTTGAAACTTTCTTTCGTCGTCTAGTGTCCCGCTGTGGCGGCATGATCGCATGGTGTAACATATATCGTATACGATGTGCGCATAGTAACCAACGGCTTCTACATCGCACATACGTCATGAAATTATCGCTCCAGCGTCGTACATTGTAAAGTGTGACAGCAGTCTACGACGCTGGAGCGATATTGTTACGATGCTGGAGCGTCACGAATCGTGCCGTCGTAGCGATCAAAATTGCACTGTGTGACGGTACCCTTAGATGACAGATACTTATGTCGCTTCTCCTGGTGGTAGAACATTCCCCCATTTATCTACTATACTGTTTCACCAGCTACAATGCTGCCTATCAGCAACTATTCTGTGAAACTTGAACTGGGGATTTACCTGCAGCCAAATGACTCTCTTTGGGGGGGAGTAGAGATAGAAACTGGTGAATCCCTTGGACTAATGCCCCTGTGTAGTCTGCTGCATGCTGTTTGTGAATTTCCTGTGAGCAAAAGATAACACTTTTTGCACATTTTACTTCTGAGGTGAGTAAAAAATAACACATTTTGCACTTCTTCTCTTCACTTTATCACAATTTGAGCACATTCTCTTCTATTGTGGGCCTCCTGGTACTGCAATGTGAGGAATAGTTATAATTATGTTTCGACTTCCAAATGTTTTCAAGTATTATTATTATTATTTATTATTATAGACACATTTATTCCATGGTGCTTTACACATAAAAAAGGGTCTCTACCGTATTTTTAATAATAATATAATAATAATAATTTTTATTTATATAGCGCCAACATATTCCGCAGCGCTTTACAAATTATAGAGGGGACTTGTACAGACAATAGACATTACAGCATAACAGAAATACAGTTCAAAACAGATACCAGGAGGAGTGAGGGCCCTGCTCGCAAGCTTACAAACTATGAGGAAAAGGGGAGACACGAGAGGTGGATGGTAACAATTGCTATAGTTATTCGGACCGGCCATAGTGTAAGGGTATGTGTCCACTTTCAGGATGGCAGGCGGTATCGCCGGAGCGGCTTAGCCGCTCTGCGGTAAGCCCCGCCCCCTTTCTGGGACGCGATGATGCCGGATGTGTTCACAGCACACATCCGGCATCATCGCTCCCCACCATAGCGCCCTGTGCTATATCTTGCGGCGACGCAACGTCGCCGCAAGATATACAGACATGCTGCGATCTGAAAAGACGCGCAGCATGTCCGGAGTCGCAGGGCCGCCGCGTGCGTGTTACCACGCATAGTGGAGACGGGATTTCATGAAATCCCCTCCACTATGCTGTAACATCTGGACGCTGCGTGTTTGACGCTGCGTCCCTATGCAGCGTCAAACACGCAGCGTTTACTGCACGTGGACACATACCCTAAGGCTCGGGTGTTCATGTAAAGCTGCATGAACCAGTTAACTGCCTAAGTATGTAGCAGTACAGACACAGAGGGCTATTAACTGCATAAAGTGTATGAGAACATAATGCGAGGAACCTGATTTTTTTTTTTTTTTAAATAGGCCACACAGGGATCGTTAGGTTAATACATTGAGGCGGTAGGCCAGTCTGAACAAGTGAGTTTTTAGGATACGCTTAAAACTGTGGGGATTGGGGATTAATCGTATTAACCTAGGTAGTGCATTCCAAGACGACTGGGCGTATAAGACGACCCCCAACTTTTCGGGGGTCATCTTATACACTGGGTATCGTCTTATACGGTGTGTGCAGGGGGCCGTCCCGGATGGTTCCCAGGGTCTGGAGGAGAGGAGACTCTCCTTCAGGCCCTGGTATCCATATTCGTGTAAAAAAAAAGACCTTCGCGGCGTGCAAGGCATCCCTGGAAACAGAAGCCGCCGCATGCACCGCTGACAACTGGGAGAACTCCGGGGGCCGTCGGAAGGTAAGTATATCCATATTTTTTATTTTTATTCTTTTTTTTACACGAATATGGATCCCAGGGCCTGAAGGAGAGTCTCCTCTCCTCCAGACCCTGAGAACCATCCGGGACCGCTCCCTGCACCATATGCGGCGACCTCAGAGCTTTGCACATGCCGTACCCGGCGTATAAGATGACCCCCGACTTTTGAGAAGATTTTCAGGGGTTAAAAAATCGTCTTACATGCCGGAAAATACGGTAGATATATAAAGTTGAGTGTTTGTATGTGTGTGTATGTATCAAGCCACGCCCACTCCACATAGCAGACACAGGCCACATCTAGCTCCATCGTGTCTAGAATGGAGTTGCTTCTGTGAGGCATGACGTCAAGGGAAAGGGAGGAGCCTCATGGATAGAGATGTGAGGGGGAAAATGAGAGATGTCAGGGGGAAATGAGAGAAGTGAGGTGATGCTGCAGTATGAGGCTGTGTATAGAGAAGAGTGAGGCGCTGCAGGTGGAGGCTGTGTATAAGACCACATTCACACGTTCAGTATTTGGTTAGTATTTTACCTCAATATTTATAAGCCATAACAATGAGTGGGAGAAAAATACAGAAGTGGTGACATGTTTCTAATATACTTTTTTCTGATTGTTTAACTCCAAGATTTTGCTTACAAATACTGAGGTAAATATTGAGCTATAACACTACTAAAGGACACATGACTAAACTATAGTTAAACGGGGCCAAACGTCTACCTAATGGGAATGATGTAAGTTTGCAACTTGGTTATTTACCAGAAGAAGATAGATACCCTTTCTAATTCCATACATATTACCAGAGACTACAATTTGGAGAAAATTAAAGGGATGTTTCCCAATGTAACTTCCTGCTCTCCTGATTATGCTAACGAAACAATAAATATCGTCTCCAAAGACGAATATATTTTATCTCATAAAGATTTAGCAAATAATTCGGATCAATCAAATGGGTCCCTCAACTTATTGGGACATTTGGAGAGTATTCACTCTGAGGAATTTTTTGAAGAGATGGATTCTTTTGGTTATATAGGTGGTGATTCATCCGACGACATGGATCCCAATGATATCTTATCCTTATATTCATATTCATTTCGTTCCTCAGAAGATTCAAAAAGTTGTGAAAATTCCGAAACCATAGGAGAATTTCCACAAAAAAATGATTCTGGAAAATTGGTACAAAGAGAACTAGAAGGGCAATGCACTTCTCATAATTCATTAATAAACAATATACGAGCCACTGAGGATCATCCATCAGAAACTTCATGATCAACATGTGCAAGGCCCTTTTATTATCGGTGAATATTCTAAGAAAAGATTCTATTAAAGATGACAACTCAAAAATATCTTCTGAAAGCGAAACTGAATTTGTTGATTCTACGCATTTGAATATAGCTAAGGCATCTGAGACTTTCATCAAGAAACTTTTTAAAGATACTGTAGCTGATGCTACACTCTCAAATATGAAAGGGGCATCTAACAGATCTTCCGATGTCACAGAAAGAATTCATTCCTCATACAAAATTTACGAGACTTCACACACTAAAGGAATGCAGGATCTCCCTACAATCTCAGATTCATTGGAAAACATCCAGAAGGATATTACTTCCTTCACAAACAGTCTAGCTAATTTGGAAGACTTCAAAAGGAAAAACAATGTGAAGATCAGAGGGATTCCGAAGTCGGTACAAAACTTCCAGTTAAGGGATTACATTTCTTCACTAATTTCTCATCTAATTCCTAACGCCAAAGGGGAAAACTTAATTGAAAAGACCTTTAGAGTGCGCAGGCCATCAGCTCTTCCATCTGATGTTGCTACAGATGTTATTGCCTCATTTTACCCCAACTGGGTAAGAAACACACTACTGGGTATATCAAAAGAGCCAAGATTCCTCTCTTCTCCGTATAGTCATTTAACCTTTTTTAAAGACCTATCTAAAGAAACTCTGCAAAAACGGAAATTATTTCAATCCACTACACGTGAGCTTCTAAAAGCCAGAATACCCTACAATTGGACTCAGTTCTCTACGCTACAAATTAAATTCACATCTAAACTGATTACTATTTCTTCTCCAACAGGAGTTGACTTCCTGAAATGTGCCGGCATAGTTTCCTCTGTGGGCTCTCCTGGTCTCCTTTCTATGTCCAAATCAAACCTACGTCCCAAGTGAAAAGTACTACAATCAACATTTATTGAAGTCGGTAACTTTATTATTCAAGTTCCTAGAAAAGCTGTTTTCCATTTATTCCTCAATTGTGGCTTATAAATGAACCGTACTTTGCCCCCACAAAGTCCTAGGATCACCTTTAGGCGATTCCAGACAGGACAGGCCCTTATATACATTATGCAACGTACTTACTTTTTTATTGAGAAGCGACAGTTATATTAGGTTTGATACTGAGCTACGTTTAATATGTTTGAGTAAGCTACAGTCGTTTTCTGTTTGTGTAAGCTACAGTATATATATGTATGCCTGTCTTTTCTTTTCCTTTCACCCTTTTTTCCCTTACCCTTCACCTCTATTAGGGTATGTGCACACGTCCGGATTTTTCGCGTTTTTTTTTGCGGATTTTCCCGATAAAAACGCTATAAATCCGCATAAAAAACGCTCAAATTATGCATCCTATCATTTAGAATGCATTCCGCATTTTTTGTGCAGATGTATGCGTTTTTTACCGCAAAAAAAACGCAATCCGCAAAAAGAATGGCCATGCTCATTCTTTTTGCGGATTTTCTGCGGATTTCATGCATTCAGGAAAAAAAAAAAAAAAACGCAAAAAATCCGCGCAAAAAACGCGAGAAAAACGCGCGGAAAAAAACGCGATTTTCTGGCAGATTTCTCCGGATTTTGTCAGGAAAAAAACCTGACGTGTGCACATAGCCTAAAATTTATAAAATCAATAAAATTTGTTGGAAAAACAAAATACTGAGGTAAGTATACTGACCAAATAACGTGTGAACGAGGTCTAAAGGAGAAAAGTGTGGCGCTGCAGAAGAAGTAGGCTGTGTATACGATACGCTTTATTGCACTTATTGCAATTTCTCTCGGGATGAAGTGTTTCTAATTGTATATGGAAGAGGAGTGTGAGGTGCTGCCAGAAGAGGCAATTATAAAGGAGAATAGCTGTGCTGCAAAACAATGCTGTGTATAAAGGAGGAGTGTGAGGTGCAGGAGGGATAAGACCCCTTAACTGCCACCGTTAAAAGTTTTATCGACAGTCGTTAACGAGTTAATATTGTGCTAAAAAAACTTTTCGCTTCAACAAAAAGGCGACACAAACCGCAGAGCAGGATATACTATATACAGGGGGAGATGACATACAGGTATAAATATATACAGGAGGAGATGACATGCAGGTATATACTATATACAGGAGGACATGACACACAGGTATATACTATATACAGGGGAGATGACATACAGGTATATACTATATACAGGAGGAAATTACATACAGGTATATACTATATACAGGAGGAGATGACATACAGGTATAGGAAATGACATACATGTATATACTATATACAGAGGAGATGAAATACAGGTGCATACTATATATAGGGCAGAAGACATACAGGTATATACTGAGGGGAAAATGAGAGGTATGAGGGGAAAATGAGAGGTGTGAGGTGAAAATGAAGAGGGTTGAGTGCAAAATGAGTGGAGTGAGGGGAAAATAGTAGCGTGATCGGAAAATGACAGTTGTGAGGTCAAAATGAGGTGTTAGGGGGGAAATGAAAGGAGTGAGGGGGGAAAATGAGATGTGTGAGGGGGGAAATGACTGGTACAGGAGGAAAGAGGACCCTGCATATACTTCATTTTTTCACAATGTGAGCACATTCATGTCTATTAACGGCCATCCAGCTAGGATATGAGGAATTTTTATCATACTAGTTGAGAGTCAGAACCATGTTGACAGTGTATATTCTTATTTATTTATATTTTGTCACTCAAGGACTTTTCAGAATGTAGTGCCTTTATTGGATGTCCCTTGCTGAGATTTAAGAGGAGTATGTTTATAGCCATCAAGTTCCTCAGCCTCATGCAACCTTTTGCCCATCTCCTCAGGGAGATACAGATTTTTAAAGTGGATCTTGGTGGAGACAGGTTAGCAATCCAGGTTTAACCCCTTTCTGACAACAGACATGCTGGTACGTTCAGTATCAGGTTCCTATCTTTGATTCAGGTACAGGAGCTGTGCCTGCATTATAGACGGACTGATATTTGCTGTGTTACACAGCCAGCATCTCCTTCTAACAGCAGTGAGCTGAGTGTCCCCCACTGCTGTTCACTCCATAAGGCCACATTCACACGTTGCTTTTTATTCTGCGGGTTCTCCCGCAGCGGATTTGATAAATCTGCAGAGCAAACCCGCTGCGGTTATCCCTGCAGATTTATCGCGGTTTGTCCTGCGGGTTCCGCTGCGGGTTCCGCTGCGGGATTTACCCCTACTATTGATGCTGCATATGCAGCAATATGCAGCATCAATAGTATTTTTAAAAATAATAAAATCATGATGATATACTCACCCTCTGACGTCTCGATCTCCTCGGCGTTGCAGGCGGCGGTCCGGTTCCAAAGATGCTGTGCGACCAGGACCTTCGGTGACATCACAGTCATGTGACCGCGACGTCACCGAAGGTCCTGGTCGCATAGCAAACCTGAGACCGGACGGCCGCGTGCAGCGCTGAGACTTCAGAGGTGAGTATAACATGATTTTTTATTTTTATTCTTTTTTTTTAATACAAATATGATTCCCGGGGCCTGGAGGAGAGTCTCCTCTCCTCCACCCCGGGTATAACCCGCACATTATCCGCATTACTGTGCCCACCATGCGGGAAGTAAGCGGATCAATGCACTTCTATGGGTGCAGAATCGCTGCAATTCTGCACAAAGAAGTGACATGGTCCTTCTTTTTTTCCGCAGCAATTCTGCGCGGTTTTTTTCGGGTTTTTCCGCATCATGTGCACTGCAGTTTCTGTTTTCCATAGGGTAACATTGTACTGTCCCTGCATGAAAAACAGCTGCGGACCCGCAGCGGCAAAATCGCCGCGGTTCCGCAGTAAAAACCGCATAGTGTGAACATGGCCTAAATGTCTCTGATAGTAGCATTTCATGCATGCGTTCCAGGGAGGAGTGCCATTCCACCCACCAGGGCTGTGGCGTCAGTAAGCCAAACCTCAGACTCGGACTCCTCATTTTCCCTGATTTACGACTCCCAGCCCTGCCTCACTACTGTGCATGTACATAAAGTGCAGCACAGATTCATCTCACCTAAAAGCCCAGATCCTTAGAACAGAACAGACATTTATAGGACATTTCATAACTTTCCCAAATTATCATGGAAACATTTACAGCACATCCTGCATTGTACTGCTGTACCCAATGTATTATATATTTTAGGAGTCCAAGTTGGGCCATTTTATATCGACTCCAACTCCACCAAAATGGACACCGACTCCACTGCCCTGTCACAAACCCATCATCTACCCCCTCCCCCTTGCTATTATGAGGTGTAAATGGGTTGCCATGGCACCTCGGGGCCTGCCTGTCATGATGTTGCTCCTGTGAAGACCAGCTAGGCTTTAAAGGTGACTCTGATTTTCATAATACATTGCAATACTATGATATTGCAGTACTTAGTACAAGTGATCAGTTGATCGTAGGTTCAAATCTCCTAAGGAATCTAAAAAATAAAGTAGTAAAAAAATAAATACATATATAAATTAAATCATCACCATTTCCTCATTAAAAATAAATAATATATAAATATAAAACTTGGCATAGTTTTATTAGTCCATCTCTGCATAACTGCCACCTAGGGACACACACTTCTCCCATCTCTTTAAGCAACTGTAAACACCTTGCTTGCAGAAGTTGACAGGTTGCACCCAAAGCCACGATGTGACTTCGGAAATCAGAGTATCATCATCTGGAAAATGCTTGCCCTTCAAAAATAATGTCATTGTTGGAAAGAAGTGAAAGTTCGATGGTGCTAGGTCGGGTGAATAAGGGGGATGCGGTAGAATTTCAATGCCACAGGAGCATGCTTTCATTTGGGCAACTGTGAGTTGTGAACTGGCACATTGTCTTGCAGAAGGCGGACAACTTTGGTGAGCATGCCACATTTCTTGGTTTTGATGGCCTCCCGCAATTTTCACAGCAGTGAAGCATAGTATACCCAATGATCTTGGTACCCTTTGCTAGGAAATCCATCAACACTACTCGTGGGATGTGCTGGGCCCAAAATACTTTGAGCATGACCTTGTCTGCCGAAGGTTGGGCCTATACCTTTTTTGGAGGCAATGAGTCATGATGCTTTCATTGCACTGGACTTTAGTCTCAGGATCATAGTGATGGACCCAGCTTTCATCCTGTGTGATCAGTCTGTTGAAAAAGTCCTCCTGGTTTCCATGACACATCATCAATAGGCCTGAGAGCCATTCGACTGGTTCCTGCTTCTTGAAAGGAGTGAGCAGCCGGGGAACCCAGGGAGCAGATACCTTATGCATGTGAAGATGATCTTGGATTATTTGTTCACAGACCCCACACTAATCTTGACATTTTGTGCTAGGTGGGGAATGGTTACTTGGCGATTTTCCAAAATGAAGACCTCCACTTGCTGGATAGTATGTTCATCAATAGCAGAGTGGGGTCACCCTGGAATTGGAGCTGTTTGCACTCAAGTCCAGCCACATTTGAATTGACTATGTCAGCTCTTGACTATATCATATGATGAGGAATCATCACCATAAACCTCTTTCATCTCATTGAACATCTCCTTTCGTGTGTGGCCTTTCAAGCAAAGGAACTTGATGACTGCTCTGTATTCCACTGGGTCATTATCAAATCTCACACAATTTCAGCACCTGTAAAATCAAGACTGTTATCAGTTCTGAGTTGCAAATTGGCACATAACCTATAGAAACATATCATTACACAAGTGCAGTTTCGGCGTCCTGTGATAAATAGAAGTGTGTCAGGGGAAATCTTTAATGAATGCCCCTCGTATATATATTTATATATACAGTATACAGGTGCGTATCATAAAATTAGAATATCATCAAAAAGTTAATTTATTTCAGTTCTTCAATGCAAAAAGTGAAGCTCATATATTATATAGAGTCATTACAGAGTAATCTATTTCAAGTGTTTATTTCTGTTAATGTTGATGATTCTACCTTACAGCCAATGCAAACCCAAACGTCATTATCTCAGCACATTAGAATACTTTATAATGCCAGACTGAAAAATGATTTTAAAATCTGAAATGTTGACCTACTGAAATGTATGCTCAGTAAATGCACTCAATACTTGCTCTGGGCTCCTTTTGCATCAATTACTGCATCAATACGGAGTGGCATGGAGGCGTGCTGACTTTGGTCTTGATAAAACACAGTGGACCTACACCAGCAGATGACATGACTCCCCAAACCATCACTGATTATGGAAACTTCACACTAGACCTCAAGCAGCTTGGATTGTGTGCCTCTTCACTCTTCCTCCAGACTCTGGGACCTTGATTTCCAAAAAAAATGCAAAATTTACTTTTAACTGAAAATAACACCTTGGACCACTGAGCAACAGTCCAGTTCTTTTTCTCCTTGGCCCAAGTAAGATGCTTCTGGTGTTGTCCATTGGTCATGAGTGTCTTGACACAAGGAATTCAACACTTGTAGCCCATGTCCTGGTAACATCTGTGTGTGGTGGCTCTTGAAGCAATGAACCTAGCAGCAGTCCACTCCTTGTGAATCTCCCCCAAAATTTTTGAATGGACTTTTCTTAACAATCCTTTCAAGACTGCGGTTATCCTGGTTGTTTGTGCAGCTTTTTCTACCACACTGTTTCCTTCCACTCAACTTTCCATTAATATGCTTGGATACAGCACTCTGTGAACAGCCAGCTTCTTTAGCAATTACCTTTTGTGGCTTACCCTCCTTGTGGAGTGTGTCAGTGACTGCCTTCTGGACATCTGTCATGTCAGCAGCCTTCCCCATGTTTGTGTAGCCTACTGAAACCGACTAAGGCTACGTTCACATTAGCGTTGCGCGCCGGTGCGTCGACGACGCAACGGCGACGCAACGCACGACGCACCAAAAACGCACGCAAAAACGCTGCGTTTTGCGACGCGTGCGTCGTTTTTTGACGAAAATCGGACCCACGAAAAATGCAACTTGTTGCATTTTCTTGCGTCCGACGCTAGCGTAGAAAACGACGCACGTGTCGGAAAACGCAACAAAAAAAACGCACGCGTCCCCCATGTTAAACATAGGGGCGCGTCGCCGCTGCGTCGCCGACGCAACAGTGACGCACATTAGCGGAACGCTAATGTGAACGTAGCCTAAGGGACCTTTTTGAACGCTTAGGAAGCCTTTGCAAGTGTTTTTTGTTAATTATCCTAATTTACTGAGAAAATGACTTTTGGGTTTTCATTGGCTGTAAGCCATAATAATTACCATTGACAGCAATAAACACTCTGTTTGCAACGCCTATATATAATATATGAGTTCCACTTTTTGCAATGAAGAACTGTAATAAATTAACTGTTTGAGGATATTCTAATTTTGTGAGAAGCAACTATATATAAAATAACCATATCGCTGTGTCCAATCTATCAAAATATCAAATTAACCTAATCAGTAAACACCTTAATCTATTACGGACAGAGTAATTTTTCATGTTTTCACTTTCATTTTTCCATCCCTTTCTTCCAAGAGCCACATCATTTTTTTTTTTTACCGCCGACACAGGCAAATGAGGGCTTGTTTTTTGTTGGACTAGTTGTACCTTTGAATGAAACCACAGATTTTTCATATTGTTTACTGGAAAATGAGAAAAGAAGAAAAAAATAGATTTTTAAGTTTTGTTTTTTACCGTTCATTCGACAATAAAAATCCCCTGGAAAAACGATTGTCCAAGTCATTTTTTATTCAAGTGGTGAAAGAAAAAAATCAAATTGGTAAACAAAAATTTTTTCTTCAGTCGCCATTTTCTAAAACCTGTAACCTTTTCACGTTTTGGTCCATGCTCCTGTATGAAGCTTGTTTTTTGCATGAACTGATGTTTTTATTAATACTATTTTGGGTTTGAGATTGTGATTGTTTCTTATGGTATTTTTTGTGCAGTTGCATCAATCAAACACCCGCAATTAGATTTTTTTTTGTCTATACAGTTTTTACAGTTCAGGTTAATTAATTTTAAATTTAGATACATAGGACTTTTCTGGATATGTGTTGCTGTTTTTTTATTCTCTTGATTGTTAACTGGGGAAAGATGGGGGTATTCAAATTTCCATACCTTTTTTATTGCTTTTATAAAAAACGATTTACTACTTTTTACTAAAGTTTAGCGACTTTTACTTTTTTAGGATCGAGTTGGGTTTCGCGAAACCCGACTTTGTCAAAAGTCGGGTCGGGTGAAATCGGCCGATTATTTCGAAAAGTCGGTGGCCGACCGAAACTCGAAACCCAATGCAAGTCAATGGGGAATCAAAGTCGGCAGTGAGTGGAGGAGAGGAAATCACCTACAGTGCCCATTTTAATGCCAAAAACATCAATTCTTATTTCTTAAGCTTTTCAATCTTAATAGACTTTATAATTTTAGTTAGGCATTGAAAACAGGGGGTCAATTGGCTAAAGTTGTGGGGGGTAGGGCTGGCTCAATATTTTCGTGGGCCCAGGAAACGCAGAATACATCACGGCGGTGGAGCAGGGAGAGGTAAGTATTTCAACTTTGCAAGTGCTGTGATCCTGAGCAAGCAGGGAGGGCCCACTAGTTGGCACTGGCACAGGGCCCCTCATAGTACGGCGCTGTGTTTGACGGCGGGTGGCGCCTCCCACTGCCAGAGACACTTTTGCATACTATGAGGGGCCTTGTGCCAGTGCCAACGAGTATGCCTCCCCCACCTGATGAAGGAACCTACACTTTCATCTGCACCTTCCTCTTTGTCCCCGTGTAAGGTGGTATAGTATCCGGGAAGGGGAACCTGACTTTCAGCAGGGTCATACTCTGGCTGTGTAGAGTGCAAGGGGAATGTAGTGGTCTGGGTCAATGTACCAGCAGACTCATCTAGCAGTTGCTGGGCAATGGCCAGGATGAGGAGGAAACACAGATATAGGCCCAAAATAAAAAAAGTTGGCTAAATGCAGTTCAAAATTGGTAACAGGACTAAACAGGCGGCATAGCTTTGTTAAGTGGAGGACAATTGTAATGAGTGGCGCAGACACAGTTGGTAGGCACAAATACAAAAGTAGGCTAAAAACAGTTCAAAATTG